>NC_090076.1:2445000-2750625 GCF_038355195.1 Osmerus mordax
GAACATGTCCCAGTCAGTGCAGTCCAAGCACGCCCGCAGATCCTCCATAGCTTCACTGGTCCACTGTTTTGATGTCCTCACAGCAGGCTTACAGCGCTTTAGCTTCTGCCTGTATGCAGGAATCAGGTGGACCATGGCGTGGTCAGAGTGACCCAGTGCTGCTCGGGGGACCGCATGGTATGCTTTGCTGATTGTAGAGTAGCAGTGATCCAGGGTGTTTCCTTCTCTGGTAGGGCATTTGATGAATTGTCTATATTTTGGGAGTTCTTGAGTGAGATTGCCTTTGTTAAAGTCGCCTAGCACAATAACCAAGGAATCCGGATTTTCATGCTCCACACTCAGTATCTGGCTGGCAAGCACACGTTGAGCCTCGTTGACGCTAGCCTGCGGAGGCATGTAGACGCCAACCAGAATGAATGATGCAAACTCTCGTGGCGAGTAAAAAGATCTACAGTTAATAAAAAATTATTCCAGATCAGGAGAACAGTGCTGCAGAATCACTGTCACATCTTCACACCAGCCACTGTTAATGTAAAAACAAATACCACCGCCTATCGTTTTGCCAGAGAGCACAGGGTCACGATCCGCTCTCAGCAGTTTGAAACCTGCTAGCTGTAGCGCAGAGTCTGGGATCAGTTCACTCAGCCATGTCTCCGTAAAGCACAAAACGGAAGATGAATGAAAGTCTCTGTTTTTCCACACCAGTAGCTGAAGTTCATCCAGTTTGTTGCTCAGTGAACGCACGTTGGAGAGAAATATCCCCGGTAACGCTGTGCGTGGAGGTCTATGAAGCTATACCCCTCAAAATCCACTTTTCTCAGGATACATTTTTTTGTCTAGTAATTTGAATGTTGCATTCGAAAGGGGAGGCAAAGAAAATACACACTGCTGGGTGTTAGATTTTTTTTGTTTTGCTTTTTTGTTCTAAAAAGCCTTAAAAATGTCAATGACGTCATACAATCAGCATTCATTAGCAGAATGCTAGCGTGTTATGGGCAACAACGACTCACCCTGTAAGAAATCGAAAGGACATAAGTACTCGTTCATTCAACTTTCGACCTATAATCCATGTTGAACTTGCAAAAACTACAATCAAATCTGAGATTTCTCAACGACAATCAGGCGAAAGAGACAAATTTAGCTGTCTAGCTCCATAGACCCCCATTCATTTTGCACTCGCCCGCGATCACCCCCAGTGGAACAATGGTGGAACTGCTACCAAATTCGGTACAATGGGGATTACAGTTTTTCACGATTGCTAAAACACATTTTTTGAAACAGTCAACCGTTTTCTCAAAACTGTAAACACAAAACCAAATATTCAAACTCAATTTCCAAAACCTCTGACTCTTCTGGCAAAATCAAACACTCGCTCCTAAACCTGTGCTCAAAATCACAGCAAATCAATGGATTTTGAAACACTGGATTTTGGTGTTTCAACACCCATTGACACTTTAATTTATTGATCTTATATAGCGCTTTCTACTACTCAAAGTACTCAAGGTCGCTTTACAGAGTCCAGTATTCATTCAGACACAGTCAAACCGGTGGTGATAAGCTACAACTGTAGCCACAGCTGCCCTGGGGCAGACTGACAGAAGCGTGGCTACCAATCAGCGCCTACGGGCCCCTCCGACCACCACCAACATTCATTCACCAATATTCATTCACATTCATACAAATTCACTTTCCTGATGTATGACTATGTTTAGCCTGTGTTCTGTACCTATCTTTTGCCAACCGTCTCTGGAGGAGGGGATCCCTCACTGAATTGCTCCTCCCAAGGTTTCATAAATGTTTTCTCCTCTAGTGAGTTTTCCTGGGAGTTTTTCCCTGTCTTCTTTGAGGGTTAAGGTTGGCTGTGGGGCAGTTCTATCAGCGTATGTGAAGCCCTCTGTGACATTGCTTGTAAAAAGGCCTATACAAATACTGTACATTTGATTAGAAAATATTACAGTAACCATCACAACTTCGTACTGTCAACAAAGAACAAAGAAAATTAGGGTAAAAACCCTCTGGTGTGCTGGATCCAGCCTTAAACACTCCACACCTATGTCACCTACCATTGCCTGTAGGAGATGTACCCTGGTATATGGGTTCAGGCAGGAGGACTCAGTATAGTATCTACTTTAGGGTTGCAACTAACTATTATTTTACTAATCGATTAATCTGTCGATTCTTTTTTCGATTAATTGATGAATCGGATACAAAAACAAAAAAGCATTAATTTCCAACCCTTTATTCAAAAACAGAACTGACAGTGCAAATTCACAGTGCAAAAAATCTTCAGAATGTGCACAAACAGGCACACAATTTTGAAAAAGTTATTAATATTAGCGTGGATTTAATGCTATTTTCCAAGATGAGCAATTTATTTGAGTTTTGTTTAAAACTTTATTAAAAATAGAAAGGTTGTGGAATACCAGACTTAGGCCAGACTTTATTAGAATAATCTGTTGTATATTTAAGATTTTTTGACACAATTTTGAAAAAAGTTAAGATTTGCGAGGATTAAGCTATTTTCAAAGATTAGTGATTTTCTATCATATTATCTGAAACTTCATTGAAAAAGGCTGTGGAAGTATACCAGACATTGTTAAGATACTCTGGTGTCTGTTTGAGGTTTTATATTCCTAAAAATATTATAAAAACAACCCATACCATTCAAAATGGTATGGGTTGTTTTCACCCGGTCCCTAACGCGATGCTGCAAAGTAGCGTCTTCCGAATGTGAGACGAATGTTGAATATGAAACGAACTTCACCTCGGTCAATTAACACACTGTTTCGATGTATTTAGTGTGAAATGCTCCCACAACTTGGATGACTTGGGTCGTACTGATTTCTCTGCCTCCGCCATGTGTTTCAGAACAACGTTACTCAACAACGTCTCTCCGATGGCCTTTCCTCTACCTCCTCTCCGCGCTCAACTAAACTTTTTTTTTTTATACTCAAACATCTCCGCGACATATTGAGTGGCGTAATAATTGCGCGACACAACAAATCGATAAAATTTGTTGCCAACGCTTCGTTGCCAACGCTTTTAATAATCGATTTAATCGATTCGTTGTTGCAGCCGTAATTTACTTTATACTTTATTGCACACGATACAATACATCATTGTAATACTTGATTTGGCATAATGGTTCTGCTTGCATCGGCTCCCTGCCGCACCCAACGGAGACACCGTCTCAACCTCCGAGCAGAGAGCAGCGACGCATTCCCCCTAAGAAAGGAAACACAGAACCAAGGGTTGGAGGCGGAGGTAGCAGGATGACTGACGTCTGTGTCGCACTAGCAATGCATATGCCGGGATACCCTGCTATATACCCCGCCCTATTAGGAAGGTGTGCCCTGCAGCGTGATATGATGCGTTGCTAGTGACACGCTATGTCTCGCGTCCCCTGCCTGAACCAGCTCCGCTTGTTTCAGGCAGGAGGACTCAGTATAGTATTTACTTGATACTTTATTGCACACGATACAATACATGATTGTAATACTTGATTTGGCATAATGGTTCTGCTTGCATCGGCTCCCTGCAGCACCCAACGGAGACACCTTCTCGACCTCCGAGCAGAGAGCAGCGACGCATTCCCCAACACAAAACCACATGCCAGACGAGACAACGTATGAGACTGCTGTGTGTATGTGGTGCCCCTGTCGTGTTAGAATGTGAATGAGATGAGCGTCGTATTGCCATACTTACCCTCAGCATTATATCTCAGCGCAACCGGTGCCCCTGGAGTATCTATCGTGAATGAATTGAATCGATTGAAGTGTACCAACCGAGGCACGCCTCGACTTACCAACGTTGTCGGTGACATGTCACCTTCGTTAACGTGCTGCTGTATACCCGCGCCCGGCCAGCCACCTGACGAACATTTCTTATCATTAGCCTGGAACACATACACATGATATTGAGTGAATACAGAAACATGCAATACACAAACGTGAAGAGTGAAAGTTATTGAGAGGTAGGGAGAGTGGAAGCCATTCTCCTCTGGCCTTCCAGAACATCACTGGCATTCAGACTGATGTAACTTTGAACAGTTGCAGATGACCAACCCATCACTTTGAGCGTCGAGGCTGAGACCACTTGAGAAGCTGACGTAGCCGCTCCAATTCGGAACGAGTGAGCCGTGTACAGTTTCGGGTCCAGACCACAGCGCCGGCACAGGATTGCGAGCCTCCCGGTGAACCAGTATCTGCTCATGGCTTTCCCGGCATCGGTGACGAACAGGGGCTCGCTCATTGCCGTGGATGAACGCCAGCGGAGGTATTTCACCATGGAAGAGAGGGGACAGAAAGCTGAGTTAATCTTCGATATGACAACAGGAGTACTCACACCAGCTTTCACACTCTTGCTGTGTTTCAGCACCACTGTGTACATACGCGTATCTAAGGTTAAGTCGCAGAGGGTGAGATCGTGCATAGGTTGAAATGTGCTTGACCGACACATGAATTTGTCGCACCGCAGAAACCCATAAAAAGCCATAAGACACGCAGCTTCTAACATGATCAGTGGGAGCATTAAAGCATCCCGCCCGCATCGACATCGGAGATGAAACTGAATCCCGGCTACAGCTGCCTTGATAGTCGACGGCTGGAGCTTCTGGGAGGTGAAGCAGTGAACGACATGTGCGCATACGATAGGCAAGCTCACTGGATGATGGGGTGTATTGAGTGCGCGGCAGAAAGAACAGTAATACATCCAAGCATAATCATATGATTTTAATGTACCCTTGCCCATGCCTGCTAGCATGTACTTAGCGGCGACCTTCATGTAGCCCTCCAGCGTCTTGTCTAATCTAAAAGAGCCTCCTGAAAGGCTGGGCACACCAAGCTGTCCGGCTTCGCCTCCGGACACAATGCTCGGAATTCCTGAAAGTGGAAACGTGATAGAGCATCAGCCACATTATTGAGTAACCCAGGGATGTATGCGGCCCGCAACACGAAGTTGCCTGTGATGCACGTCCAGGTCAGGGGGGTATTCGTCGTAGCTCGCTAAGCGGTTTAGCGAGCTAATTTTCAGGCTAAGATAAAAACCCTCTTTTTGGTTCGTGGAAGCAACTTTCAATAAATCACCATAGTAACATATCAATTAACACTAACCTGCTTCAGAGCAGGCTAACGTAAGTGTATCTGGTTAAGCTTGGCACACCCCTGGAAAATAACATGGCAGCTCCCTTTTTGAGAGACCCAGTTGACCAAGGAGCTATATTCTAGTTTGATTAGCTTTCCATACCAATAGAGTTCTTCATGATCTCCAAGATCCTTTATTTCACACGGATGAGTTCTTGTTTGAGCGATATATCGATTCAGCCGATAAGGACTCATTCACGAGTTCAGTAATCACACCATAGATTGAATAGATAGCTTTTATTGAAGCAGAGCTGGTAGCAGAGCCACGCCCGATGGTGGAGGAGGCCGGTTGCAGAGCCGGGCCTGGTGTCCGGGCATGGACTCGGGGTGTGGCGGAGAGTCCTAATGGGTCACGGCCGAGCAGCAGGGTGGGAGGGTGACAACAACATGCTAGCACAGGGACCCGAAGAATGGAAGATACTTTATACAGAACTCTTAATTGACCAAGGGGAGTTTAGTTTGATTGGAGAAGGAGGAGTCTTGGTGTGCCACCTTCCTCCCGAACTTTAGTTAACCCTTTCAGGCCTAACTCCATTTTATTTGCAAGACCTTCTTGGGCCGTACATTGCAAATATCACACGCCGCAGCAACCTTTATGCTTTATTATGAGCTTATCAAATCAAATGTATTTGTATAGCCCTTTTTACACGCAAGCATGTCACAGAGGGCTTCACATACGCCCATAGAACTGGCCCTCAACCAACCTAAACCCTCAAGGAAGACAAGGAAAAACTCAGGAGAAAAAATGGAAGAAACCTTGGGAGGAGCAATTCAGAGAGGGATCCTCACCTCCAGAGACGGTTGGTGAGAGAGAGGAGCAGAACACAGGCTAAACATAGTCATACAGTGTCGATGGGTTTTGAAACACCAAAATCCATTGTTCAACTTTATAGATGTAGGACAGGACCGGGAGACTCGCGACCAGGTCCAGCGTTGGCCGACCGACGACCAGGCAGGTGCTGACAACTCAAACCCCCCACACCACAAGGGATGTGTGTGGGGGGGACAGAGAGAGGAGAGCAGGGATTAGAGAATGCCAGGAGCAGCTAACAGTTACAGTCATAATAGAATGAGATCCCCACCGGTCAAGTGTGGACTGGTGCAGCAATTTAACAGAGCAAAAAAGGGGAATTTGATTCAGCCCCACACACCAAGACAGCGACAGCCCCCCTCGGTTGGAACATGAAATCTGTTCCAGGGGAAGAGAACTCTAAAATAAGTTATACTTATAGAATAAGGATGGAAAAAACCCGTCCCCCGTTGCCTCCAACTAGTAACATACTTACCTTTAACAGTCGTAGAATTGACTAAACAATAACGTTTTTAACATAATTTTAAATGTCAAAACAGTATCAGACTCCATGCTGCTGTATGTGAATATGTAACGCTATGTTTTAGGAAATGTCTTGTCTTATCTGTTGTGCCTGTGCTTTTTATATGTTTCACTGTGGGAGAGTGGGAAACGTCATATCGATTCCTTTTTATGTCTTAACATGTGAAGAAATTGACAATAAAGCTACTTGAAACTTTAACTGTGCTTTAGACTCTCTGCATAGCCTTGAGGTTTTTTGGGTCAGGTACATTTTTATACAGTATAGGCGATGCAGAAAACATTGGCAAAGCCGCAGCATGCTTTGCTGTAAGAAAAATGTAGGCTACTTGGCGAATCCCTGGCCATGTCCCAGTCAATGAAATCAAAGAGGGATTTACACATAGGCCTACATGCATATACACATATATAGTACATGATATAAGCGCTTTCAGTACATATATCCTCATAAGTGTCTATGAATTCGTATCAATTAGATACTCTTTGGCCTTGTTTTTATCTACTTATTCTGAAAGAGTTGAGATCATTATTTTCGCTAGCAAGATCTCATTCAATGATTAATTTCCATTAAGCCTACTGCCAGCAGGCACATTTAAAGAAATGTGATCTGATTGATTGGGGTAATGAGGCACTTAAGATGAGCCTATACATTTTCCCAAAACGTACGCATTTAGCAATACCTACCACCTTCAGGCCTTTGTTTTCAAAACAAAATCTAGTCGGAGATAGAAACTTTCAGTTTCCTTGTGTTCAAGCTTCTATTACTCAACACCAGAAGGACTTACAGGGGTCATAACAACAGGGGAAATAACTTCAGTGTCACCTTTCAAAAGAGACCATTTACATGCATGTACTCCAAATGGTTCAACAACAGCTTTCAATGTACTTTGGGTATGTTGTTTAGGTGTTTTCAGGCACATTTAACAGGACTATTAAAAGGTTAAACAATTAAAATGCTAAGTTTAATAATGGATTAAAAATCGATATGCTCAGTTTAATAATGCGACACGCGAACGTTTGCTGATGACACACGCCACCCCGATAACGTGAAATGATCAATAAGACCAATACTAATGGGAGACGAATGCCGGAGCTAAAATGTATGCTTCAAACGACGGGACAGAAGATAACTAGATCGACTACACACAATAAAATTGCTTCACACAGTAACAAGTGGTTGTGATCACTTTTTAGCAGTTTAGCTCTACCTTAGATAGTTAGAGATGAAGCGCGAACGTTAGCTGCGCTGCTGCATGCATCGAACACATGACGTTCCAGTAACTTCATTCCATGCTGTGTGTTCAAATGCTTCTTCATATTTGTAGTATTTCCTCCCTTCGACGAAATAGACTTTTTACACGCGTTAAAAGTGGCGTTGTTGTCATTTTGTCGTGTGAAATACAACCAAACGTTAGAATGCTTCTTCCTAGTTGTCATGTTTGCTGCAGTCTGTCTTCGCGCATGCGTGCGCAAACTTTTATAGTTTATTCAGACAGACGTTCGCGTGTCCCATTATTAAACTGAGCATATCGATTTTTAATCCATTATTAAACTTGGCATTTTAATTGTTTAACGGCACCGAGAATCGTTAACAGAATCGTTAAGGAATTTTGCTAACGATTCCAAGGAATCGATTCACTGGGAATACCCATCCCTAGTTGCCACAACGGACCAAATGGCAACGCTCACATCTTTCTCCGCCGCCATTACCGAACTACAACACAAACTAGAGCTCTGTTCGCTGATTGGCCGGTAGAAAATTACCGGAGACATCTGACTTACTTACCTCATGGCCAGACCTAGTACAGAAGCAAAATCAAAATTGAGCGGAAGTTCGTAGGAGGGCAGAGCCAGGCTACCAACAAATACCCCTTGCCGGATTCCTAAGCTAGCAACGCGTCGACCACGTCGGGCTCCTTGAGCGCCGATTGCAAGTTGTTACACATGAGTGACAGTGGGCACACATTCCACCCCAGCCATAAATCTCTCCCGCAACCCAGTGAGGAGATAGTTCACAAAACATCGGTTGGGGTGGCCACTCAGGGCTTCAGACAGACGACCAATGTCAACAGGGGTAGAAGGATGTTTAATTATTTCATGGCCTTGCCCGCCGGTCGGAACCGACGCGGGCAGGTCGACCTCGGATGGCTGTCCGAGCACTGACTGAAGACATGTAGAAATCGACAATTAGGATAGGTACAACACCCCTATGCATTGAAATACATGCATACAGGAGGAGCGGAACCTGCAGTAGGCACCTGGCGTTTGAACAAGCGGCGCTCCGTGCCACTGTTACCAGGTTTCACATCATGGGAAGGATCCCCCACTTTACATTTACATTTAGTCATTTAGCAGACGCTCTTATCCAGAGCGACTTACAGTAAGTACAGGGACATTCCCCCGAGGCAAGTTGGGTGAAGTGCCTTGCCCAAGGACACAACGTCAGTTGGCATGACCGGGAATCGAACTGGCAACCTTCGGATTACTAGTCCGACTCCCTCACCGCTCAGCCACCTGACTCCCCTTTAGAAGTCACCGTGAGAGGGCAAAGCCCAGTAGGATGGGAGAATGATCTGCACACCACACATGATAGAGGACGAAGCCCAGTGAATGTGCGGCTAACCAGCTCCAGATCCAACACAGACCAGTCCAGACGCAGATTGAACCGCTGGATGTACAGGGCAGCCTTAGCAGAAAGACTTTTGTGGTATTCGTGGAACAAAGCTCCCCCATAGGAGAGCGATAGGTCAGCAATGATGGCCAGATACGTGTCTAGTTCAACGCGCCTCTCGGGGAATCCATCGCACATGATGTCACGGAAAACCCCAAAAGCCACGACAAATTCGGACATCGTCAGAGTCTTGGTTAGACGAAACACAGCCACGTTCCCACACTCCACCAAGCGGCTTTCGACCGATTCAGGCCCACACAGCAGGACTTTCACGAGGTTCACATCTTTACCTGACAATATCAGCTCGCGGAGACTCGCCGGAACAGCAGCTGATGGAGGCAGAAAGGAGGCCCCAGAGACTACGGCGGGCACCGCGCTGGCCAGGGTGTATGAGGGCCGAACCTCCTGCGCAGCAATCACGCCCACAGGCGCGGCGACCAAGGCCCCGGCTCCCTCGAGGTGCTGAATGCGGGCATCCATGGCAGCGGGCACACCCCGCATATCGATTAAAGCCGCCAGCACAGGATCAGGCTGTTGCTCGACAGAGCCGGCTGCGGACCCCCGTCTGGGCTTCTTGGCCACACTAGCAACCGCAGCGGAACCCCGCTTGCTCTTCCCCGGAGCTTTGGGGGGGACAGGATCCGCTGGCTCCTCCTCGCAAATGTCCATGAACTGGAGGTATAAATCTTCATGGGACAGCCTGACTGGAGGCGTGAGTCCCCTGCCATAGAAACCAGCCAGAAGGCGAGGAATAGGCCATTCCTCGATCGGTACCAGCTGCCTCAATGCCAGGCGAGAACTACAACGGGGTTTAGATCCGCCGGCTGAAGGAATTCCTGCTCCATCAAAAGGTTCACCGCCGACCAACGAAACCTCATTGCACTCTTCCAGATCGGAACCGGACTGATCGGACATAGCGACTCCCTCACTCAACATCAGCAGGATGACTGACGTCTGTGTCGCACTAGCAATGCATATATGCCGGGATACCCTGCTGTATACCCCGCCCTATTAGGAAGGTGTGCCCTGCAGCGTGATATGACGCGTTGCTAGTGACGCGCTGTCTCGTGTCCCCTGCCTGAACCAGCTCCGCTTGTTTTCGGTCATAGACCTTTCACTGCCACACAAAGGGTTGAGAAAATGGCTGTATGGTGGAAGGCAAACATTTACAGTAAAAATGCTGGTTGATGTTGAACTATTCTTGTATACGGACACCACGGTGAAAGCTGACATTGTCCCAAACCACCATTAGAAAAAAGTTACATAATATTATTACTTAATTGAGTAACGAAGTAGTTCGCGTTCGTTTTTGACATTGAGTAATATTATTTCAGTTACTTATTTAAGTCCAACTTTGACCCGTTGGTGGCGCTAGAGTGGCAAAACAATTTTGAGTGGAAAGAAGTTCGACACTAGCCTAGCCTACTGTATGAATGAATGAATGAACAATATACGGAAAAATATTAAACTCAAAGGAAATGTGGGAATTAGGTTAAACTGAAACAAGGAATGTGGTGTATAATTGTATGAAATGTATGATGAAAATTGGCTAGCAATTTCACCAGGCAAATACCAAGAAATAGGTTGCAGCAGTTTTTGTCTTACGACTACACTTTCAAAATCCGAGATGGGACTGAGCTCGAATAGCTTCGGCGACTTTTTATAGTACAAAATCGCTGTCAATCAAAAGGAGATGCAGTCTTTCGACAGACCCTCCAATCATCACGCAGAAGGTGTCCAGGCCAGCCCACTCCTCCATTCACTCCCAGAGATGCTGAGCGTCCGTGGGCGGGACATAATCGCAGCATTTATCCAATGACCGTATAGTTTCGAAGCACTGAAAAAAATGATCAAAGCAATCGCTTCGCGTTTAAAAAAAGTATCTGAAGCAGACAGAAGACGAATTGATGTTGTTGATATGTTGCCTTGGAGGTGTAGTGACGTCACCAGTGCAAGTGCAGCTGATTGCTCTGACAACATGGTGTCTGCTCCAGATTCGACCTGTTTGATTTGGGATCTTCCCACGTATTGTTGTAGTATATAAGAAACCAAATGTTTACTCCTCGACAGGTCAGCAAACGCTTTGTTGCCTCGATGTGTTAAAACGTTTTAACAAATCTGGGTTTACAAAGGCGTTTGCAGACCTGTCGAGGAGTAAACATTTGCTGTAAATTCAACCCCAGTATTTATTACACATGTAGGGCCTACATAACTTTCTGTTTGAAAGCTAACGTGTATGAACATTTAGGCATGCTGCTTCAGATTTCTACACAATGTAGAACATCTGTATTTGAGACAGTTGCACTACCAACGCACACCTAATTGATAGCCATGAGAAAGGGAGTTGCCGCACTCATAGACAAACAAAAAATAGACAAGGAGGTCAACGGTAGTAAATGAATCCTGCATTTTTAGCAGCATGATTCATTTGTCACAATGCCAGCAACGAAGTTGTCTATGGCTGCACTGCAGCTACAATTCACGAGATCACCCTTACTAATTAAACGCCGCCCTCGAATAAACGCCGCCCTCGAATAAACGCTGCACCAAAAATGAACGTTATTTAATAAACACCGCTGCGTTTATTCGAAGAAATACGATACATATCATAAAATGTTCAACCCATTTGTGACCTCAACCTGGCAACCTACAACCCAGTTGCTCTGTTGATATCTGCGCAGGTAGACGGGAGAATTTGAATAGTAGACGGGGAATCTGAATCAAGAATCAGGGGAATAAATGGCATTAAAAGTCTCAGGTGGTGCTACGGCGAAGAAACAAAAATATGGCTGCAAATGTAACAATATGGACAGAGGCATTTAATTTCTCATCTCCAAGCCGCATCGACAATTCCCACGCCTTTTGTAAAGTGTGTCACACTGATTTTAGTATCGCACATGGTGGGAAAAATGACATAACGCAGCACAATAAGTCACAATGGCACAGTCGCGCTGCGGAGACACAAAAGGGCACACCGGCGATTTCGAGCTTTATAACTAAGGGACTTATTTATGTGTATTTAGTCTGACTCTGGCATCCTCTGTCTCTGACCAACACCCCATGAAACTCACTCCTCAGGTATGTAGCAGGCCACCCGCGTCAACGAAGAGCTAGCTTTTCGTTGGCTTAGCTGGTAGTGGTGGCGCTTGAGAAGTCAGAGACGGCGGGTTCGATTCACGGTTATGGATGAACACGATCCGGAAAAGCCTGACAGAGCTTGCAAGACCACGTCTGTTGCATACAATGGTGACATCAGACACAACGCACGATGAGTACTAACAACCGCTACACTTGCACAAATGGAAAATGTGGTTACATTGTTTATATTGCATTTTAATTTTCCCATTTGCATTAACATTTGAATATATGTAGCATTTGGATTATTGCATTTTCATTCGAATATTGTCTCAAATAACACTTACATTGAAAATGATCATGTATTTCTGAAACTACATTATCATTTGAATATAAACCTCAATGGGCTTCCATAGTTTCCTAAGTGTTTTGATAATCAACTAGTCAACCATTCGGTGAAACCCCTACTCAGATGAAAGTTGGACTTCTTACTCCCAGGAAACACTTGGAAGGAGTCAATGTCAGCCAATTCAAAGGTCAAATGTATCAAACTGTGTAAATGAATCTGCAAAAGTATGCGTGCAAAACTGGAAAACTCAGTAGGCAAAGTTTTTCTCCGATTTATGAGGACTGCGTACGTGACTGTTACGTTTGTATTCATAGATTCCATTTAACTTGTGATCAAGTTTGTTGTCCACAGCCCATCAACTCCTATATTTCACCTTACATGGTTGTTGAAATACTCATAATTTGTCAGGTATCTCAATAAACTTCTCAATTGACCAAATGTGAACAATGAATGATTATTGATGAGAAATGACTAAGGCAAAGCCTGTAATGACCAATGCCCATCGTCAATGAGTGACAATACCTCTAACCTCTAGCACTACATTTCAGGATCCGCACCAATGAACATGAGCAGTTCAAATCAATTTTTGCCTCAGCAACCTTTAGTTCCCCATTGAGACAGTATTCAAATGGATGTTTCCCAGTCAATGTAACATAGCATAAAAGTCAGTAAAAGCATTGCCACTGACAAGTTTCTACAACAGCCATTCCCAACCCTTTTCACTTTGCGGCTTTGCACTTTCATTTTTCGGTCATGTTGAATAAAAGGCAAAATGTCATTTAAAAAGGTACAAGAATTTTTATAACCATTCAATCAACAGTATATATAAATATTTCAATATTTATTCATTTTTCATATTTTAGTTTTCAATGGTTTGGCGGCCCACCTGCATTTCTCACAGGTTGGGAATCACTGTTCTACAGTATATCAAAGATAAGACTTGGACCTGTAGATAAATCAGTACACATGCATATTCCCATCAGGGGCCTGGTCTAAAGTGACTGGAATCCAGTTCAAACCCCTTAGGGATGATGATAAATAACAATTCAGACCCCAGCTCCCTCCACAAATAAACCTTCCATTGTCAAGATATTAAATCCCCAGATGACATTAAAAAAAGAAAACCCTTTATCCACTAGTGGAAATTCCTCTTAATCTATCATAACTAATATGGAAGTACTATTTTAATCTTGAATACTATTTTTTTGTATAACAACCAATTTATTTTGTTTAGTCTGACATGCGAACATTGACATTATTATTATTGAAAAATGTATATGCAAGATATGCCTAAAGTCACATTTAACTGTACAACTTTCTTTGTGACAACATATATTTATTAACTTCACTTTTTGACAGCACATACAGTACATCTTCAGAAAATATACTTTTCCAAGTTCTAGATTTGCCACACAAAAATAAACTCTTTCATGCTTTCTCACCTTCTGTTTCATGTATACTCCATAGACTGAGCCCAGCGTAGATTAATGGTAAGTGTTTTTGGTTAGTGGAAAGTGACATTTTATACTGTGGGTCAATAATATCCTTCACACAGTCAACAAAGGCCATCCACCTGCTTTGGTGAGCCAGTGCAATAATCTGTTAGCATCTGGTAAATGGATGCGTAAATGAACATTTAGTCGCAATAAGTAGTGTTCTTGTGTAAATTAATATTGTTTGACTGAACTGGGTCTCACACCTAATTTTTCACTTTAATGTCTTTTGTCATACAGGCCAACAGGGACAACATGTACACTGACGGTAATGAAGGAAAGAAAGAAATAAAGCACAAGCAGAATTCCAGATTCACTTGAAGAACTTCTACTGATAAACACCTGAAGCATCTGCTGGAACAGATACACCATGAATGCTTGTACAAAAATACTAGCAATAAATTATAGTAGAATTGTGGACTGTAATTTTAATAGAACATGAAGTAATCTGTGCTGTAGCGAATCAAAATCAGTTTTTAAATTCATAGGTAGCTAATAACTTCTGAAGTAGTGGGTATAGGACATTAAATTGTAAAGGTCACACTTTATAATAACCGATGAAATGGCGAAGCTCTATATACACAATTTGATCAACACAGTTGCAAATTGTTTATTCTTGATTAATAGGTTAATTCTTGAGATGTTTTCATACTTTATTTTATTATATATTATATGAAGTGTAAGGCTAGTCGCTTACTTCAGTTATGTTATTGTCTTCCCATTTCTCGACACGTCTGCCCCTGGCCCTTGTGGCAGGGGTGAAAATTGCTGAAGCTAGCATATCACCGTCGGAGCTGTCACATCACGGTGCACAGAATCATCAATACTTTGTTTGAGCGAGGCTATAGGATAACCTACATTGATGCAACATTCTTCTAGTTTAGTCCTATAGCACTTGTCTTTTTGGAGCGGACTGCAGCTCTGTTAACTCTTTGTGGAAAGCAATATTTTGCATTCAGGAGAGTTTGTAGTTTCCAAATATCTATAATACACAGAAATGTTCACCCTGTGAAGGGTTTCCACAGGCCGCCACACATATAGTCTACTCAAGTCAAGTTACCGTCAACATTCCAAGCATTCCAATGCTTACACAGCTCACCACTTCAGGAATAGGCCTCCTTTAGCTTTCTAAGATGTTGTAGAATTCTTATTTACTCATTTATTGTAACTCTCTTGACTCATTTATACCTTGTAATATTTCAGAAATGCATTTGTGTATCAACTTTACAAAACAGACTACTTCATTTTACCATTACAATTAGGCTATTGTTGCTGCTAATGTCATAACATACGAATTGCGCTTGCCTGTAGTGAACTTCATAGAATTCAATAAACATTTTGTCATGTGGAATTTTATATATCTCTCTATATATATTTTTCATTGTAGTCTTCTCAAAACACATCTAAAACAGGGTTTCTCAAGCCTCATGCGCATTGACCGTGAGACACACGCATTTCAACCAGTTCACACGCCACACCTTGTATTTCTCACGCTGAGAAGGCAACGCCAACCAATAGTCCTGCTAACGTTGTATACATTAATGGACTAGGCGCAAGCACACAGTGAAGTTTCCTGCCGCCAGCACGTATCGTGTTCCCCTGTGTCAAAGAGTATGGAGTTCTTTGCCGTGCGTTCGTTACTAGGCAACATAGATGCACAAACACACGGAACAGTCTCGGCCATCGTACGTTCGTTACTAGGTAAGCGATAGACGCGCGAACACACGTGACGGAGAAGGTAAATTGGAAGAAAGCTTGTCTAACATTTTTTATATTTACTCCAGAGAGGCTAGAACATTTGGTAATACAGCCCATTTTTGGCTGAATTATTATTGATGCAGTCAAAAACTATACAACTGCTTTGCAACCAGAAGCTTTGGCTCAGTTTGGCTGGCTTAGGCCTCCATTATCTGAAACTAAGGGAAATGTTAGAGGGTATGGGAAGGACTGAAGATGTCTTTCTTCATTTTATTTCAAATTATACTGTATTAATAACCTTTCTAGTTAGTGATTTCCAGAGTGCTCTGGATATCTGAATATCACTTAGGAGTCAGGTGGCTGAGCGGTTAGGGAATCGGGCTAGTAATCATAAGGTTGCCAGTTCGCTTCCCGGCTGTGCCAAATTATGTTGTGTCCTTGGGCAAGGCACTTCACCCTACTTGCTTGGGGGAATGTCCCTGTACTTACTGTAAGTCGCTCTGGATAAGAACGTCTGCTAAATGACTAAATGTAAATGTATTATTTCTGTAATGTTTCATATCCTGTCAAAACATAGGCCTACATTAAATCTCGCTCCAAGCTTTTGATCAAACCTGAGGACCCTGTCTAAAATAATAAACTCATTGCAAGGCAAGGATGTGGCGGCACATAACAGGTGTAGGAAAATCCGGAATGCAAACACCAACACAAAAGAGAAAAACTGGTGAAGAAACCGAAAATGTTTCGGTTTCAAAGGAGACAAAGAAAAAACAGTTCAACAAAAATTGTGGCTAATGAAATTGCTGAGTGGCTAGTAACTTTGGAAAACCACTAGCCACAGTGGCTGGTGAGCAATTTTTTTTATGTCAAGCCCTGGTTATGATATAGGTTCATACAGTGCCGGTCCTAGCACACTTGGGGCCCTAGGCAAGGTTTACCCCTGGCGTTCATAACATATATGCAAGACGCATATTAACTTCATTCATATCTAGCACCATTCATTACACAAACAATGACTTGGTCTCATTTCGAGGGTGTTGTTTGTCGAAAATGATGTGTCAAAAACAGGAGAGAACATCAGGAACCTGCTGTTCCAGAAACTCTTTGCGTTTGGGAAGCAGAAACATGCTAGCTTGGCTGCAGTGGCGGTTCTACACGGGGGCCTACAGGGGCCAGGGCCCCTATAAAAATGTCCCTGGCCCCCCCTGAGCTGACTTTATAATATATATATATTTTTTTTTATTTTTTCAGGGGTCCATGCCCACCTTTTGCAGCATTGTCCTACTGTATTTAATTTCTAATTGTTGAAGGCCCTACCTCATTGTTTCAGTTGAAACTCTTTATGTAGAAAATAAACGTTTGGATGATTTTAATGTAAAGCTAAATTATAGTATTTAATATTTAAATATCAGTTTGCGTTTTTTAATGTGCCCCTCTGATTAAACACTGGCCCCACCTTGGCCCCCCCAGTAAAATTTGTCTAGAACCGCCACTGCTTGGCTGAGTACTCCAACCAAATTCGAGAGCGATACCAACTTGGGTTGAATGCCCGAGGACCTTGGCGCATGGGGTACGTTTGCAGAACCGGCTGCATTGGAGTGCTGTCATTCAAACCATGCTCGCCTTCACCCAGTTCAACTTTGCGTTAAACACTGATGTGTAAAAAATGCTTTCTAGAGGCGGGATGTCGTCACTTTGCCATAACAAAATAGAAATGCATTGTGAGAGATGTAGTTTATGGTCAATGCACGCTGTAAAACAGCGTAGACTTATTTCAATACACCATTTAAGCTTCCGCGGGCCACATAAAATGACGTGGCGGGCCACATTTGGCCCGCGGGCCAAATTGGGCCTTGAGTTTGACACGTGCTGTAGATGGACATGGGAAATTATTATGCTTGCCACTAATAAAATCTGCATAAAACTGACATGTGTAGTGTTCTGTGGGGGAAATAGCTAAAGTAATACTAAACGTTTCTATCATGTTTTTTTCTGAAATAAAAAGTGGGCACTGCAGCAAAATACAACTATAAAGATACAATTTGCCTGTTCCCAGCATTAGCACAACACTTTGCGATGGTTAGCTTGTTACCTGTGACGATATGCTAAATTTAACGTCTCTTTCACATTAGCAAGTGACTGACCTATCTGGGTGCGTTTTGAGATTTCCTGATGAAGTTCGACATTGTTGATCATACATCATTTATCTTGGTGCCACACACCTTGCATGTAGCTGTTCGCTTCCTGCCACTACAAGTTATTGAAAACAAAACTAATGACAAAACTCCAGGAGGACTTGGTGTCGCCATCTTCAATGCATTTTTTGATATGTGAGTGCGCGCACATATAGGCATAGCGCATGCATTAGGTTGCACATTATGGCAAAGGGCAGGGGACATGCAGCTTGTCATACGTTTCCCCAACGTAAATGCGCAAATAAAATAGAAATAAATGAATACGTTCAGATTTAAAAAGCAATAATTGCATGAAAACAGGTTGTTGACGAGTCTCGAAGTCCAAGTCAAGTCTGAAGTCACTGTTTGTGCGACTTAAGTGCGACTCAAGTCCGAGTCTCAGACTCGAGTCCCCATCTCTGCTGCTAGTGGACCATGTTGTGTTTGTCACTGACCGCAGAGCCAACATAGTTGCTGCCCTACATGAATACCCAGGCTGAACTGGGTCTCACACCTCATTTTTTGGCCTTTCCTGTGTGTAAAAAACATGAAGGGAAGCAGGTCGAGGATTTGACGAGAAGACACAGGATGGCGTGGGTAGCTGCAATAAGGGGGAAAACACTTACCTTCATACATATTTCAAAATGAATGAGTGTGTTCTCAGCTTTTTGATATCTATTCAACTTTTTTCAATATCACTGATTATGTTTCATGACTTTTTCAAGCCGTTTCTGAGATTTACATGGGTGTGTACGTGAAAGAGTGCAGACTGAAATGCTTAGAGTGGAGGGAAGCTTCGGATGTTGTTGAAAAACAATTTTCGCTCTTCATGCTTCATTTTTGGATCAATAGATAGCTAATTTTGTGCTGATCGTAGACAGTTGTCTGTTGAATCCAACAGACGTACACATTTGTTCAGAGCCCCACGAAAGCGAGACAAAGTCCAACTCTCGCCCCATAGAGACCAATGCAAATCTGGTGACAAAATCGTCAGAGAAAGCAAAAAGAACAAGATTTTAAAACTGCCAGTAGAGTCGTATGTCAGACATATAAAGGACATCTCTAGTTTCGGCAGAGTCTTGGGTCTCGGAAAATATCCTCATTTTATTGATTGGACGTGTAGTTTTGTGTCTAGGTCAACTTGTTTGAGGTGTGGATGCTAGGTAAATGTTCGTTTTTCTCTCTGTCTAGCTCGTTAGCGATCGCAGCTGCTCCATCGCCGTGGCAACCAAACAAACACGCACCAGGAAAGCAAAAGGAACACGTTTTTGAAACTGCAGGTAGAGTCGTATTTCTGACTGCACAGACATATAAAGAATATCTCTGGTTTCGGCAGAGTCTTGGGTCTCGGAAAATATCCTTATATTTTGGATTGGACGTACAGTTTTGCGTCTAGGTTATCTTGTTTGAGGTGTGGATTCTAGCTACATTTCTCTTATTCTCTGCCCTCAGCGCGTTAGCAATCATAGCTGCACCATCACCGTAACGACAGACACGCACCACTCAGTCTCTCACACACGTGATTGGTGCGTTTACTTGACCATGAGAAACCCGATTACTAGTAATTGTCGGTTTATGCCAATGATACGATTACTCCGTTTACATGTGTAATTAGTTATGCGATTACTCAATAAACGCGTCTACATGATTCTTTTTTATTAATCGTTGTATGCTCCACGGACAAAACTTGCACCATCATCCTTCTGCAACAAAGTGTCGCCGTGTCTTCCTGTATCGGCCCTACTGCTGTATGTTTCATTCCATCAACACATTGAATCCAACTAAAAAAGCTGAGTAAACGCACTCAATGGTAGGCTACATCTGCTACTGCTATTACTATCCCAACTATAATTTCAGCTGTTAAAACGATAATATTCTTGTTACGACTACCTAGCCTACTTCTTCTTCTGTTTAACAGTTCAGCTTTCAGCTTCTCCCGCATTGTAGGCTATTTAAGCTCTTAGCTTTGTTAAGATGATGCAGTTCAGCTTCCACACTGCCTCTTTTGTGTGACTCACACATTTTTGAAATTCATTTCAGCTTGCGGGTATTTTCTCATTTATCACTTTTATACTTTTTTAAATATTAAGGTTTTTGTGCAAATTATTCTCCCTTTAAAAGTAATGGTAAATCCTTTCAAATCATTGTTGGAATGCTGCTCCAGCCCCTTTCAAAAATACCTTTCGGTTGCTTTGAAGCTTCAGCTTATAACTTTCTACAAAATTTTCACTTTTCAGCTTTTTTAGCATGGTCAGCTATCCCCATTCCGGTTTTTAGCATTCTCACTGCTGTTTCGCAGGAACAGCCTTTTCTAGTTGTGAGAATGCTGTTAAGCATTCTCACTATTGTTTTCCTGTTTCTCTTTATTGTGAGAATGCTGTTAAGCATTCTCACTATTGTTTTCCTGTTTCTCTTTATTATTATTATTATATCAACTTCTTAGTTCTTCCACCGTTTTTTGGCCTTTAACTAGTTCTGCATACTTTCACCGATTCCTACAATTTTTGTATCAAAACGTTCAGCTCCTTCAGGAGATGTTGGCTATGACTTTTGGTATTTCTCACTTTTATACTTTTTAAGACATTAAGGTTTTTGTGCAAATTATTCTCCCATTAAAAGTAATGGTAAATCCTTTCAAATCATTAAAAAGCTTCCTACTCTTTCAAACGTAACTACTTCAGCATACTTTCAGCTAGAGACACCATTCAACCTTTAAAATGTTCACAAGACATTCAGCTATTCCCAAATGATTCAGCTTTTTCAAATATTCAGCCAATTTTGAATTATGACAGTTTGAAATACATTAAAATGTTTGCTCCTTCTTGATTTTTATGAGCAGCAAGCAGAGTGGCACACTCTGCTGGCTGCTCTTTTTCTGATATTCAACTAAATTGTCAAACAAATTCCTCTAACGTTCATATAGTTTAACGTACAGAAACAAGTTATACCTTAAAATGTAGGAAAAATTGTCCTCTTTCAGCCAATGTAACTACTAAAGAGCTCACATTTACAGATTTTCAGCTATGGGCCTTGAAGCGAGAGCAGCCTTTCAAATTCTCTCACTAACTTCAATGGAGAGGTGGTAAAGAATGTATAATACATTACAACACATATTCTAGAACTGTAATCACCAGCTGCATATCAGGCACGGCACTAACTATGATCCCAGTTATTAATATCTGTGGCATTTTAATCACTGAATGCATCACGGGCACTGTGCACGAGTGAATATAACAACAGGATTTATGAAGGAGGCATGTATTAAAGTTATGCATTGTGCTTATTAAAGTTATGAAACTTAGAAGTGTGCTCAGGCTTAAACATTGGGTCTCACACTGGGTGTGGGAAGCAGGCTGTTCTTTGTGTCTCTATCTCTTCATTTTCAGAAACAACCTTGAAACCGGGTGGAGACGGCACCCGAGCAGGTGGGACGCGCGTAGGCAAGAACAACTCCCTGACGCACGAGAGAACAAGCTGAACCCTTTTTTTTGATACTTGTGTTTCAATTGCACTGTATAAATATATGCTGGGGAGGGACAGATAGCCAGTTGGACTTCGTGAACCAACCCAAACTCTGTTGCGGGTAGGGAAACGTAGACAACTCCAGAGCTCTGTACTTGTTGATTTCCAACTGCTGCATTAAAGCTGATATTATCGGACCTCTGCGACTCCAGACCACTCTTTCTAGAACACAGATTTGTGTCATTGAATACTATCATTACATATTGGAATAGACACATAGATAAATGAATCCTTCAAATGGTGACCCCGACGCTGAAAAGAGGGAGTCCAGAGGGTTCCGGCCCGACCGACAGATCGGGAGAAAGATCCATACACCGGTACGAGGAGTCAGACGTAATCGTCAGAGGCGCCTCAACATAAAAAAAAAAAAGGTAAGCAGACACCTGTTAATTCAAAGTACTGCTATTCGGAACTGAGAACCAAATTTAGACGATTACTATGTTTCATCGTACCTAGTCAAACCAACAGTGGTGGGAAATCAACCGTTTTTGTGTTTTGTCCTTGTCCAAGGGGAGGTTAGAGTCCTCTCCAGGGGTTAGAGTCCCTAAACTCGTTGTCTTGTCCAAGGGGAGGTTAGAGTCCTCTCCAGGGGTTAGAGTCCCTAAACTCGTTGTCTTGTCCAAGGGGAGGTTAGAGTCCTCTCCAGGGGTTAGAGTCCCTAAATTCGTTGTCCTTGTCCAAGGGGAGGTTAGAGTCCTCTCCAGGGGTTAGAGTCCCTAAATTCGTTGTCTTGTCCAAGGGGAGGTTAGAGTCCTCTCCAGGGGTTAGAGTCCCTAAATTCGTTGTCCTTGTCCAAGGGGAGGTTAGAGTCCTCTCCAGGGGTTAGAGTCCCTAAATTCGTTGTCCTTGTCCAAGGGGAGGTTAGAGTCCTCTCCAGGGGTTAGAGTCCCTAAACTCGTTGTCCTTGTCCAAGGGGAGGTTAGAGTCCTCTCCAGGGGTTAGAGTCCCTAAACTCGTTGTCCTTGTCCAAGGGGAGGTTAGAGTCCTCTCCAGGGGTTAGAGTCCCTAAATTCGTTGTCTTGTCCAAGGGGAGGTTAGAGTCCTCTCCAGGGGTTAGAGTCCCTAAATTCGTTGTCTTGTCCAAGGGGAGGTTAGAGTCCTCTCCAGGGGTTAGAGTCCCTAAATTCGTTGTCTTTGTCCAAGGGGAGGTTAGAGTCCTCTCCAGGGGTTAGAGTCCCTAAATTCGTTGTCTTGTCCAAGGGGAGGTTAGAGTCCTCTCCAGGGGTTAGAGTCCCTAAATTCGTTGTCTTGTCCAAGGGGAGGTTAGAGTCCTCTCCAGGGGTTAGAGTCCCTAAATTCGTTGTCTTGTCCAAGGGGAGGTTAGAGTCCTCTCCAGGGGTTAGAGTCCCTAAATTCGTTGTCTTTGTCCAAGGGGAGGTTAGAGTCCTCTCCAGGGGTTAGAGTCCCTAAATTCGTTGTCTTGTCCAAGGGGAGGTTAGAGTCCTCTCCAGGGGTTAGAGTCCCTAAATTCGTTGTCTTTGTCCAAGGGGAGGTTAGAGTCCTCTCCAGGGGTTAGAGTCCCTAAATTCGTTGTCCTTGTCCAAGGGGAGGTTAGAGTCCTCTCCAGGGGTTAGAGTCCCTAAATTCGTTGTCTTGTCCAAGGGGAGGTTAGAGTCCTCTCCAGGGGTTAGAGTCCCTAAATTCGTTGTCTTGTCCAAGGGGAGGTTAGAGTCCTCTCCAGGGGTTAGAGTCCCTAAATTCGTTGTCTTGTCCAAGGGGAGGTTAGAGTCCTCTCCAGGGGTTAGAGTCCCTAAATTCGTTGTCTTGTCCAAGGGGAGGTTAGAGTCCTCTCCAGGGGTTAGAGTCCCTAAACTCGTTGTCTTGTCCAAGGGGAGGTTAGAGTCCTCTCCAGGGGTTAGAGTCCCTAAATTCGTTGTCTTTGTCCAAGGGGAGGTTAGAGTCCTCTCCAGGGGTTAGAGTCCCTAAATTCGTTGTCCTTGTCCAAGGGGAGGTTAGAGTCCTCTCCAGGGGTTAGAGTCCCTAAATTCGTTGTCTTGTCCAAGGGGAGGTTAGAGTCCTCTCCAGGGGTTAGAGTCCCTAAATTCGTTGTCTTGTCCAAGGGGAGGTTAGAGTCCTCTCCAGGGGTTAGAGTCCCTAAATTCGTTGTCTTGTCCAAGGGGAGGTTAGAGTCCTCTCCAGGGGTTAGAATCTCTGAATACTGTCTATTTGTGTGGAGTCAGATTGAGTGTAATAAAAATAGAGAGGAGTGTGGTGTGTCTTCTTTTTGTCCTCTCCGGTACAAGAGGGTTACAGAATTGAATTGATGTGAAAAAGTAATATTTGTGTGGAGTCGGGTTGAGTTGAACGGTATTTTAAACAGATCTGTCGTTCTTTAAAAAATAAAATAAAAATAAAAAGATCCACTAGGTGTCCTCCAAGGACCATAATTGCCTTCAGTGCAAAATCTAACAAGTTGTCAAATTGTGAGATCACTCACTTTTATCAATCTCGTGCTTTTTTTCTTTGACCAAGAAGTTACAGAAATCCAGAGGAGAGTTGGAGAAAGGTGGGGGCTAAAAGAGCCCTGTCACTTGAGATCTTACAAAGGTGATCCCAGAGGGTATGGTTCTGCATAATTATGTGAGTATTAATGCTGATAGATGTGTTCGTTTAGATGAATCCCAAGTTTGGTGGTTAACAAATGCGTGATCAACATTTGTTATAATTCCTAGCCAAACAGGGAGGTTTTTTGAAGCCTTTCCGACCAGAACTTGGATTTATAGGCGGAAAATCTGTGATTTGTGATGGTATTCAGTAAAAATGCAGAAATTGAACCCCTGGTTTATAAATTGGTCCTAATACAATTGGAAGAGTTATACTAGAGCAAACCAGCTGTGTTGGTCAAAGAATGGTTTGAGGAAATGTATGTGAAAAATTATGAGGAAGCAACTGGAAAGGTATATGGATAACATTTTAAGTCAAAATAGTAAAATCTAGGGTTTTTAAGAGTTTTGATAAAGGTATTAGATATAATTTGGTTAAAAATGAGAAAGAGAAAATAACTAAATGTACTTTTATTTGGAGTTTAATTGTAATTTGGTTTTAAGTTTTATTTGAGAGTTTTATCGGAGCCTGGCATACTGTTTGGGATAAACAGTTAGGCTGTGATAATGTTGTATTATGAAGAGGGTTATTATAACATTCAGTTCTGAAATAATTTGGGAAAACTCATCAAGTCTGATAAATTGTGGTTATGATGGTTTGAGCTAATTGGCTCGTTTTGAACTGCAGCAAAACGAGTTATGAAGTTCTACCTATCTGACCTTTATAGAAAATATAGTTGGGAAAAATGTTTGGTTAATAGCTACATTAAGAACATGATTTGGTTTATATTTCATTTAAGAAGCATACGGATTCTGGTTTGGCATAATGAAAATTGCTTTGATCATATCTTTGATAAAAAGAGCTGTGATTTGGTAAAACAGAGAATCTAAAACAATATTGGTCTTAAACTTAGCTGTTTTAAAAGACAGAAAAGGTTTTTTGGAGTGAAAGAAATTAGACTAACAGTTGATTTTCTAAAGAAGGGAACAAAGAAACAGATGTATGGTCTTATTAGATGCTGTTACATGTGTTTGCTCAACAATAAGAAAACTGAAGGGTCAATACTGCCTGGTAATTATAGATACAGTATGTTTACTATGTGAATTGAAGTCTTTCCCAGTCCTATACCAGATGCATAACACCATTTGAATTGATTTATTGGAGATCATATGTAATACCGCAACTTAAACCTTTCACATAGCATGATGAAGAGGCGAATCAAATGGTTAACCAATTTTATAAAAAATGCTAACTAGAAAAGAGATGTCTTCTGCTAAATTCTGTTCCAGGTGAAGCAGTAAACCAAAGAGTGGAGGAGTCAAACGAGGAGATTGGGTATTGATTAAAGTTATCAATGAAAGGAGGGATCTTATGAAATCTTTAAAATATCCTGTCTAATTTCTGGTTTTTCTATTTGTTTTTCGAATGTAGTTTATTTTATTACAATTCTAAAAGCTTGGCTGAAGTTGTATGTATGTGGTGAAGGGGGCCTGTGAGCATGTCCAGGTCTGCCGTGGATACATGGATGTCGAATGTCCACTCTGTGGAGTGACGGTGGGTTTTCCCCTATAACATCATTAGGGTTTTCCCACTGTGTCCAGTGTGTCCTCACCACTTGGCCATAACGCTGCATAGTCTCATCATTATTGTTGATTTGTATGCCAACATTGTGTAATCAGTAATGGGATATTTTTAAATTTGTGTTTGTTGTCACACCCTAAAAGGGTGTGAAAGGAGGGATTTATTTGAACTTTAAAAATATCCACTTTAAATCCTTAAATGGGTTCTTGATTTCAATATCTGTGTTTAATCATTGGTGTTCGACTGTTCGCATCTCATTTGACTCAGTTACTGCTTGATCATGGGAGATAAGGTGATGCTGGGACTGTAACTCTTTTCTGCTTCAGGACGAGTCAGACCGGCGGGTCTGACTACCTAACCCCTGTTCTAAGGCCCCATTCCCCTGGAGACCATGTCCCACCTGCCCCAATATATCATCAGATGTTCTGGGAAGCCTGTTGTACATTTATGGACAGGACCATTCAAGGTCATCGAGAGAACCTTGCACGCCCTAAGGGTGCTGGGGAAAGGAAGTACGTGGTACCACTGGAGCATGTGTTGTGCTGCTCCAGAATCCAGTTGTACGTTGCAGGAGTTGGTTGAGAAGGGCCAGTGAACCTTTTGCTATTGCTACGAATGTGAGAGTCCGGAAAAGAGGGTTACGACTAGGCCAAGAGTGATACTGCTTGACCACACTAGAATTGTACTGGACTAAGAAGGTTTCCGCTATTTTACTTAAGAGTGTGCTATATCAATATCAACATGACTGTTGCTGTATCCCATGTATCAGGTCCCTGTGTAACAGGATCATTGTCTCGGCTGTGGAGAACCCGACGAAGGGGTTCCAAATGCCATTGCTGGGGCTGGCTGACCAGGACGAGGAGGCGGTGGTTGGTCCGGGCTATGTTGATTGATCTCTGGTGTTTTCAGAGATCAAAAGAGGGATTAAAGAATGTATAATACATTACAACACATATTCTAGAACTGTAATCACCAGCTGCATATCAGGCACGGCACTAACTATGATCCCAGTTATTAATATGTGTGGCATTTTAATCACTGAATGCATCACGGGCACTGTGCACGAGTGAATATAACAACAGGATTTATGAAGGAGGCATGTATTAAAGTTATGCATTGTGCTTATTAAAGTTATGAAACTTAGAAGTGTGCTCAGGCTTAAACATTGGGTCTCACACTGGGTGTGGGAAGCAGGCTGTTCTTTGTGTCTCTATCTCTTCATTTTCAGAAACAACCTTGAAACCGGGTGGAGACGGCACCCGAGCAGGTGGGACGCGCGTAGGCAAGAACAACTCCCTGACGCACGAGAGAACAAGCTGAACCCTTTTTTTTGATACTTGTGTTTCAATTGCACTGTATAAATATATGCTGGGGAGGGACAGATAGCCAGTTGGACTTCGTGAACCAACCCAAACTCTGTTGCGGGTAGGGAAACGTAGACAACTCCAGAGCTCTGTACTTGTTGATTTCCAACTGCTGCATTAAAGCTGATATTATCGGACCTCTGCGACTCCAGACCACTCTTTCTAGAACACAGATTTGTGTCATTGAATACTATCATTACATATTGGAATAGACACATAGATAAATGAATCCTTCAGTGGGTAAAATCCGTCAGAGAAAGCAGGAAGGAAGACGATTTCGAAACTGCCGGTAGAGACATATTTCTGACCGCACATACATATAAAGGACAACTCTAGTTTCGGCAGAGTCTTGGGTCTCGGAAAATATCCTCATTTTATTGATTGGACGTGTAGTTTTGCGTCTAGGTCAACTTGTTTGAGGTGTGGATGCTAGGTAAATGTTCGTTTTTCTCTCTGTCTAGCTCGTTAGCGATCGCAGCTGCTCCATCGCCGTGGCAACCAAACAAACACGCACCAGGAAAGCAAAAGGAACACGTTTTTGAAACTGCAGGTAGAGTCGTATTTCTGACTGCACAGACATATAAAGAATATCTCTGGTTTCGGCAGAGTCTTGGGTCTCGGAAAATATCCTTATATTTTGGATTGGACGTACAGTTTTGCGTCTAGGCTATCTTGTTTGAGGTGTGGATTCTAGCTACATTTCTCTTATTCTCTGCCCTCAGCGCGTTAGCAATCATAGCTGCACCATCACCGTAACGACAGACACGCACCACTCAGTCTCTCACACACGTGATTGGTGCGTTTACTTGACCATGAGAAACCCGATTACTAGTAATTTTCGATTACTCCGTTTACATGTGTAATTAGTTATGCGATTACTCAATAAACGCGTCTACATGATTCTTTTTTATTAATCGTTGTATGCTCCACGGACAAAACTTGCACCATCATCCTTCTGCAACAAAGTGTCGCCGTGTCTTCCTGTATCGGCCCTACTGCTGTATGTTTCATTCCATCAACACATTGAATCCAACTAAAAAAGCTGAGTAAACGCACTCAATGGTAGGCTACATCTGCTACTGCTATTACTATCCCAACTATAATTTCAGCTGTTAAAACGATAATATTCTTGTTACGACTACCTAGCCTACTTCTTCTTCTGTTTAACAGTTCAGCTTTCAGCTTCTCCCGCATTGTAGGCTATTTAAGCTCTTAGCTTTGTTAAAATGATGCAGTTCAGCTTCCACACTGCCTCTTTTGTGTGACTCACACATTTTTGAAATTCATTTTAGCTTGCGGGTATTTTCTCATTTATCACTTTTATACTTTTTTAAATATTAAGGTTTTTGTGCAAATTATTCTCCCTTTAAAAGTAATTGTAAATCCTTTCAAATCATTGTTGCAATGCTGCTCCAGCCCCTTTCAAAAATACCTTTAGGTTGCTTTGAAGCTTCAGCTTATAACTTTCTACTAAATTTTCACTTTTCAGCTTTTTTAGCATGGTCAGCTATCCCCATTCCGGTTTTCAGCATTCTCACTGCTGTTTCGCAGGAACCGCCTTTTCTAGTTATTATTATTATTGTGAGAATGCTGTTAAGCATTCTCACTATTGTTTTCCTGTTTCTCTTTATTATTATTATTATATCAACTTCTTAGTTCTTCCGCCGTTTTTTGGCCTTTAACTAGTTCTGCATACTTTCACCGATTCCTACAATTTTTGTATCAAAACGTTCAGCTCCTTCAGGAGATGTTGGCTATGACTTTTGGTATTTCTCACTTTTATACTTTTTAAGACATTAAGGTTTTTGTGCAAATTATTCTCCCATTAAAAGTAATGGCAAATCCTTTCAAATCATTAAAAAGCTTCCTCCTCTTTCAAACGTAACTACTTCATCATACTTTCAGCTAGAGACACCATTCAACCTTTAAAATTTTCACAAGACATTCAGCTATTCCCAAATGATTCAGCTATTTCAAATATTCAGCCAATTTTGAATTATGACAGTTTGAAATACATTAAAATGTTTGCTCCTTCTTGATTTTTATGAATGAGCAGCAAGCAGAGTGGCACACTCTGCTGGCTGCTCTTTTTCTGATATTCAACTAAATTGTCAAACAAATTCCTCAAACGTTCATATAGCTTAACGTACAGAAACAAGTTATACCTTAAAATGTAGGAAAAATTGTCCTCTTTCAGCCAATGTAACTACTAAAGAGCTCACATTTACAGATTTTCAGCTATGAGCCTTGAAGCGAGAGCATCCTTTCAAATTCTCTCACTAACTTCAATGGAGAGGTGGGTAAAATTCGTCAGAGAAAGCGAAAGAAACAAGATTTTGAAACTGCCGGTAGAGTCGTATTTCTGACCGCACAGACATATAAAGGACATCTCTGGTTTCGGCAGAGTCTTGGGTCTCGGAAAATATCCTTATATTTTGGATTGGACGTATAGTTTTGCGTCTAGGTTAACTTGTTTGAGGTGTGGATTCTAGCTACATTAGTTATTATCTCTGCCCAGCTCGTTAGCGATCACAGCTGCTCCATCGCCGTGGCAACCAAACAAACACGCAGAAGGAACACGTTTTTGAAACTGCAGTTAGAGTCGTATTTCTGACTGCACAGACATATAAAGAATATTTCCGGTTTCGGCAGAGTCTTTTGGATTGGACGTACAGTTTTGCGTCTAGGTTAACTTGTTTGAGGTGTGTATTCTAGCTACATTTCTGTTATTCTCTGCCCTAAGCGCGTTAGCAATCATAGCTGGACCATCACTGTGGCAACGACAGACACGCACCACTCAGTCTCTCACACAGGTGATTGGTGCGTTTACTTGACCATGAGAAACCCGATTACTAGCAATTTTCGGTTTATGCCAATTATACGATTACTCCGTTTACATGTGTAATTAGTTATGCCATTACTCAATAAACGCGTCTACATGAGTCTTTTTTATTAATCGTTGTATGCTCCACGGACAAAACTTGCACCATCATCCTTCTGCAACAAAGTGTCGCCGTGTCTTCTTGTATCGGCCCTACTGCTGTATGTTTCATTCCATCAACACATTGAATCCTACTAAGAAAGCCGAGTAAACGCTATTACTATCCCAACTATAATTTCAGCTGTTAAAACGATAATATTCTTGTTACGACTAGCTAGCCTACTTCTTCAGTTCAGCTTTCAGCTTCACCCGCATTGTAGGCTATTTTAGCTCTTAGCTTTTTTAGATGATGCAGTTCAGCTTCCACACTGCCTCTTTTGTGTCACTCACACATTTTTTAAATTCATTTCAGCTTGCGGGTAATTTCAAATTTCTGAAGGATTCAAAATCTTTGTGTCTATTCCAATATGTAATGATGGTATTCTATGACACAAATATGTGTTCTAGAAAGAGTGGTCTGGAGTCGCAGAGGTCCGATAATATCAGCTTTAATGCAGCAGTTGGAAATCAACAAGTACAGAGCTCTGGGGCTGTCTACGTTTCCCTACCCGCAACAGAGTTTGGGCTGGTTCACGAAGTCCAACTGGCTATCTGTCCCTCCCCAGCATATATTTATACAGTGCAATTAAAACAGAAAGATGAAAAGAGGGTTGAGCTTGTTCTCTCGTGCATCAGGGAGTTGTTCTTGCCTCCGCGTCCCACCTGCTCGGGTGCCATCTCCACCCAGATTCAAGGTTTTTTCTGAAAATGAAAAGATAGAGACACAAAGAACAGCCTGCTTCCCACAGTGTGAGACCCAATGTTTAAGCCTGAGCACACTTCTAAGTTTCATAACTTTAATAAGCACAATGCATAACTTTAATAAGCACAATACATAACTTTAAGACATGCCTCCTTCATAAATCCTGTTGTTATATTCACTCGTGCACAGTGCCCGTGATGCATTCAGTGATTAAAATGCCACACATATTAATAACTGGGATCATAGTTAGTGCCGTGCCTGATATGCAGCTGGTGATTACAGTTCTAGAATATGTGTTGTAATGTATTATACATTCTTTAATCCCTCTTTTGATCTCTGAAAACACCAGAGATCAATCAACATAGCCCGGACCAACCACCGCCTCCTCGTCCTGGTCAGCCAGCCCCAGCAACGGCATTTGGAACCCCTTCGTCGGGTTATCCTCAGCCGAGACAATGATCCTGTTACACAGGGACCTGATACATGGGATACAGCAACAGTCATGTTGATATTGATATAGCACACTCTTAAGTAAAATAGCGGAAACCTTCTTAGTCCAGTACAATTCTAGTGTGGTCAAGCAGTATCACTCTTGGCCTAGTCGTAACCCTCTTTTCCGGACTCTCACATTCGTAGCAATAACAAAAGGTTCACTGGCCCTTCTCCACCAACTCCTGCAACGTACAACTGGATTCTGGAGCAGCACAACACATGCTCCAGTGGTACCACGTACTTCCTTTCCCCAGCACCCTTAGGGCGTGCAAGGTTCTCTCGATGACCTTGAATGGTCCTGTCCATAAATGTACAACAGGCTTTCCCGAACATCTGATGATGTATTGGGGCAGGTGGGACAGGGTCTTCAAGGGGAAGGGGGGGGCAGACCACTCATAGGTCTGATGAGGCATAGGGGCAGATGGGGCAGGGTCTGCAGGGGAATGGGGCCTTAGAACAGGGGTTAGGTAGTCAGACCCGCCGGTCTGACTCGTCCTGAAGCAGAAAAGAGTTACAGTCCCAGCATCACCTTATCTCCCATGATCCATGATCAAGCAGTAACTGAGTCAAATGAGATGCGAACAGTCGAACACCAATGATTAAACACAGATATTGAAATCAAGAACCCATTTAAGGATTTAAAGTGGATATTTTTAAAGTTCAAATAAATCCCTTCTTTCACACCATTTTAGGGTGTGACAACAAACACAAATTTAAAAATATCCCATTACTGATTACACAATGTTGGCATACAAATCAACAATAATGATGAGACTATGCAGCGTTATGGCCAAGTGGTGTGGACACACTGGACACAGTGGGAAAACCCTAATGATGTTATAGGGGAAAACCCACCGTCACTCCAGAGTGGACATTCGACATCCATGTATCCACGGCAGACCTGGACATGCTCACAGGCCCCCTTCACCACATACATACAACTTTAGCCAAGCTTTTAGAATTGTAATAAAATAAAATAAATTCGAAACAAATAGAAAAACCAGAAAGTAGACAGGATATTTTAAAGTTTTCATAAGATCCCTCCTTTCATTGATAACTTTAATCAATACCCAATCTCCTCGTTTGACTCCTCCACTCTTTGGTTTACTGCTTCACCTGGAACAGAATTTAGCAGAAGACATCTCTTTTCCAGTTAGCATTTTTTATAAAATTGGTTAACCGTTTGATTCGCCTCTTCATCATGCTATGTGAAAGGTTTAAGTTGTGGTATTACATATGATCTCCAATAAATCAATTCAAATGGTGTTATGCATCTGGTATAGGACTGGGAAAGACTTCAATTCACATAGTAAACATACTGTATCTATAATTACCAGGCAGTATTGACCCTTCAGTTTTCTTATTGTTGAGCAAACACATGTAACAGCATCTAATAAGACCATACATCATCATTTGATAGTCAACTCCTATTAGTCATGCCTAGAAATGACAATCAGTTTCTTTGTTCCCTTCTTTAGAAAATCAACTGTTAGTCTAATTTCTTTCACTCCAAAAAACCTTTTCTGTCTTTTAAAACAGTGAAGTTTAAGACCAATATTGTTTTAGATTCTCTATTTTACCAAATCACAGCTCTTTTTATCAAAGATATGATCAAAGCAATTTTCATTATGCCAAACCAGAATCCGTATGCTTCTTAAATGAAATATAAACCAAATAATGTTCTTAATGTAGCTATTAACCAAACATTTTTCCCAACTATATTTTCTATAAAGGTCAGATAGGTAGAACTTCATAACTCGTTTTGCTGCAGTTCAAAACGAGCCAATTAGCTCAAACCATCATAACCACAATTTATCAGACTTGATGAGTCTTCCCAAATTATTTCAGAACTGAATGTTATAATAACCCTCTTCATAATACAACATTATCACAGCCTAACTGTTTATCCCAAACAGTATGCCAGGCTCTGATAAAACTCTCAAATAAAACTTAAAACCAAATTATAATTAAACTCCAAATAAAAGTACATTTAGTTATTTTTTCTTTCTCATTTTTAACCAAATTACATCTAATACCTTTATCAAAACTCTTAAAAACCCTAGATTTTACTATTTTGACTTAAAATGTTATCCCATATACCTTCAAAGTATATTCATAGTTTCCTCTTCAAAACATCAGTGTTTAAACCAATCATCTCTTCACATCCACAAAACTTTCTTGTTTTATTTCATAACCTTCCATGATCCTCTCTAAACCAATCCTTTATGTAACTTTCCAATTGCTTCCTCATAATTTTTCACATACATTTCCTCAAACCATTCTTTGACCAACACAGCTGTTTAGCGTTTACCGTCTATTCACTTAATTTTGCTCTAGTATAACTCTTCCAATTGTATTAGAACCTATTTATAAACCAGGGGTATACCCTCTGGGATAACCTTTGTAAGATCTCAACGTAACTGACTCTTTTAGCCCCCACCTTTCTCCAACTCTCCTCGGGATTTCTTTAACTTCTTGGTCAAAGGAAAAAACACACCACACTCCTCTCTATTTTTATTCAACTCAATCTGACTCCACACAAATAGACAGTGTTCAGGGATTCTAACCCTTGGAGAGGACTATAACCTCCCTCTGGACAAAGACAACGAGTTTAGGGACTCTAACCCCTGGAGAGGACTCTAACCTCCCCTTGGACAAGGACAACGAATTTAGGGACTCTAACCCCTGGAGAGGACTCTAACCTCCCCTTGGACAAGACAACGAGTTTAGGGACTCTAACCCCTGGAGAGGACTCTAACCTCCCCTTGGACAAGACAACGAGTTTAGGGACTCTAACCCCTGGAGAGGACTCTAACCTCCCCTTGGACAAGACAACGAATTTAGGGACTCTAACCCCTGGAGAGGACTCTAACCTCCCCTTGGACAAGACAACGAATTTAGGGACTCTAACCCCTGGAGAGGACTCTAACCTCCCCTTGGACAAGGCAACAAGTTTAGGGACTCTAACCCCTGGAGAGGACTCTAACCTCCCCTTGGACAAGGACAACGAGTTTAGGGACTCTAACCCCTGGAGAGGACTCTAACCTCCCCTTGGACAAGACAACGAGTTTAGGGACTCTAACCCCTGGAGAGGACTCTAACCTCCCCTTGGACAAGGACAACGAGTTTAGGGACTCTAACCCCTGGAGAGGACTCTAACCTCCCCTTGGACAAGACAACGAATTTAGGTACTCTAACCCCTGGAGAGGACTCTAACCTCCCCTTGGACAAGACAACGAGTTTAGGGACTCTAACCCCTGGAGAGGACTCTAACCTCCCCTTGGACAAGGACAACGAGTTTAGGGACTCTAACCCCTGGAGAGGACTCTAACCTCCCCTTGGACAAGGACAACGAGTTTAGGGACTCTAACCCCTGGAGAGGACTCTAACCTCCCCTTGGACAAGACAACGAATTTAGGTACTCTAACCCCTGGAGAGGACTCTAACCTCCCCTTGGACAAGACAACGAGTTTAGGGACTCTAACCCCTGGAGAGGACTCTAACCTCCCCTTGGACAAGGACAACGAGTTTAGGGACTCTAACCCCTGGAGAGGACTCTAACCTCCCCTTGGACAAGACAACGAGTTTAGGGACTCTAACCCCTGGAGAGGACTCTAACCTCCCCTTGGACAAGACAACGAATTTAGGGACTCTAACCCCTGGAGAGGACTCTAACCTCCCCTTGGACAAGACAACAAATTTAGGGACTCTAACCCCTGGAGAGGACTCTAACCTCCCCTTGGACAAGGACAACGAGTTTAGGGACTCTAACCCCTGGAGAGGACTCTAACCTCCCCTTGGACAAGGACAACGAGTTTAGGGACTCTAACCCCTGGAGAGGACTCTAACCTCCCCTTGGACAAGGACAACAAGTTTAGGGACTCTAACCACTGGAGAGGACTCTAACCTCCCCTTGGACAAGGACAAAACACAAAAACGGTTGATTTCTCACCACTGTTGGTTTGACTAGGTACGATGAAACATAGTAATCGTCTAAATTTGGTTCTCAGTTCTGAATAGCAGTACTTTGAATTAATAGGTGTCTGCTTACCTTTTTTTATGTTGAGGCCTCTGACGATTACGTCTGTCTCCTCGCACCGGTGTATGGATCCGTCGGTCGGGCCGGAACCCTCTGGACTCCCTCTTTTCAGCGTCGGGGTCACCAGTTGAAGGATTCAAAATCTTTGTGTCTATTCCAATATGTAATGATGGTATTCTATGACACAAATATGTGTTCTAGAAAGAGTGGTCTGGAGTCGCAGAGGTCCGATAATATCAGCTTTAATGCAGCAGTTGGAAATCAACAAGTACAGAGCTCTGGGGCTGTCTACGTTTCCCTACCCGCAACAGAGTTTGGGCTGGTTCACGAAGTCCAACTGGCTATCTGTCCCTCCCCAGCATATATTTATACAGTGCAATTAAAACAGAAAGATGAAAAGAGGGTTGAGCTTGTTCTCTCGTGCATCAGGGAGTTGTTCTTGCCTCCGCGTCCCACCTGCTCGGGTGCCATCTCCACCCAGATTCAAGGTTGTTTCTGAAAATGAAAAGATAGAGACACAAAGAACAGCCTGCTTCCCACAGTGTGAGACCCAATGTTTAAGCCTGAGCACACTTCTAAGTTTCATAACTTTAATAAGCACAATGCATAACTTTAATAAGCACAATACATAACTTTAAGACATGCCTCCTTCATAAATCCTGTTGTTATATTCACTCGTGCACAGTGCCCGTGATGCATTCAGTGATTAAAATGCCACACATTAATAACTGGGATCATAGTTAGTGCTGTGCCTGATATGCAGCTGGTGATTACAGTTCTAGAATATGTGTTGTAATGTATTATACATTCTTTAATTCTCACTTTTATACTTTTTAAAATATAAAGGTTTTTGTGCAAATTATTCTCCCTTTAAAAGTAATGGTAAATCCTTTCAAATCATTGTTGGAATGCTGCTCCAGCCCCTTTCAAAAATACCTTTCGGTTACTTTGAAGCTTCAGCTTACAACTTTCTACAACATTTTCACTATTTTCAGCTTTTTTAGCATGGTCAGCTATCCCCATTCAGGTTTTCAGCATTCTCACTGCTGTTTCGCAAGAACAGCCTTTTCTAGTTAGTGTGGTTGCTGCAAGCAAAAACACTATCGTTATTCTGCATACTTATTATTTTTATTTTATTTTTAGTGTGTTTGCTGCAAGCAAAAACACTATTGTTATTCTGCATACTTATTGGGTGTGCTTTGCCTTTGGCAAGGGCACAATCTTTGTTCTCTCACATATATATTTATTATTATTATTTATTTTTGCCCCCCAAAATCTTCGTCAATATTTGGCCTACATAGACAACCTATTCGTCAAAAGTTTCGTCTTGGTAGCGATTGAGTTGCTTGTTAAGTTACGTTTTTGTGGCGAAAAGTGAAGCTAACGGTGGCTAATTTGCTAGCCACAGTCACTGACGTTACTACATTTACATTTACATTTAGTCATTTAGCAGACGCTCTTATCCAGAGCGACTTACAGTAAGTACAGGGACATTCCCCCGAGACAAGTAGGGTGAAGTGCCTTGCCCAAGGACACAACGTCAGTTGGCATGACCGGGAATCGAACTCGCAACCTTCGGATTACTAGCCCGATTCCCTCACCACTCAGCCACCTGACTCCTTCACCTACTAACGTCACTACATCACTAACGTCACGAAAACACGCGTGACTATCTGTAGCAGAACATTCGTTTCGCATCTGTTAACTTGGGGGATAGCTAGGCTAACTATAGCTTTACTGCAAGGCAGCTGCAGAAACGCCACAAGCAAAGAGGCCAGGGTGATAACTATTTACTCATTTTACTTTGTGATGTGAAACACAATTGTGAAATGTAATGTACAATATTAGCTGATATTATTAAGGACGTAGGCCCACATCTACTTTCGGAAACGGTATTCTACTATTTCACTGAAGCATTAGCATGACATTAGCCTCTATTGCCCGGGCAACACATAGATACTACAGTGGTCTATGATGCATCTGTTTTTAATCGTTAAAATAAACATTCCTCACAAATACATTTTCGTTGTAGGATTTATTATGACATTACATTACAAGTAAACGATTTGTTGGTGAAATTATAATTCCCTGTGGTTTCAAACCAGTGTTGCTCACTGCAACGCTGTACGCGAGACACACTACAAAAACACATCTGTTTAGGAAGTCAAACGGCGACAGAACATGTTCGGCACTCATCTTACTTTAATCAAAAGTCTATCTAACTACTAACCTGAACTTCATTGCCACAGCCTAAACTTTGTCAATCTGTTCATGAAAATAATTTCAGCCTAAACCGTACAACGGAACGTTAAATCCAATTCAACCAACGCAATCGCTACCAAGACGAACACAGCGGTAGTCCAGTACTGTACCGTAGTAGTACAATTTACCGGGGCAGCTTCTCCACACAGGGCTATATCGCATTTTGCGTTGTTACTGACAATGATCGCTACCAGTGAGCTTTTTATGAATGAGCGATTTTCCACTAAATAAATGTCAAGCTTCTTTACGTTTTTGGGGGATTATTTTCAGTTAGCAGATGGTACTGTTTGAATCACGATTCCATCTTCTACTGCCGGGTAACGTCGTATAATAATCTTCAAAGGGGGTTCTTTATTAATGAATGAATGCAATGAGTAGGCTAAATGCCTGAAAATATCACGAGAAGGGAAAAACTTAAAAGGACGTTTAAGTCATAGAGATTAGGTCCATTTTTACACCGGTCTGCCAAATTTATTCGTTTTGATGATGAGGCTGCCTCTTGCAGGGAAAATTAGAAGCCATCTATTTCATTCTACACTTCACTCGTATTTTCAGTTGTAAATGAGCAGCAAAAATAAATACTTTTAAATATATGTAATCTTTATAAATAATAAATATGCATTTTTATATAAAATATACAGAAATATCAGTTGTAAAAATGTCATTCAAAAACGGACCCCTGTGCAACCGACGCAAGCAAGCACACCCTACAATTTCCCACTAGTTAGTGTGTTTGCTGCAAGCAAAAACACTATTGTTATTCTGCATACTTATTATTAGTGTGTTTGCTGCAAGCAAAAACACTATTGTTATTCTGCATACTTTTTTTTTTTCTTTCACTTTTTTCCGTCGCCTACTCTTTTCACACCGTTTAAGCTAGAAATACCATTCAAACTTCATTTGATAAAGTCTGAACTGCTCTAGTGTGCTATTACTTTTCTCATTGATAACTTTTAAAGTTTTTAAGGTATTAAAGTTTAAAGTGCTAAAAAAAATGAATGGGTTTCAATGGTTCAGAATGTTCAAGTCAAATTCAATTGTGACGTCATGCACTGACAGAACTGTTTCTCACCGCGTCAATCTTTGACACTGTTTAACACTTTCCTGCCTGAATATGCAGACTTTTTCAAATAATATACCTGAACTGTTTATACCATTTTGAATACACAATTTAGGGCTTTCTAATGATGTAAATATTTATATGATCATGTTAGGCAAATCATCCTTTATCAAGACGATTTCACGGAGCCATTCTGACAAAAATCTTCTCCGTCTGCATTACTTTTTTAGAAAACCTAATTTTTAACCACTTTCACTACAAGATAGAGGATAAGTTAGAGTATGAGTATGTATGAAATGTGCGTACTTTTGTCGTGAACTCAGAACAGCTGACAGATTTAAGATAGACTATTTTGTTTAAAAGTTATGACCACTGAAGTGATGAGTGGGATAACGCAATTCCAAGCTAGCACGATGGCTCTCCATAACTAAAAACGGTTCTACTTTTTTCCACAATCGACCAAATTGGCCAAACAAGGTATGTACATTGAACTTAAAGTGTACATAATCTATCTAGATTATTTTTCTTTAAGAAAGTTTCACAGAAATCTGCAAAAATCGAGGCTCAACACTATCATATCCGACTGTCAAGAACAGCCAAACCGGGGTCACGAAAGGTTTACTGCAGCTGGCGTTACTACGAACAAAAGATTCGTAACTGAAAAGTTTTTACTTTTAGTTGACGATATTGAACACAGACGTTAAGAAACTTGTCTTTCTCCGTTTTCAATTTGAAGCAGTGATCTTTTGTTTTAAAGTTATGGCCATTCTAGTGACGAGTGCGTACAACGCTGTCATCATAGCTGCCATAGAACGGCGAAACAAGTTCACATAGCTAGCTAGTTACGTCTATCGTTCGTTACCTACAAACAAATGCTTCGTAACAGTATTTACTTTTTATCGGCGTTATTGACAACAGAGGTTAAGGAACTTGTCTGTAATAAAAATATCGTCTCCGTTTTCAATTTGAAGCAGTAGATCTAGCTTACTGTAGGAAATCTCCCATTGAATCCTCTCTAGCTTCGCTTCGGCCAAAGATGGACGACGATGATGACCATGCATGCATTATTCACGCCTACAGTACGGTGTTCTGTACAAATACCACTTTGACATACATGATCTGCTGGCTAGATGTAACATGATCTTATCTACTACCCACAATAGTTCAGCCTTTTTGCAGCAGCATTTTGATCAGAGTTAGAGTAGCTTTTGCAGTTGCACAACAAAGTCACGTAATGTGACGAGATTGAATTTAAAAGTATAAAGAAAACTCACCAGGGACAATGACAACATCGGCAAACCTGCACCATGGATTATCATATTTATGACATCTTTAAGTTCAGTTTCTGAACAGGACTGGGTGTGCAGGCACACATGATTAATTTCTCCTCCATCTTGATACTGAAACGTAGATTCTACGTTTGCTGACAATGACAACCGTTGCTACGTTACAAGAAACAAGGAACCAATCCGATTGGCCACGCTCTTCATCACTATATAGAAAAACTGTTCCACTGTTCAAACTGTATTTCTGTTTTTTACATCTTTCAATTATTAATACTTTTCAGAATCAGAATGGGTTTTATTCACCAAGAAACGTCAAACAGACGTGGAAGTAGAAGTGCACCATCATTGTCTTTGGCAGGTTGAATTTCTTCAGCTGCCGTAGGAAGTACATCCTCTGTTGTGCTTTCTTGGTGAGGGAGCTGATGTTCAGTTCCCAATCGCGGAAGGACTCCACAGTGTTGACTGGGATTGCACAGGGTAATGGGGGTGACTGTCTTAAGAGCATTGAGCTCTAACATAACGCTTTAACATTTATGAAATTAAAGATACCCTTTTCATTTCACTCTTTTTTCTCCTTTGTCAACCGTAAGAAAATATTGCAATGCATGACAATGACAGATATACCTTTAACACTGTCTCACCATTCTGGTTTCAAAGCAACACTTTTTTCACCTTCATACTGCTGACATACTTTTGTCTGCTATGATATTGATAAAACTAACTGTTGTTATTTATGCAATATGGCAGCACAAAGCACTTAAAACATTAATAGGTTTAAATGTCACAAATGTAGGCTACTTCCTTGCTGCTCACTACATGTTTAAGCTACCTACTCCATTCAAACATCAATGTGTTCTATTGACCAGCTGTTTACAGCTTTAAACCCCCCATCTTTCTATATTTTGAAATGGTCATGTTTTAAAATCAATGGAAGTCAATGAAACATAGGTTGCTATGTTTCATTGACTTCATGATAGGCATGATCTTAGTTGCGCACTCTATTGAACGGAGTGGGTGAGCGTTCGCAATCGAAAGGACTGCCGGCAACGAAGATAGTTAAGGAGGGGATCAAAAAACTGACCTATACCGATCGAACTGAGGATCTTACTACGAAGTCCAGCGGACGTTCTTCCTGGGAAAGCAGACGGCGTCACAAACTCAGACCCCGGGGGAGGGTCTCGCCAAGTGTCGAGTTAAGTACACTCATAACTGTGTTTGTCTTGTGCAATTTTAAGTAGAGTTATTTAAAGTACCGGTAGCCTACCAGCGTGGGAGGCGAGAACAGGATACGGGGAGGTGACTATAGTCAGAAGTGGGGTATTTGGGTCTCCCTCGCACGTGAGTAATTGAGTGCTGGATTTGCAGTGATGCCAGGGTGCCCCGTTTATGAATGAGAAACAATTGTCTGGGTTAATAAAGACTTGCACTGTGGTTCTTTAAGGCTGACGTTCCTAGCAGTAATTTCCTGTTACATAAGGGAACCCACATTTATTACAGTATTTACACTGAGCATGTTTACAAGCGTTGGCATTTGATTTTGCATTAGTTTAAATTAAATTCAAACTGCGTAGAGAATGAATTGACCGAAATTCATTCTTGATTTAAATACCTTAACAAATATATTTCCTTATAACAGTATTTACAGCTGCATTACGAACACGGTGATGAAGAATCTGCTCTTTCGCGGGCCTAACCTGCTCGTGCAACCTACTTTCGCCAGCATCCATGGAACCAACACTTTAGTGACCGCTCGAGCAGTACTTGACCAGCTCACGAGAATAAGGCGCTTGGTACTTTTGTCAGAAACTGTAGTGCCTGAGCCTTGACGCAAGACGGTAATACCCCTTTAAAATGTAGAAACTTAGCTAGCTAATTAATGTTATTTTGTAACTATTATTTGGCTAAATGTATTCTATTACGTTTTTGTACTATGTCCTAACTGTCAACATTAGAGTAACTTTCGAGTAACTTTTTACACAAGTCACCGTTTTTGATATTGTAGCTAATAAATGTAGCTAGCACTAACGACTTGGACTGTAGACTTCAACAACTAGCAAATACTATTTCTAATCCTATTTGGACTAGTAACTGGATAATTTATAGTATTCTGTGGATAAATAGAGCAGTTATCATTTCTGATATTTTTATATTTCTGTAGTGTGACAGAGGCAGGCACTAAATGTTAAGGACTGAACAGTTGGATTGGTAGGACACCAGATAACTAAAATTTACTAATGGTAGTATTGTGTTGTTTACTTACAGACTTCTACAGAAACAACATCTTCACATTGATCAAGGTAAGTCGATTCGCTGAACATGACACCAATGTGTCATGAATGCCTTTTTTTTACACTTTAAAATCTCTGCTCAGGGGGCACAAATTTAGCAAAGACTGTTTGACACCCCTGGCCTAGGCATTGCGACTGTTGGCAAGCAATGCAAACATTTTGGTAAATGAGATTGAGACTTAAGTAAATGTGATATTCTAACTGAGTGTTGGCTAATATTTTTTACTTTCACTAGCTACCTAACTCGCTGAATTTACTCACTAACATTTTTCAATTTATTATACTATTGTAATTTTAATTGCAATAAAGAAAAGAAACACAGTAATACTGAAAACAACTACTACATAAGAATACTACTGAACGATTTAATAAACAGACATAGAAAAAAACTGATACAACTAACTACACTACTATAATATACCTAATAAACTATACAACTATACAACTAATAAATAAAATAAACAGGCAGAACTGGAAGAACAAATTGGAACAGGGAATACAATTAGGAACGACATGCCATTGAAAAGGAAAATAACTAGGCCTTTTGGATCACCTGGAAAACAGAAAGGATGCAGAGAAAATGGGACTAGCAAAACTATAGATTCTGAATAATCTTTTCTCATTGTTTTTCCCCTAGCATGGACGCAGTGACCTTAACCCAGATCTATTGGCCTACTACAATTGTAAATATCCTATGACTTCTGCTCCAATTGGGCCTTGATGCAATGCCATCGAATATTTTCTGCTGTTTCTGCCACGTTTTTGGGGACTAACCAGGGACCAAACCAATAACTTGTGCCCAGTTCCTCTATTCTGCCCTACTACATGTGTTTTCCAACACCAGTTGCAATCAACCCTGGGTTATAGCCCTTCACCATTGCATGGTGCCATTCATTCTTCACAGGTCACACCCATCAAGTCAAAGTGACTAGTAACTGGTCCAACTCCATGTCCAAGCCCATGGTATCTGTGGAGGAATACAGTCATCACATTTGTCAAACCCTCCCCACACAAGTCCAATGACTTAATAACTTTCGTGTAGGCCCATACTATAGCAGTTTGCAGACATACAACACAGATGAGACTCTATATAATAATGGTAATAGGAGGGTGTTGCACTTTTCTGCATCTCTTTTTCTCCACTCACTTCTTTACCTTCTCATGTTTTCCAATTGTTTAAACAAGTCTTTATACTCTATTCTCTCTGTATTCTGCACAAAAGATGACTGTGTACTGTATATAAAACATTCCGGCATAAATCCACGTATCTCCACACTCAGATCCTGTCACCCTTCCCCAGTCCGCTGCTGTTTTCAACTAACCTATATACTACAACTGCATAATACAATTCCTGAAATTCAGTTATGGCTTTTGATTTTGGAAAGCCACCCCAGGATTTCAGTGGCCATCTGGGGCCACTCCTATAAAACATTTCTGGGGGTGCCACTGCTTTTGCCTGTTAATGCCTGCACTGCAGCGAAGAAAACTATATGACAACAATAATGTTTAATGTAACTGGCCCCTCTAACAGAACCTCTGGCCCCAATGTAACTGCCGCTCCCCCCCCCCTCCCCCTGCTGTCTGAGGTCGTCAAATGTAAGCACTCATGGACTGCCTCCTGTCCATTTAAAGTAGACCTACTTGGTTGGAACTAGCTGTTGTGTACACATTTATATGCAAATTATAAACATACAACAAGAAAAATTGTATGTAGACACAGCCACCCCTCTAATTGTATTCACTCTCATTCCCATAGCTATGGTGGTCTCAAACTAGCATACTAACTTTAAGCGCAGACGTGTAGGTTGATATACGAATCGTCACAAGCAGAACAGCAATTTTCTTTCAAAGGACATTTTTAAATTGTGTGTAACAGGGTATGAATGCATTGATGTAGGCTAAAACGTGTTGTACATTGATCGATGTAAGGACAACAATTGTATTGTCACTACAATGGCCTTTTGCAAAATTTAATAGATTTAAATGTAATGTTTTGGGTCAAGTTAACTCTACATTTAATCCAAACTGAATAAAAGTTACATGAGAAAATAATATAGTTTTTTTTTGTGGTGGGCCGTTATCGGCGTTAACGCGCTGCGACTCTTATCGACGATAAAAAAAAATATTGCCGTTTATCTATTCTCAAAGTTGGCTTGGGAGCTGGGTCTATACCACGCAAGCTATGATGACTTTCACCTTGATATTTTAGCGCGGATGTATACCTAGCCGAATTGCACTGTAGGGGGCTAGAACGAGTCTTCGAACCTGTGTGTATGCCTTGTGTATGAAATTATCACATCAAACGTGACGTGCTAACATGGATGCAGCTATGAAGCCGCCTGGTTTGCTATTTTTAAGAAGCTTCCCAATGGAAACCTCGACAAGACTAAGGTTCGTTGCACCTTGTGCTATGTGGAATTATTTTCCGTAGGAGTTCTTCCAGTCTCAAATACCACCTAAACGCAAAGCATCCCTTAGCTAATGCGGAAGATGCCGGGCCAAGCAATGATGTAGCGCAGGGGAAGAGTCGTCGTCAAACTACAATGTTTGAGTGCAACCGAGGCAAGCCCGTCAGCACAGCTCTATCAGCCAAGCTAACTAATCTAATAAACAGTTAGAAAATACAAGTACATTTTATTGAACATAATTTATTTTCATCACCAATTATCATAGTAGAACATCTTTCTCAAGCAGTTTGTGATGCATTTTGGAAACAGGAGATGAACTCCTGGTCTAATGCGCCACCTGACTTGAGAAACCCGTTCTCAAAGACTTACTTTTAGTCATTATTTGGGTAGCACACATATTCTGAATGCCTTCGGCGGAATTAAAATGAGCCATTTTAATCTAGATTAATCTAGATTAACGCCAATATTACAGTGAGATTAATCTAGATTTTTCTTAAAATCTATGCCCACCACTAGTTTTTTTATAAATAAAAAGGGAAGATTGGCTCAATTGCCTCAATGCACTTCATTAAAGTTCAGGGGTGTAATTTGTTGGATATAAAAGGTGCAACACAGACAAAGGAAATCAGATTTTCCTGGGAACCCTCTCGTTGCTGTTCCGTGCTGTTTTTGGACTTTGAAGAAGTTGAATTTGGACATAGAATCAGAACTTTGAAAAAAGTATCCACAACAGTGCCTCTGTCAGTTGTGTTTCTATGTAAACTGCAAAGGTAGACCACATGACCTCAATTTGCTCACTATGATTGCCTCAATGCACTTCATTAAAACGTACAACAGAGCTGAAAGCGGTAATTTAGGTGGGGGGAGGGAGGGTTGGGGCATGCAGTGTTTCTTGCACGGGTGTGATTGTCTTTTTCAACTGATACCGTCTGGCACTTTTGGCCTTGTTTGAACACACACTGGAGCCCCGTCTTGTAATGTTTCTAATATATATTAAAGAAACTTGGGTTCATCAAAGATTTATAAATTAATTAGTAACTAGCAAACGCGGTCAACATGTGCCTTCAGTTTGGTGTGTGTGTCTTCCAGTGGCGAATTTAGACTCTTTTTAGGGGTCAAGCACCCCTAAATTTCATCTCAGCACCCCTAAAAATTATTAAAAAATCTAAATTATTATTGTTTATTATCATTTGATGCTGGTAGTTTAAGAATAAAGGGACATCCTTTGTTTTTTTATTCATTCAGTATTTTGCATAATAATACATAAATGTATTAATTGTTATCCAGTGAAATTAGCGGCATGGCGGGTAGTGGCCGTGGCCATCACAGCATTTTACCCTTGCTTCCCAACTTTACAACTGGCTCTGGAACCAATCGTCACTTCTAATGCCCTAAACCTCACAGCCAATCAGAGGCAAAGTGGGGAGAGGTTTACAGACCCACCTTACATCATCTAGTAGAAACTATTTTAATACAATACAAAAAATGATGTCTATTGATGTGTGCTAGCTTTACAGTAAGTGATGCTTTTGACTTTTGCTTTTTAAAGTAGTTCAACACAGGTAATCCCATTTGTTTAATAGTTTTTTATGATGTATGCTATACCAAAAATGTCTTTATGGTTAAAAGAACATGACATTGTTTACAAGAGCACAGATTCTACATAGATCTCATAATTTTGCTCTCAAAGTGCACCAGATTCATGCGTTTAACTTTATAACGTAATACATTTTCTTACGGGGGAGCAAACGAAACAACCAAAAACAAGCCGTTATACTTAAATGTGTGTTCGACTTACTAAACTGACAAAACGATATTACGGCCCTATTTTGCGTTTGTCAACACGGGTTGCAAAAAAAACAATGGCCACAAGGTACACGGACCCACAACACAACCAAATACATAAACGCGCTGCAAAAACAAAAGCACGCAAACCAAAAACGCTGCAGTACATAAACGCGTTGCAAAAACTAAAGCACGCAAACCAAAAACGCTGCTTCCAGTTTTCACAACGGAAGTTCTCCAGGCCTCTAGGGGGAGCGCTAAGTGGAACAGCTTGATTTTTGGCCCAACGGAGCGAGAGAGAGAGCATATGAGAAGTTTGGACCAACATGGAAGTAAAGAGGCGACATAAAAAGGTTAGTATTCATTTTTACATTTGGCTCTCCTCTTTTACAGTTTTTCAGAAGAGCAACTTCGATTTTGTTCCCTTTTCCAAAACAAACTTCTCATATGCTCTCTCTCGCTCCGTGGGGCCGAAAATTAAGCTGTTCCACTCGTTTTTTGGTTTGCGTGCTTTCGTTTTTGCAACGCGTTTATGTATTTGCAGGGTGTTTATGTATTTGGTTGTGTTGTGTGTATTTGCAGCGCGTTTGCTGAATGCTGCGCATGTGTTTGTGTGTCAAATTAATGAAGATGTTTTCTTAATTTGCATGTGTTTTCTTAATTTGAAGCGCGGTTGCACATGTCGGCCACCGTAAATGTGGGATGAAATCGCGATGCATCGTTTCTAACATCTTTGCATCGGTATAATCCGATGTACGCCGCCCTCGAATAAACGCCGCACCAAAAATGAACGTTGTGTAATAAACGCCGCCCTCGAATAAACGGCGCACCAAAAATGAACGTTATTTAACGTGAACGTTTCTTAAGCGCGCTCTCATCTCCACTGCTGTCAGTGGCCGATTCTCGTGAAGTCTCTCATCCACGTTTCGCGTGAGTTGGAGGCGAGTGTTATCATGGCGGAGGAAGAATTACACGTTCCTACGAATTGCAATAAATCCAAGGTTTGGCAACACTTCGGATTTTACAAGAAAGCTGGGAAATTTGACAAGACCCATGCAATTGGCAAGATATATCGTGCTGCTATAAAGTACACAGGCAGCACAGCTAATTTAGGTAGTCACCTGAAGAGGCTACATGGTATTTGTGTGGCGACGTCTGCCTCCCCCTCGGATTCAGCTATGGCTACAGTCAGTGGCTAGCTCCACCGGTACCCCTAGCAAGAATAGGAAGCTATAGAGGGTTTTCACGACGCGTCATCAGACCGCAAGTCGCCATATTGGAGGCACTCTGCATCACAACAAAGCACAGGCACTGAAGTATATCCCGAGCGTCGTCAAGGAAAATGGTTAATTATTGCCGTGTTTCAGGTTGTACCAATAGGACAGATCGAGAAAAACATTTGGAATATTATCGACTTCCAAAAGTTATTAAAAACCAGGGAGAGGAATGCCAGAGATTGTCAGAGGAAAGGAGGCGCTTGGCTACACCTTGAGTATCGCAATGATATCATACAGTTAAGGTTAGGTTGATTAAAGACGTTATTGCATTACTTACTTTGGCCTTCACAACACAACGGTCGTTGATAACTTGGTACTGCGTCTCCCTCACCCATCCACACACCATCTGGTTATAGGCCTCCAAACCTTTGTAGGATTTAAGGTCTTCCGCTGTGTATGGGCTCGGCAAGAAAACCAGGTAGTTGACTATATCGGGATATGCAACTTAAGGAAGAATCACCGGGTCGTCACGGATCCAAGAAGAGGGAGCTAACTCGTAGGGATCTGCACCGCCAATAAATCGTAATTTCTCGAAATATCGTGCCCTTTCTTGTGGTCCAAGTCCTTCCCTATATGCCTTTGCATCTTGGACGCGTTTTGATGAGCTTTTAGGTTGTTTAGACATGGCTACATTCACTTAAAGTATCCAAAGCGCACAATACGCCATTGTACATTGTACTGTCAGTTTTTTACACAGAGTGCCTCCAGAATGGCCGCGCATCCGGGTTACCGCCAAGAACGTGACGTCGGTGAAAACCCTCTATTCTCCAAGAAGCAAATCCCTGTTGTGTACGACAAAGACGAGAGATAGCTGAGTCATTGAGAAAAACCTTAAAGTAGGACGTATGAGTTCAATTTAGTGTGTTGTGTTATGACAGTCTTTACAGCAGCTTGTGACTGCCAGTAATAGTTTACCCATTTTTTACATTCAGAGAACACATACAACAGGAAAGAAGGACTGGTTTAAGGCAAGGTCCAGGCCTGATGTTATTTTATCTTTTGTCAGAGACTTTGTTTAATATGTGAAATAAAACTTTCACTTGTTTAGTTAATTGATGATTTGCAGTCTGACAAAGAAATAAATCATTATGTACCATATTAAATTGCATAGCATCATATTCCCTTTGCTTCGCATATCATTGAATCGCATCGTGTCGAATCGCACTGCATCGCAATAGGGGTGAATCGTATCGCATTAGTAGTTGCTTTTATGTATCTTTAATGTATCGGATTGTTGGCAGTGCATCGAGATGTGTATCACATCGTCCTCAGTGATGGAGATGCACATCCCTACTCTGCATCCCTACTTCCAACACCTATGGTAGGTGAACAATATCCCCCTTGAATGCCTTTCATTCTTCCACTCAAAACAGAAACCAACTGAGCTGTTGCCATAATCAGCCTTCAGAATTACTGTTTGGAAGTCAAAATAGTCAACCAAAGATTAAACATGCTCTTTGTAAAATCTTTAACCAAAGGTAGCTTCTGCCTGCATCATATATGATCATTAATTACAAGACAGTAAAACAAAAAGAAGAAATGTATTTGAAATGCATGATCAAAGCTCATCTGTTATCTCAATTGGACACTAATTATCCAGACAGGCTTACATCTGTCCATTGTAGTGTGACCATAGATCGTGTGACCCTTGATAACATGGCTGCATTTACTTGTAAATAAGCACAGGATATTAGTTTATATTTGAGTAAGCATAACCTAAACTGTATGTTATATAAAATATTTTCAATATGGATAATAAGGCAAGCAGAAAACATTTACGCTACTGCCATTAGGTCAATAACCAGGTAATCTGTATTTTCCTGTAAAAATTGTGTGTGGGGTAAGACTTAACTACATTAAGACGGGTCAAAATATAGAAGAAAACATTGCAAGCTAATTCAACTTGAAGAAGGGTCAACCAAAGCAATGCAAGTGGAATCAATCAAAACACAGTTGTCAAAAAAACGATGCTCGGATACTAATCGATACAATTCCTTTTTTATTAGATTAGATTCTCATTTTCAATAGTATCGATATCAACACTGCCGTCTTCGCCTCCTCCAGTTGACACACAACTTCACACACAGCAGCAGAGGGGCAGCGGTGAAACATCCTCCAACCTTGATTGACAGCTTCCGTTACAGGAAGTGATCATATAGGCTACTACACCAGACAGTGGATGGAACAATAGCAGCGACACCTGAAGATTTACATGTAGGCCTATAATACCATGTGATATTGTGATACTGATATTGACAGATGGGGGCCTCTTCTAACAATCCAACAAGTTACTCAAAATGTACTCTGAAAACTCTGAACATTAGCTAATAAATGTGAAACGTAGTGTAGTATCACTCCGTGCTTCTTACCAAAAAATATTGTTTTTGGCACTACCTTTTTTTATATATATTTATAATATATTTTTGTCATGTATACCTTAATTATGTCTTTTTTGGGGGGGGGGCATTACATTTGACAACTTAAAAATAGTGTTGTCATTTATGTTATTTTTGTATTGTTGTAATGTTTATTAAAATAAATATGTCTGCCTCTTAATTTTTTTGTCATTTTCCCCCCGTGGTATCCAAAATTGTATTGAGTATTTTCCTGGGTATCTGTATCGAGTTTGAAATTCTAGTATCATGACAACCCTAAATCACAATAGGTTAATTTAGTTTGCCATTGATGCTGTGTTCCATTTGTCCTCGGAAGTTTGAATTTCCGGAAGTGTCAAATGGAACGCCTCAGGTAGGAATTCCAACTCGGAAAGTCGGAGGAACCCCTGGATTCTGGAAAGAGATCAACTAGGGTTAACTCTGGTGTGACAAAATTCCAGTTCAGACTCCCTAGGCAAATGGAACGCAGCATAACCACCAAAGATGTACCTTCTTCCATCATCCTAACTATTGTGCTATTACTGTGTGCCACAATGCCGCCAAAAGAATGGCCAACTTTAGTAGGAAACTGTCTTTTATGTACTTACAGTTTTTCTCGATTGGTTACACACATTTTCTGAATGCATACCTCATACTCTCAGAACTCTACACACAAATCAAAAAAACACACACACAATGGGCAAAACCCCTCACTTCTCCTGCAAAATTAAACTTTACATTCAAAACAATGTTATTTAATCTCAAAATGGTATTTTGTTTTCAAATGACAAACACAAACCATCATATGAATAGACATTTATAAGAACCATTTGAACACTGATGTGCTCAATGTAAAACACTATGATGAATGGAAAACACTTCTTCTTCATTCATCATAGTGAGTTAGGCCTTTTTTTGTTCAGTGTTACACTTACTACAGCTAGTACATTCATAAGTGTGGTAAAATATTTGAGAATATTGTTTTTATACTCAGAACACAGAAATACACGGTAACAAATATATTTCACGTATTTTTCCCAGAAAAACAATGTACACAAAGTTGCACATACAGTGCTCTACATACAAATCAACAGAATCATTTACTGTATAGTGTACACAGTTACATTATGATTATTTTTCTTTGTGTTTGCCGTAATGTTATGGCGTTATTTTCTAGGACCATGTTCATGATTTCAGTTTCCCGTTCAGGAGACAGAAGATGTTCCTGACCACCTTGTGTTGGTAATCTTTCAGTTCTGCCAAACAAATAGTAAAATACTGTAAATACTGTGTAGGAATACAAAGTAGGAATACATTTCCCAAATACTTGAAACATACTTTATTTTTAAAGTCCTACAGAACAGTCCACAGGCAATACTGTACTACTGTACTCATTGAGTACTGTATTGATATGCAGTAGGCCTACTGCAATTTTGTAGTGAGAGTAGATTTCTTACCTATTCTCATTTCGGAAAGTCCGGATGATGGATGCTACAGTGTACCTGCTCAAATTTGTCTGTACTCTTTGCCCAGCCTCCTTCATTGTTAGACCATGGTTGACTACATGGTCAACCAAAGCGGCTCGGATCTCATCAGAGATTATGGTCCTTGGCCTTCCTCATCCTTGTCCTCCCCGTCCTCTTACTCTCACTCCTCTGCCTCTGTTTCCAATGTTGGCATCCATTGCTCAAAAACAGAAGATGTCACTTGTTGCCCTTTTATGCTAAAGCTCTGATTGCTAATTGTAAAACTGTGTGACAGGTGTTTGTCCATGCGATGAGTCAGAGTGCGTATTTGAATGGCAGTGTGTTCCTTGTGAAAACAAAAGATTTTCTTCATGAGAATTGTGCCAAATGCAGAGAATTGTGTGTAGTGTTTTGAAAAAAGTGTGTTTTAGAACTGCAATTTGAGTGTAAAGCAGGAATTGTGCTTGTAGTTTAGCAGAATTGGTTCATGGGGTTGGTGCATGAGTTACATGTTGTGGTCATTGTGTCTCAAGTACCAGTATTTGTGTGTAAACAATTGAGAAAAACTGTAATACTTAATGTATGTATTTTCACTCTTCTCTGGCTGCAGTCCTTCAAACACTGGTGAAAAACAAGACTCTCTCTGCAGCACAGATGCAAACTGCCAAAGGCCTACCCAGCACAGATACATCAGTATGTAAACCAATTACACTTTTTTTCCCTCATCACCTAAGTAGTCCTAATAGCACTAGAACTGGCTCAAATATGATATGAAATCATTTTATAAGAAAAACATAGTGTTTAAATCTGTATATCGGTATAAATTGTAATAATTTATACTAATGCGACCATTTTAGAGTTTAGAGCCCTGCGTGGAGAAGCTGACCATGGTAAATTGTACTATGAGCTAGCTAGAATAACTACTAGACTACTGCTGTGTGGGAATTGCAGGAGCTAACCTGTCGAAGGGCGTACAAAAATCCAGGGTGTTGATATCACAACCTGGAAACATACCTAGCTACATGTTTGGCATCTCCATTGTGTATGTAGTGCAAATTTAGCAAAACATTTTTTTAAGGGTGGGAAAATAGGTAGGCTAAGTAGAGCTACCACTACTAGTTTTGCATTTCAACCACGTGTCCTGCGATAACACCAGCCTGGGCTGTATTTTTTGTCAACTGTAGGTATATGCTTCTTACAGTCACTGTACTGTTGCACAGTATGATACAGTAATCCACCAGACTGACCAATCATGCAGTGCACTGCAGTCAATGGATGCATGGGTGCTAAAATAAATGTTTGTGCATAGTATACCGTGTATTGTGCTGAAACAGCTATTATATGTACATTAGAACATGTGTACATTACAGTAGATACAGTTACATACCTGTTATCATTTCTACATTAAAGGTTCAAATTATACCCACCACTGTAAATCGACTCAAATAAGGCTATTTATAGGCCTATTCTAAAGCCATGATTGGTTGGTGTTGAGTAAAGCAATGAGTGTTTGCACATGTGAGGAGTTAGTGTGAGGCACTGATGAATTAGTGTGGCATTTTGATTGGTTGTGTTTGAAAAAGGAAATCATGACGCTTCCTGTTAGAATTTTGTGTGTTACGTGGATAATTGTGTGATGTGTTTTGAAAAAAGTTTTTATGAAATTGAAAACTGAGTCAAAGGCCAAAATGTGCGTATGGTTTTGCAGATTTGAGGTGTGGTTCTGGTGTTTGAGTGTCAGGTTTCAGAAAATTGTGTGAAAAGTAAGGAATTTCTGTGTAAGCATTTGAAAAAAACTGTAAATGTATGATGCGCTTGTCGATAAGTCCTCCTACACCACGGCATGATACTTGCTGAGCAAAAGCACAAGGATACAGTAGCTAACAACGCTAGTGCTAAATAAGTATTTAGCTGCTCGGCTCCATGACGCCAGGTAAGTAGGGCTTGTGAGACTGCTAACCAAAAGAATGAAGGCGAACGCACTTGTCTAGCAGACAAGTTCGTAGGTACCTAGCGAAAAATAGCCTCAACTTTCCTTGACTTTTATCTACGGTACTAATGCTGAGGGCTAGCTGATCTCGCTGTCTGTCTTACTAGCATGTCGTCTATGCGTCGTTGCTAACATGTGCTGAAGTTGTGACGTAGTGTCTAGAAAACTAGCTAGCATCAGTGCGACTCTGGAAACTTCCGGCTTCTGAACTGGTTGCAGTTCCACTCTGGTTCCATATGAGGGCGCTCACCAGTGAGTGCAGAATGAATCAGAATCAGAAAGGGATTTATTCGCCATGAAAGTTTGCACAGACAAGGAATTTGCTTTGGCAGGAAGGTGCATACAATAAACATATACCTAAAATTTAAATATGTAGACTAACTATACTAAGGGTACATAAACTAGCAGTACTAAGTGGGATAAATATAAGTTGCCGTAAATTACAATATAAAAATACAAAAATACAAATATTACAAAAAATACAAGTGTACAAGATACCATGTTATGGTGCAGTGCAAAAGCAGAGTGTTTTAGGCAATAAGTCATTTGAGTCAGTGTGGTCCCTTGGCCTTGTTGAAGAGGCCAACAGCGGAAGGGAAGAAACTGTTTTTGTGGCGTGAGGTATTGGTCCTGATAGACCGCAGCCTTCTGCCGGAGGGGAGTGACTGAAACAGGGAGTGTCCAGGGTGGGAGGAGTCAGCCACAATCTTCCTCGCTCGCCTCAGGGTCCTCGAGGTGTGCAGGTCCTCGAGGGTAGGCAGATTGCAGCCAATCACCTTCTCAGCAGTACGGATGATACGCTGCAGTCTGCTCTTGTCCTTGGCAGTGGCAGCAGCGTACCAGACGGTGATGGAGGAGGTGAGGATGGACTCAATGATGGCTGAGTAGAAGTGCACCATCATTGTCTTTGGCAGGTTGAACTTCTTCAGCTGCCGAAGGAAGTACATCCTCTGTTGTGCTTTCTTGATGAGGGAGCTGATGTTCAGTTCCCACTTGAGGTCCTGGGAGAGGATAGTGCCCAGGAAGCGGAAGGACTCCACAGTGTTGACATCGGAGTCACACAGGGTGATGGGGGTGAGTGGGGCTGTGTTCCTCCTGAAGCCCACAACCATCTCCACTGTCTTAAGAGCATTGAGCTCTAAGTTGTTCTGGCTGCACCAGGTCACCAGGTTGGCCGCTTCCCACCTATAATCAGACTCGTCTCCACCAGAGATGAGCCCAATAAGGGTGGTGTCGTCCGCAAACTTCAGGAGTTTGACGGACGGATGACTGGAGGTGCAACTGTTGGTGTACAGGGAGAAGAGCAGAGGAGAAAGGACGCAGCCCTGAGGTGATCCGGTGCTGATGGACCGGGAGTCAGAGACTTGTGTTCCCAGCTTAACGCACTGCTTCCTGTCAGACAGGAAGTCTGTGATCCACCTGCAGGTGGAATCAGGCACGTTCAGCTGGGAGAGCTTGTCCTGAAGCAGGGCAGGGATGATGGTGTTGAAGGCAGAGCTGAAGTCCACAAACAGGATCCTGGCATAGGATGCTGGGGAGTCCAGGTGCTGTAGGGTGAAGTGGAGGGCCATGTTAACTGCATCGTCCACAGACCTGTTGGCTCTGTAGGCAAACTGCAGGGGGTCCAGTAGAGGGTCAGTGATGGATTTAAGGTGTGCCAGCACCAGGCGCTCGAAAGACTTCATTACCACAGAGGTCAGGGCGACGGGTCTGTAGTCATTATGTCCTGTTGGCCTTGGCTTTTTGGGCACAGGGATGATGATGGAGGACTTGAGACAGGCTGGCACATGGCATGTCTCAAGGGAGGTGTTAAAGATGTGGGTAAACACCGGGGACAGCTGGTCAGCGCAGTGCTTGAGGGTGGCTGGAGAGACAGAGTCCGGCCCAGCTGCTTTGCGGGGGTTCTGCCTCTTCAAAAGTCTGTTAACTTCACCCTCCTGAATGGAGAGAGTCGTCACTGTAGAGGGGGGGAGGTGGGAGGCCTCCTGGGTGGGAAGGGGTAGTTCAAGACTGTCCAATTGTCTTTCAAATCTGCAGTAGAACTCATTCAGGTCGTTGGCCAGGCGGGAGTCGTTAGTGGAGTGGGGGGCTCTGGGCTTGTAGTTGGTAATTTGCCTGAGCCCTCTCCAGACAGAAGCAGAGTCGTTTGCAGAGAATTGGTGTTTTAGCCTCTCTGAGTACAGTCGTTTAGCCTCCCTCACCGCCTTGCTAAACCTGTTCTTCGACTCCTTGAAACTGTCTTTGTCCCCGCTCTTGAACGCGGCCTCTTTCTCTGACCTCAACCTTCTGAGTTTAGCTGTAAACCAAGGTTTGTCGTTGTTGTAGCTTACCCTGGTGCGTGTTGGTATACAGCAGTCCTCACAGAAGCTGATGTATGATGTCACAGCCTCTGTGAGCTCATCCAGACTATTGGTAGCAGTCGTGAACATGTCCCAGTCAGTGCAGTCCAAGCACGCCCGCAGATCCTCCATAGCTTCACTGGTCCACTGTTTTGATGTCCTCACAGCAGGCTTACAGCGCTTTAGCTTCTGCCTGTATGCAGGAATCAGGTGGACCATGGCGTGGTCAGAGTGACCCAGTGCTGCTCGGGGGACCGCATGGTATGCTTTGCTGATTGTAGAGTAGCAGTGATCCAGGGTGTTTCCTTCTCTGGTAGGGCATTTGATGAATTGTCTATATTTTGGGAGTTCTTGAGTGAGATTGCCTTTGTTAAAGTCGCCTAGCACAATAACCAAGGAATCCGGATTTTCATGCTCCACACTCAGTATCTGGCTGGCAAGCACACGTTGAGCCTCGTTGACGCTAGCCTGCGGAGGCATGTAGACGCCAACCAGAATGAATGATGCAAACTCTCGTGGCGAGTAAAAAGATCTACAGTTAATAAAAAATTATTCCAGATCAGGAGAACAGTGCTGCAGAATCACTGTCACATCTTCACACCAGCCACTGTTAATGTAAAAACAAATACCACCGCCTATCGTTTTGCCAGAGAGCACAGGGTCACGATCCGCTCTCAGCAGTTTGAAACCTGCTAGCTGTAGCGCAGAGTCTGGGATCAGTTCACTCAGCCATGTCTCCGTAAAGCACAAAACGGAAGATGAATGAAAGTCTCTGTTTTTCCACACCAGTAGCTGAAGTTCATCCAGTTTGTTGCTCAGTGAACGCACGTTGGAGAGAAATATCCCCGGTAACACTGTGCGTGGAGGTCTATGAAGCTATACCCCTCAAAATCCACTTTTCTCAGGATACATTTTTTTGTCTAGTAATTTGAATGTTGCATTCGAAAGGGGAGGCAAAGAAAATACACACTGCTGGGTGTTAGATTTTTTTTGTTTTGCTTTTTTGTTCTAAAAAGCCTTAAAAATGTCAATGACGTCATACAATCAGCATTCATTAGCAGAATGCTAGCGTGTTATGGGCAACAACGACTCACCCTGTAAGAAATCGAAAGGACATAAGTACTCGTTCATTCAACTTTCGACCTATAATCCATGTTGAACTTGCAAAAACTACAATCAAATCTGAGATTTCTCAACGACAATCAGGCGAAAGAGACAAATTTAGCTGTCTAGCTCCATAGACCCCCATTCATTTTGCACTCGCCCGCGATCACCCCCAGTGGAACAATGGTGGAACTGCTACCAAATTCGGTACAATGGGGATTACAGTTTTTCACGATTGCTAAAACACATTTTTTGAAACAGTCAACCGTTTTCTCAAAACTGTAAACACAAAACCAAATATTCAAACTCAATTTCCAAAACCTCTGACTCTTCTGGCAAAATCAAACACTCGCTCCTAAACCTGTGCTCAAAATCACAGCAAATCAATGGATTTTGAAACACTGGATTTTGGTGTTTCAACACCCATTGACACTTTAATTTATTGATCTTATATAGCGCTTTCTACTACTCAAAGTACTCAAGGTCGCTTTACAGAGTCCAGTATTCATTCAGACACAGTCAAACCGGTGGTGATAAGCTACAACTGTAGCCACAGCTGCCCTGGGGCAGACTGACAGAAGCGTGGCTACCAATCAGCGCCTACGGGCCCCTCCGACCACCACCAACATTCATTCACCAATATTCATTCACATTCATACAAATTCACTTTCCTGATGTATGACTATGTTTAGCCTGTGTTCTGTACCTATCTTTTGCCAACCGTCTCTGGAGGAGGGGATCCCTCACTGAATTGCTCCTCCCAAGGTTTCATAAATGTTTTCTCCTCTAGTGAGTTTTCCTGGGAGTTTTTCCCTGTCTTCTTTGAGGGTTAAGGTTGGCTGTGGGGCAGTTCTATCAGCGTATGTGAAGCCCTCTGTGACATTGCTTGTAAAAAGGCCTATACAAATACTGTACATTTGATTAGAAAATATTACAGTAACCATCACAACTTCGTACTGTCAACAAAGAACAAAGAAAATTAGGGTAAAAACCCTCTGGTGTGCTGGATCCAGCCTTAAACACTCCACACCTATGTCACCTACCATTGCCTGTAGGAGATGTACCCTGGTATATGGGTTCAGGCAGGAGGACTCAGTATAGTATCTACTTTAGGGTTGCAACTAACTATTATTTTACTAATCGATTAATCTGTCGATTCTTTTTTCGATTAATTGATGAATCGGATACAAAAACAAAAAAGCATTAATTTCCAACCCTTTATTCAAAAACAGAACTGACAGTGCAAATTCACAGTGCAAAAAATCTTCAGAATGTGCACAAACAGGCACACAATTTTGAAAAAGTTATTAATATTAGCGTGGATTTAATGCTATTTTCCAAGATGAGCAATTTATTTGAGTTTTGTTTAAAACTTTATTAAAAATAGAAAGGTTGTTGAATACCAGACTTAGGCCAGACTTTATTAGAATAATCTGTTGTATATTTAAGATTTTTTGACACAATTTTGAAAAAAGTTAAGATTTGCGAGGATTAAGCTATTTTCAAAGATTAGTGATTTTCTATCATATTATCTGAAACTTCATTGAAAAAGGCTGTGGAAGTATACCAGACATTGTTAAGATACTCTGGTGTCTGTTTGAGGTTTTATATTCCTAAAAATATTATAAAAACAACCCATACCATTCAAAATGGTATGGGTTGTTTTCACCCGGTCCCTAACGCGATGCTGCAAAGTAGCGTCTTCCGAATGTGAGACGAATGTTGAATATGAAACGAACTTCACCTCGGTCAATTAACACACTGTTTCGATGTATTTAGTGTGAAATGCTCCCACAACTTGGATGACTTGGGTCGTACTGATTTCTCTGCCTCCGCCATGTGTTTCAGAACAACGTTACTCAACAACGTCTCTCCGATGGCCTTTCCTCTACCTCCTCTCCGCGCTCAACTAAACTTTTTTTTTTTATACTCAAACATCTCCGCGACATATTGAGTGGCGTAATAATTGCGCGACACAACAAATCGATAAAATTTGTTGCCAACGCTTCGTTGCCAACGCTTTTAATAATCGATTTAATCGATTCGTTGTTGCAGCCGTAATTTACTTTATACTTTATTGCACACGATACAATACATCATTGTAATACTTGATTTGGCATAATGGTTCTGCTTGCATCGGCTCCCTGCCGCACCCAACGGAGACACCGTCTCAACCTCCGAGCAGAGAGCAGCGACGCATTCCCCCTAAGAAAGGAAACACAGAACCAAGGGTTGGAGGCGGAGGTAGCAGGATGACTGACGTCTGTGTCGCACTAGCAATGCATATGCCGGGATACCCTGCTATATACCCCGCCCTATTAGGAAGGTGTGCCCTGCAGCGTGATATGATGCGTTGCTAGTGACACGCTATGTCTCGCGTCCCCTGCCTGAACCAGCTCCGCTTGTTTCAGGCAGGAGGACTCAGTATAGTATTTACTTGATACTTTATTGCACACGATACAATACATGATTGTAATACTTGATTTGGCATAATGGTTCTGCTTGCATCGGCTCCCTGCAGCACCCAACGGAGACACCTTCTCGACCTCCGAGCAGAGAGCAGCGACGCATTCCCCAACACAAAACCACATGCCAGACGAGACAACGTATGAGACTGCTGTGTGTATGTGGTGCCCCTGTCGTGTTAGAATGTGAATGAGATGAGCGTCGTATTGCCATACTTACCCTCAGCATTATATCTCAGCGCAACCGGTGCCCCTGGAGTATCTATCGTGAATGAATTGAATCGATTGAAGTGTACCAACCGAGGCACGCCTCGACTTACCAACGTTGTCGGTGACATGTCACCTTCGTTAACGTGCTGCTGTATACCCGCGCCCGGCCAGCCACCTGACGAACATTTCTTATCATTAGCCTGGAACACATACACATGATATTGAGTGAATACAGAAACATGCAATACACAAACGTGAAGAGTGAAAGTTATTGAGAGGTAGGGAGAGTGGAAGCCATTCTCCTCTGGCCTTCCAGAACATCACTGGCATTCAGACTGATGTAACTTTGAACAGTTGCAGATGACCAACCCATCACTTTGAGCGTCGAGGCTGAGACCACTTGAGAAGCTGACGTAGCCGCTCCAATTCGGAACGAGTGAGCCGTGTACAGTTTCGGGTCCAGACCACAGCGCCGGCACAGGATTGCGAGCCTCCCGGTGAACCAGTATCTGCTCATGGCTTTCCCGGCATCGGTGACGAACAGGGGCTCGCTCATTGCCGTGGATGAACGCCAGCGGAGGTATTTCACCATGGAAGAGAGGGGACAGAAAGCTGAGTTAATCTTCGATATGACAACAGGAGTACTCACACCAGCTTTCACACTCTTGCTGTGTTTCAGCACCACTGTGTACATACGCGTATCTAAGGTTAAGTCGCAGAGGGTGAGATCGTGCATAGGTTGAAATGTGCTTGACCGACACATGAATTTGTCGCACCGCAGAAACCCATAAAAAGCCATAAGACACGCAGCTTCTAACATGATCAGTGGGAGCATTAAAGCATCCCGCCCGCATCGACATCGGAGATGAAACTGAATCCCGGCTACAGCTGCCTTGATAGTCGACGGCTGGAGCTTCTGGGAGGTGAAGCAGTGAACGACATGTGCGCATACGATAGGCAAGCTCACTGGATGATGGGGTGTATTGAGTGCGCGGCAGAAAGAACAGTAATACATCCAAGCATAATCATATGATTTTAATGTACCCTTGCCCATGCCTGCTAGCATGTACTTAGCGGCGACCTTCATGTAGCCCTCCAGCGTCTTGTCTAATCTAAAAGAGCCTCCTGAAAGGCTGGGCACACCAAGCTGTCCGGCTTCGCCTCCGGACACAATGCTCGGAATTCCTGAAAGTGGAAACGTGATAGAGCATCAGCCACATTATTGAGTAACCCAGGGATGTATGCGGCCCGCAACACGAAGTTGCCTGTGATGCACGTCCAGGTCAGGGGGGTATTCGTCGTAGCTCGCTAAGCGGTTTAGCGAGCTAATTTTCAGGCTAAGATAAAAACCCTCTTTTTGGTTCGTGGAAGCAACTTTCAATAAATCACCATAGTAACATATCAATTAACACTAACCTGCTTCAGAGCAGGCTAACGTAAGTGTATCTGGTTAAGCTTGGCACACCCCTGGAAAATAACATGGCAGCTCCCTTTTTGAGAGACCCAGTTGACCAAGGAGCTATATTCTAGTTTGATTAGCTTTCCATACCAATAGAGTTCTTCATGATCTCCAAGATCCTTTATTTCACACGGATGAGTTCTTGTTTGAGCGATATATCGATTCAGCCGATAAGGACTCATTCACGAGTTCAGTAATCACACCATAGATTGAATAGATAGCTTTTATTGAAGCAGAGCTGGTAGCAGAGCCACGCCCGATGGTGGAGGAGGCCGGTTGCAGAGCCGGGCCTGGTGTCCGGGCATGGACTCGGGGTGTGGCGGAGAGTCCTAATGGGTCACGGCCGAGCAGCAGGGTGGGAGGGTGACAACAACATGCTAGCACAGGGACCCGAAGAATGGAAGATACTTTATACAGAACTCTTAATTGACCAAGGGGAGTTTAGTTTGATTGGAGAAGGAGGAGTCTTGGTGTGCCACCTTCCTCCCGAACTTTAGTTAACCCTTTCAGGCCTAACTCCATTTTATTTGCAAGACCTTCTTGGGCCGTACATTGCAAATATCACACGCCGCAGCAACCTTTATGCTTTATTATGAGCTTATCAAATCAAATGTATTTGTATAGCCCTTTTTACACGCAAGCATGTCACAGAGGGCTTCACATACGCCCATAGAACTGGCCCTCAACCAACCTAAACCCTCAAGGAAGACAAGGAAAAACTCAGGAGAAAAAATGGAAGAAACCTTGGGAGGAGCAATTCAGAGAGGGATCCTCACCTCCAGAGACGGTTGGTGAGAGAGAGGAGCAGAACACAGGCTAAACATAGTCATACAGTGTCGATGGGTTTTGAAACACCAAAATCCATTGTTCAACTTTATAGATGTAGGACAGGACCGGGAGACTCGCGACCAGGTCCAGCGTTGGCCGACCGACGACCAGGCAGGTGCTGACAACTCAAACCCCCCACACCACAAGGGATGTGTGTGGGGGGGACAGAGAGAGGAGAGCAGGGATTAGAGAATGCCAGGAGCAGCTAACAGTTACAGTCATAATAGAATGAGATCCCCACCGGTCAAGTGTGGACTGGTGCAGCAATTTAACAGAGCAAAAAAGGGGAATTTGATTCAGCCCCACACACCAAGACAGCGACAGCCCCCCTCGGTTGGAACATGAAATCTGTTCCAGGGGAAGAGAACTCTAAAATAAGTTATACTTATAGAATAAGGATGGAAAAAACCCGTCCCCCGTTGCCTCCAACTAGTAACATACTTACCTTTAACAGTCGTAGAATTGACTAAACAATAACGTTTTTAACATAATTTTAAATGTCAAAACAGTATCAGACTCCATGCTGCTGTATGTGAATATGTAACGCTATGTTTTAGGAAATGTCTTGTCTTATCTGTTGTGCCTGTGCTTTTTATATGTTTCACTGTGGGAGAGTGGGAAACGTCATATCGATTCCTTTTTATGTCTTAACATGTGAAGAAATTGACAATAAAGCTACTTGAAACTTTAACTGTGCTTTAGACTCTCTGCATAGCCTTGAGGTTTTTTGGGTCAGGTACATTTTTATACAGTATAGGCGATGCAGAAAACATTGGCAAAGCCGCAGCATGCTTTGCTGTAAGAAAAATGTAGGCTACTTGGCGAATCCCTGGCCATGTCCCAGTCAATGAAATCAAAGAGGGATTTACACATAGGCCTACATGCATATACACATATATAGTACATGATATAAGCGCTTTCAGTACATATATCCTCATAAGTGTCTATGAATTCGTATCAATTAGATACTCTTTGGCCTTGTTTTTATCTACTTATTCTGAAAGAGTTGAGATCATTATTTTCGCTAGCAAGATCTCATTCAATGATTAATTTCCATTAAGCCTACTGCCAGCAGGCACATTTAAAGAAATGTGATCTGATTGATTGGGGTAATGAGGCACTTAAGATGAGCCTATACATTTTCCCAAAACGTACGCATTTAGCAATACCTACCACCTTCAGGCCTTTGTTTTCAAAACAAAATCTAGTCGGAGATAGAAACTTTCAGTTTCCTTGTGTTCAAGCTTCTATTACTCAACACCAGAAGGACTTACAGGGGTCATAACAACAGGGGAAATAACTTCAGTGTCACCTTTCAAAAGAGACCATTTACATGCATGTACTCCAAATGGTTCAACAACAGCTTTCAATGTACTTTGGGTATGTTGTTTAGGTGTTTTCAGGCACATTTAACAGGACTATTAAAAGGTTAAACAATTAAAATGCTAAGTTTAATAATGGATTAAAAATCGATATGCTCAGTTTAATAATGCGACACGCGAACGTTTGCTGATGACACACGCCACCCCGATAACGTGAAATGATCAATAAGACCAATACTAATGGGAGACGAATGCCGGAGCTAAAATGTATGCTTCAAACGACGGGACAGAAGATAACTAGATCGACTACACACAATAAAATTGCTTCACACAGTAACAAGTGGTTGTGATCACTTTTTAGCAGTTTAGCTCTACCTTAGATAGTTAGAGATGAAGCGCGAACGTTAGCTGCGCTGCTGCATGCATCGAACACATGACGTTCCAGTAACTTCATTCCATGCTGTGTGTTCAAATGCTTCTTCATATTTGTAGTATTTCCTCCCTTCGACGAAATAGACTTTTTACACGCGTTAAAAGTGGCGTTGTTGTCATTTTGTCGTGTGAAATACAACCAAACGTTAGAATGCTTCTTCCTAGTTGTCATGTTTGCTGCAGTCTGTCTTCGCGCATGCGTGCGCAAACTTTTATAGTTTATTCAGACAGACGTTCGCGTGTCCCATTATTAAACTGAGCATATCGATTTTTAATCCATTATTAAACTTGGCATTTTAATTGTTTAACGGCACCGAGAATCGTTAACAGAATCGTTAAGGAATTTTGCTAACGATTCCAAGGAATCGATTCACTGGGAATACCCATCCCTAGTTGCCACAATGGACCAAATGGCAACGCTCACATCTTTCTCCGCCGCCATTACCGAACTACAACACAAACTAGAGCTCTGTTCGCTGATTGGCCGGTAGAAAATTACCGGAGACATCTGACTTACTTACCTCATGGCCAGACCTAGTACAGAAGCAAAATCAAAATTGAGCGGAAGTTCGTAGGAGGGCAGAGCCAGGCTACCAACAAATACCCCTTGCCGGATTCCTAAGCTAGCAACGCGTCGACCACGTCGGGCTCCTTGAGCGCCGATTGCAAGTTGTTACACATGAGTGACAGTGGGCACACATTCCACCCCAGCCATAAATCTCTCCCGCAACCCAGTGAGGAGATAGTTCACAAAACATCGGTTGGGGTGGCCACTCAGGGCTTCAGACAGACGACCAATGTCAACAGGGGTAGAAGGATGTTTAATTATTTCATGGCCTTGCCCGCCGGTCGGAACCGACGCGGGCAGGTCGACCTCGGATGGCTGTCCGAGCACTGACTGAAGACATGTAGAAATCGACAATTAGGATAGGTACAACACCCCTATGCATTGAAATACATGCATACAGGAGGAGCGGAACCTGCAGTAGGCACCTGGCGTTTGAACAAGCGGCGCTCCGTGCCACTGTTACCAGGTTTCACATCATGGGAAGGATCCCCCACTTTACATTTACATTTAGTCATTTAGCAGACGCTCTTATCCAGAGCGACTTACAGTAAGTACAGGGACATTCCCCCGAGGCAAGTTGGGTGAAGTGCCTTGCCCAAGGACACAACGTCAGTTGGCATGACCGGGAATCGAACTGGCAACCTTCGGATTACTAGTCCGACTCCCTCACCGCTCAGCCACCTGACTCCCCTTTAGAAGTCACCGTGAGAGGGCAAAGCCCAGTAGGATGGGAGAATGATCTGCACACCACACATGATAGAGGACGAAGCCCAGTGAATGTGCGGCTAACCAGCTCCAGATCCAACACAGACCAGTCCAGACGCAGATTGAACCGCTGGATGTACAGGGCAGCCTTAGCAGAAAGACTTTTGTGGTATTCGTGGAACAAAGCTCCCCCATAGGAGAGCGATAGGTCAGCAATGATGGCCAGATACGTGTCTAGTTCAACGCGCCTCTCGGGGAATCCATCGCACATGATGTCACGGAAAACCCCAAAAGCCACGACAAATTCGGACATCGTCAGAGTCTTGGTTAGACGAAACACAGCCACGTTCCCACACTCCACCAAGCGGCTTTCGACCGATTCAGGCCCACACAGCAGGACTTTCACGAGGTTCACATCTTTACCTGACAATATCAGCTCGCGGAGACTCGCCGGAACAGCAGCTGATGGAGGCAGAAAGGAGGCCCCAGAGACTACGGCGGGCACCGCGCTGGCCAGGGTGTATGAGGGCCGAACCTCCTGCGCAGCAATCACGCCCACAGGCGCGGCGACCAAGGCCCCGGCTCCCTCGAGGTGCTGAATGCGGGCATCCATGGCAGCGGGCACACCCCGCATATCGATTAAAGCCGCCAGCACAGGATCAGGCTGTTGCTCGACAGAGCCGGCTGCGGACCCCCGTCTGGGCTTCTTGGCCACACTAGCAACCGCAGCGGAACCCCGCTTGCTCTTCCCCGGAGCTTTGGGGGGGACAGGATCCGCTGGCTCCTCCTCGCAAATGTCCATGAACTGGAGGTATAAATCTTCATGGGACAGCCTGACTGGAGGCGTGAGTCCCCTGCCATAGAAACCAGCCAGAAGGCGAGGAATAGGCCATTCCTCGATCGGTACCAGCTGCCTCAATGCCAGGCGAGAACTACAACGGGGTTTAGATCCGCCGGCTGAAGGAATTCCTGCTCCATCAAAAGGTTCACCGCCGACCAACGAAACCTCATTGCACTCTTCCAGATCGGAACCGGACTGATCGGACATAGCGACTCCCTCACTCAACATCAGCAGGATGACTGACGTCTGTGTCGCACTAGCAATGCATATATGCCGGGATACCCTGCTGTATACCCCGCCCTATTAGGAAGGTGTGCCCTGCAGCGTGATATGACGCGTTGCTAGTGACGCGCTGTCTCGTGTCCCCTGCCTGAACCAGCTCCGCTTGTTTTCGGTCATAGACCTTTCACTGCCACACAAAGGGTTGAGAAAATGGCTGTATGGTGGAAGGCAAACATTTACAGTAAAAATGCTGGTTGATGTTGAACTATTCTTGTATACGGACACCACGGTGAAAGCTGACATTGTCCCAAACCACCATTAGAAAAAAGTTACATAATATTATTACTTAATTGAGTAACGAAGTAGTTCGCGTTCGTTTTTGACATTGAGTAATATTATTTCAGTTACTTATTTAAGTCCAACTTTGACCCGTTGGTGGCGCTAGAGTGGCAAAACAATTTTGAGTGGAAAGAAGTTCGACACTAGCCTAGCCTACTGTATGAATGAATGAATGAACAATATACGGAAAAATATTAAACTCAAAGGAAATGTGGGAATTAGGTTAAACTGAAACAAGGAATGTGGTGTATAATTGTATGAAATGTATGATGAAAATTGGCTAGCAATTTCACCAGGCAAATACCAAGAAATAGGTTGCAGCAGTTTTTGTCTTACGACTACACTTTCAAAATCCGAGATGGGACTGAGCTCGAATAGCTTCGGCGACTTTTTATAGTACAAAATCGCTGTCAATCAAAAGGAGATGCAGTCTTTCGACAGACCCTCCAATCATCACGCAGAAGGTGTCCAGGCCAGCCCACTCCTCCATTCACTCCCAGAGATGCTGAGCGTCCGTGGGCGGGACATAATCGCAGCATTTATCCAATGACCGTATAGTTTCGAAGCACTGAAAAAAATGATCAAAGCAATCGCTTCGCGTTTAAAAAAAGTATCTGAAGCAGACAGAAGACGAATTGATGTTGTTGATATGTTGCCTTGGAGGTGTAGTGACGTCACCAGTGCAAGTGCAGCTGATTGCTCTGACAACATGGTGTCTGCTCCAGATTCGACCTGTTTGATTTGGGATCTTCCCACGTATTGTTGTAGTATATAAGAAACCAAATGTTTACTCCTCGACAGGTCAGCAAACGCTTTGTTGCCTCGATGTGTTAAAACGTTTTAACAAATCTGGGTTTACAAAGGCGTTTGCAGACCTGTCGAGGAGTAAACATTTGCTGTAAATTCAACCCCAGTATTTATTACACATGTAGGGCCTACATAACTTTCTGTTTGAAAGCTAACGTGTATGAACATTTAGGCATGCTGCTTCAGATTTCTACACAATGTAGAACATCTGTATTTGAGACAGTTGCACTACCAACGCACACCTAATTGATAGCCATGAGAAAGGGAGTTGCCGCACTCATAGACAAACAAAAAATAGACAAGGAGGTCAACGGTAGTAAATGAATCCTGCATTTTTAGCAGCATGATTCATTTGTCACAATGCCAGCAACGAAGTTGTCTATGGCTGCACTGCAGCTACAATTCACGAGATCACCCTTACTAATTAAACGCCGCCCTCGAATAAACGCCGCCCTCGAATAAACGCTGCACCAAAAATGAACGTTATTTAATAAACACCGCTGCGTTTATTCGAAGAAATACGATACATATCATAAAATGTTCAACCCATTTGTGACCTCAACCTGGCAACCTACAACCCAGTTGCTCTGTTGATATCTGCGCAGGTAGACGGGAGAATTTGAATAGTAGACGGGGAATCTGAATCAAGAATCAGGGGAATAAATGGCATTAAAAGTCTCAGGTGGTGCTACGGCGAAGAAACAAAAATATGGCTGCAAATGTAACAATATGGACAGAGGCATTTAATTTCTCATCTCCAAGCCGCATCGACAATTCCCACGCCTTTTGTAAAGTGTGTCACACTGATTTTAGTATCGCACATGGTGGGAAAAATGACATAACGCAGCACAATAAGTCACAATGGCACAGTCGCGCTGCGGAGACACAAAAGGGCACACCGGCGATTTCGAGCTTTATAACTAAGGGACTTATTTATGTGTATTTAGTCTGACTCTGGCATCCTCTGTCTCTGACCAACACCCCATGAAACTCACTCCTCAGGTATGTAGCAGGCCACCCGCGTCAACGAAGAGCTAGCTTTTCGTTGGCTTAGCTGGTAGTGGTGGCGCTTGAGAAGTCAGAGATGGCGGGTTCGATTCACGGTTATGGATGAACACGATCCGGAAAAGCCTGACAGAGCTTGCAAGACCACGTCTGTTGCATACAATGGTGACATCAGACACAACGCACGATGAGTACTAACAACCGCTACACTTGCACAAATGGAAAATGTGGTTACATTGTTTATATTGCATTTTAATTTTCCCATTTGCATTAACATTTGAATATATGTAGCATTTGGATTATTGCATTTTCATTCGAATATTGTCTCAAATAACACTTACATTGAAAATGATCATGTATTTCTGAAACTACATTATCATTTGAATATAAACCTCAATGGGCTTCCATAGTTTCCTAAGTGTTTTGATAATCAACTAGTCAACCATTCGGTGAAACCCCTACTCAGATGAAAGTTGGACTTCTTACTCCCAGGAAACACTTGGAAGGAGTCAATGTCAGCCAATTCAAAGGTCAAATGTATCAAACTGTGTAAATGAATCTGCAAAAGTATGCGTGCAAAACTGGAAAACTCAGTAGGCAAAGTTTTTCTCCGATTTATGAGGACTGCGTACGTGACTGTTACGTTTGTATTCATAGATTCCATTTAACTTGTGATCAAGTTTGTTGTCCACAGCCCATCAACTCCTATATTTCACCTTACATGGTTGTTGAAATACTCATAATTTGTCAGGTATCTCAATAAACTTCTCAATTGACCAAATGTGAACAATGAATGATTATTGATGAGAAATGACTAAGGCAAAGCCTGTAATGACCAATGCCCATCGTCAATGAGTGACAATACCTCTAACCTCTAGCACTACATTTCAGGATCCGCACCAATGAACATGAGCAGTTCAAATCAATTTTTGCCTCAGCAACCTTTAGTTCCCCATTGAGACAGTATTCAAATGGATGTTTCCCAGTCAATGTAACATAGCATAAAAGTCAGTAAAAGCATTGCCACTGACAAGTTTCTACAACAGCCATTCCCAACCCTTTTCACTTTGCGGCTTTGCACTTTCATTTTTCGGTCATGTTGAATAAAAGGCAAAATGTCATTTAAAAAGGTACAAGAATTTTTATAACCATTCAATCAACAGTATATATAAATATTTCAATATTTATTCATTTTTCATATTTTAGTTTTCAATGGTTTGGCGGCCCACCTGCATTTCTCACAGGTTGGGAATCACTGTTCTACAGTATATCAAAGATAAGACTTGGACCTGTAGATAAATCAGTACACATGCATATTCCCATCAGGGGCCTGGTCTAAAGTGACTGGAATCCAGTTCAAACCCCTTAGGGATGATGATAAATAACAATTCAGACCCCAGCTCCCTCCACAAATAAACCTTCCATTGTCAAGATATTAAATCCCCAGATGACATTAAAAAAAGAAAACCCTTTATCCACTAGTGGAAATTCCTCTTAATCTATCATAACTAATATGGAAGTACTATTTTAATCTTGAATACTATTTTTTTGTATAACAACCAATTTATTTTGTTTAGTCTGACATGCGAACATTGACATTATTATTATTGAAAAATGTATATGCAAGATATGCCTAAAGTCACATTTAACTGTACAACTTTCTTTGTGACAACATATATTTATTAACTTCACTTTTTGACAGCACATACAGTACATCTTCAGAAAATATACTTTTCCAAGTTCTAGATTTGCCACACAAAAATAAACTCTTTCATGCTTTCTCACCTTCTGTTTCATGTATACTCCATAGACTGAGCCCAGCGTAGATTAATGGTAAGTGTTTTTGGTTAGTGGAAAGTGACATTTTATACTGTGGGTCAATAATATCCTTCACACAGTCAACAAAGGCCATCCACCTGCTTTGGTGAGCCAGTGCAATAATCTGTTAGCATCTGGTAAATGGATGCGTAAATGAACATTTAGTCGCAATAAGTAGTGTTCTTGTGTAAATTAATATTGTTTGACTGAACTGGGTCTCACACCTAATTTTTCACTTTAATGTCTTTTGTCATACAGGCCAACAGGGACAACATGTACACTGACGGTAATGAAGGAAAGAAAGAAATAAAGCACAAGCAGAATTCCAGATTCACTTGAAGAACTTCTACTGATAAACACCTGAAGCATCTGCTGGAACAGATACACCATGAATGCTTGTACAAAAATACTAGCAATAAATTATAGTAGAATTGTGGACTGTAATTTTAATAGAACATGAAGTAATCTGTGCTGTAGCGAATCAAAATCAGTTTTTAAATTCATAGGTAGCTAATAACTTCTGAAGTAGTGGGTATAGGACATTAAATTGTAAAGGTCACACTTTATAATAACCGATGAAATGGCGAAGCTCTATATACACAATTTGATCAACACAGTTGCAAATTGTTTATTCTTGATTAATAGGTTAATTCTTGAGATGTTTTCATACTTTATTTTATTATATATTATATGAAGTGTAAGGCTAGTCGCTTACTTCAGTTATGTTATTGTCTTCCCATTTCTCGACACGTCTGCCCCTGGCCCTTGTGGCAGGGGTGAAAATTGCTGAAGCTAGCATATCACCGTCGGAGCTGTCACATCACGGTGCACAGAATCATCAATACTTTGTTTGAGCGAGGCTATAGGATAACCTACATTGATGCAACATTCTTCTAGTTTAGTCCTATAGCACTTGTCTTTTTGGAGCGGACTGCAGCTCTGTTAACTCTTTGTGGAAAGCAATATTTTGCATTCAGGAGAGTTTGTAGTTTCCAAATATCTATAATACACAGAAATGTTCACCCTGTGAAGGGTTTCCACAGGCCGCCACACATATAGTCTACTCAAGTCAAGTTACCGTCAACATTCCAAGCATTCCAATGCTTACACAGCTCACCACTTCAGGAATAGGCCTCCTTTAGCTTTCTAAGATGTTGTAGAATTCTTATTTACTCATTTATTGTAACTCTCTTGACTCATTTATACCTTGTAATATTTCAGAAATGCATTTGTGTATCAACTTTACAAAACAGACTACTTCATTTTACCATTACAATTAGGCTATTGTTGCTGCTAATGTCATAACATACGAATTGCGCTTGCCTGTAGTGAACTTCATAGAATTCAATAAACATTTTGTCATGTGGAATTTTATATATCTCTCTATATATATTTTTCATTGTAGTCTTCTCAAAACACATCTAAAACAGGGTTTCTCAAGCCTCATGCGCATTGACCGTGAGACACACGCATTTCAACCAGTTCACACGCCACACCTTGTATTTCTCACGCTGAGAAGGCAACGCCAACCAATAGTCCTGCTAACGTTGTATACATTAATGGACTAGGCGCAAGCACACAGTGAAGTTTCCTGCCGCCAGCACGTATCGTGTTCCCCTGTGTCAAAGAGTATGGAGTTCTTTGCCGTGCGTTCGTTACTAGGCAACATAGATGCACAAACACACGGAACAGTCTCGGCCATCGTACGTTCGTTACTAGGTAAGCGATAGACGCGCGAACACACGTGACGGAGAAGGTAAATTGGAAGAAAGCTTGTCTAACATTTTTTATATTTACTCCAGAGAGGCTAGAACATTTGGTAATACAGCCCATTTTTGGCTGAATTATTATTGATGCAGTCAAAAACTATACAACTGCTTTGCAACCAGAAGCTTTGGCTCAGTTTGGCTGGCTTAGGCCTCCATTATCTGAAACTAAGGGAAATGTTAGAGGGTATGGGAAGGACTGAAGATGTCTTTCTTCATTTTATTTCAAATTATACTGTATTAATAACCTTTCTAGTTAGTGATTTCCAGAGTGCTCTGGATATCTGAATATCACTTAGGAGTCAGGTGGCTGAGCGGTTAGGGAATCGGGCTAGTAATCATAAGGTTGCCAGTTCGCTTCCCGGCTGTGCCAAATTATGTTGTGTCCTTGGGCAAGGCACTTCACCCTACTTGCTTGGGGGAATGTCCCTGTACTTACTGTAAGTCGCTCTGGATAAGAACGTCTGCTAAATGACTAAATGTAAATGTATTATTTCTGTAATGTTTCATATCCTGTCAAAACATAGGCCTACATTAAATCTCGCTCCAAGCTTTTGATCAAACCTGAGGACCCTGTCTAAAATAATAAACTCATTGCAAGGCAAGGATGTGGCGGCACATAACAGGTGTAGGAAAATCCGGAATGCAAACACCAACACAAAAGAGAAAAACTGGTGAAGAAACCGAAAATGTTTCGGTTTCAAAGGAGACAAAGAAAAAACAGTTCAACAAAAATTGTGGCTAATGAAATTGCTGAGTGGCTAGTAACTTTGGAAAACCACTAGCCACAGTGGCTGGTGAGCAATTTTTTTTATGTCAAGCCCTGGTTATGATATAGGTTCATACAGTGCCGGTCCTAGCACACTTGGGGCCCTAGGCAAGGTTTACCCCTGGCGTTCATAACATATATGCAAGACGCATATTAACTTCATTCATATCTAGCACCATTCATTACACAAACAATGACTTGGTCTCATTTCGAGGGTGTTGTTTGTCGAAAATGATGTGTCAAAAACAGGAGAGAACATCAGGAACCTGCTGTTCCAGAAACTCTTTGCGTTTGGGAAGCAGAAACATGCTAGCTTGGCTGCAGTGGCGGTTCTACACGGGGGCCTACAGGGGCCAGGGCCCCTATAAAAATGTCCCTGGCCCCCCCTGAGCTGACTTTATAATATATATATATTTTTATTTATTTTTTCAGGGGTCCATGCCCACCTTTTGCAGCATTGTCCTACTGTATTTAATTTCTAATTGTTGAAGGCCCTACCTCATTGTTTCAGTTGAAACTCTTTATGTAGAAAATAAACGTTTGGATGATTTTAATGTAAAGCTAAATTATAGTATTTAATATTTAAATATCAGTTTGCGTTTTTTAATGTGCCCCTCTGATTAAACACTGGCCCCACCTTGGCCCCCCCAGTAAAATTTGTCTAGAACCGCCACTGCTTGGCTGAGTACTCCAACCAAATTCGAGAGCGATACCAACTTGGGTTGAATGCCCGAGGACCTTGGCGCATGGGGTACGTTTGCAGAACCGGCTGCATTGGAGTGCTGTCATTCAAACCATGCTCGCCTTCACCCAGTTCAACTTTGCGTTAAACACTGATGTGTAAAAAATGCTTTCTAGAGGCGGGATGTCGTCACTTTGCCATAACAAAATAGAAATGCATTGTGAGAGATGTAGTTTATGGTCAATGCACGCTGTAAAACAGCGTAGACTTATTTCAATACACCATTTAAGCTTCCGCGGGCCACATAAAATGACGTGGCGGGCCACATTTGGCCCGCGGGCCAAATTGGGCCTTGAGTTTGACACGTGCTGTAGATGGACATGGGAAATTATTATGCTTGCCACTAATAAAATCTGCATAAAACTGACATGTGTAGTGTTCTGTGGGGGAAATAGCTAAAGTAATACTAAACGTTTCTATCATGTTTTTTTCTGAAATAAAAAGTGGGCACTGCAGCAAAATACAACTATAAAGATACAATTTGCCTGTTCCCAGCATTAGCACAACACTTTGCGATGGTTAGCTTGTTACCTGTGACGATATGCTAAATTTAACGTCTCTTTCACATTAGCAAGTGACTGACCTATCTGGGTGCGTTTTGAGATTTCCTGATGAAGTTCGACATTGTTGATCATACATCATTTATCTTGGTGCCACACACCTTGCATGTAGCTGTTCGCTTCCTGCCACTACAAGTTATTGAAAACAAAACTAATGACAAAACTCCAGGAGGACTTGGTGTCGCCATCTTCAATGCATTTTTTGATATGTGAGTGCGCGCACATATAGGCATAGCGCATGCATTAGGTTGCACATTATGGCAAAGGGCAGGGGACATGCAGCTTGTCATACGTTTCCCCAACGTAAATGCGCAAATAAAATAGAAATAAATGAATACGTTCAGATTTAAAAAGCAATAATTGCATGAAAACAGGTTGTTGACGAGTCTCGAAGTCCAAGTCAAGTCTGAAGTCACTGTTTGTGCGACTTAAGTGCGACTCAAGTCCGAGTCTCAGACTCGAGTCCCCATCTCTGCTGCTAGTGGACCATGTTGTGTTTGTCACTGACCGCAGAGCCAACATAGTTGCTGCCCTACATGAATACCCAGGCTGAACTGGGTCTCACACCTCATTTTTTGGCCTTTCCTGTGTGTAAAAAACATGAAGGGAAGCAGGTCGAGGATTTGACGAGAAGACACAGGATGGCGTGGGTAGCTGCAATAAGGGGGAAAACACTTACCTTCATACATATTTCAAAATGAATGAGTGTGTTCTCAGCTTTTTGATATCTATTCAACTTTTTTCAATATCACTGATTATGTTTCATGACTTTTTCAAGCCGTTTCTGAGATTTACATGGGTGTGTACGTGAAAGAGTGCAGACTGAAATGCTTAGAGTGGAGGGAAGCTTCGGATGTTGTTGAAAAACAATTTTCGCTCTTCATGCTTCATTTTTGGATCAATAGATAGCTAATTTTGTGCTGATCGTAGACAGTTGTCTGTTGAATCCAACAGACGTACACATTTGTTCAGAGCCCCACGAAAGCGAGACAAAGTCCAACTCTCGCCCCATAGAGACCAATGCAAATCTGGTGACAAAATCGTCAGAGAAAGCAAAAAGAACAAGATTTTAAAACTGCCAGTAGAGTCGTATGTCAGACATATAAAGGACATCTCTAGTTTCGGCAGAGTCTTGGGTCTCGGAAAATATCCTCATTTTATTGATTGGACGTGTAGTTTTGTGTCTAGGTCAACTTGTTTGAGGTGTGGATGCTAGGTAAATGTTCGTTTTTCTCTCTGTCTAGCTCGTTAGCGATCGCAGCTGCTCCATCGCCGTGGCAACCAAACAAACACGCACCAGGAAAGCAAAAGGAACACGTTTTTGAAACTGCAGGTAGAGTCGTATTTCTGACTGCACAGACATATAAAGAATATCTCTGGTTTCGGCAGAGTCTTGGGTCTCGGAAAATATCCTTATATTTTGGATTGGACGTACAGTTTTGCGTCTAGGTTATCTTGTTTGAGGTGTGGATTCTAGCTACATTTCTCTTATTCTCTGCCCTCAGCGCGTTAGCAATCATAGCTGCACCATCACCGTAACGACAGACACGCACCACTCAGTCTCTCACACACGTGATTGGTGCGTTTACTTGACCATGAGAAACCCGATTACTAGTAATTTTCGATTACTCCGTTTACATGTGTAATTAGTTATGCGATTACTCAATAAACGCGTCTACATGATTCTTTTTTATTAATCGTTGTATGCTCCACGGACAAAACTTGCACCATCATCCTTCTGCAACAAAGTGTCGCCGTGTCTTCCTGTATCGGCCCTACTGCTGTATGTTTCATTCCATCAACACATTGAATCCAACTAAAAAAGCTGAGTAAACGCACTCAATGGTAGGCTACATCTGCTACTGCTATTACTATCCCAACTATAATTTCAGCTGTTAAAACGATAATATTCTTGTTACGACTACCTAGCCTACTTCTTCTTCTGTTTAACAGTTCAGCTTTCAGCTTCTCCCGCATTGTAGGCTATTTAAGCTCTTAGCTTTGTTAAGATGATGCAGTTCAGCTTCCACACTGCCTCTTTTGTGTGACTCACACATTTTTGAAATTCATTTCAGCTTGCGGGTATTTTCTCATTTATCACTTTTATACTTTTTTAAATATTAAGGTTTTTGTGCAAATTATTCTCCCTTTAAAAGTAATGGTAAATCCTTTCAAATCATTGTTGGAATGCTGCTCCAGCCCCTTTCAAAAATACCTTTCGGTTGCTTTGAAGCTTCAGCTTATAACTTTCTACAAAATTTTCACTTTTCAGCTTTTTTAGCATGGTCAGCTATCCCCATTCCGGTTTTTAGCATTCTCACTGCTGTTTCGCAGGAACAGCCTTTTCTAGTTGTGAGAATGCTGTTAAGCATTCTCACTATTGTTTTCCTGTTTCTCTTTATTGTGAGAATGCTGTTAAGCATTCTCACTATTGTTTTCCTGTTTCTCTTTATTATTATTATTATTATTATTATTATATCAACTTCTTAGTTCTTCCGCCGTTTTTTGGCCTTTAACTAGTTCTGCATACTTTCACCGATTCCTACAATTTTTGTATCAAAACGTTCAGCTCCTTCAGGAGATGTTGGCTATGACTTTTGGTATTTCTCACTTTTATACTTTTTAAGACATTAAGGTTTTTGTGCAAATTATTCTCCCATTAAAAGTAATGGTAAATCCTTTCAAATCATTAAAAAGCTTCCTACTCTTTCAAACGTAACTACTTCAGCATACTTTCAGCTAGAGACACCATTCAACCTTTAAAATGTTCACAAGACATTCAGCTATTCCCAAATGATTCAGCTTTTTCAAATATTCAGCCAATTTTGAATTATGACAGTTTGAAATACATTAAAATGTTTGCTCCTTCTTGATTTTTATGAGCAGCAAGCAGAGTGGCACACTCTGCTGGCTGCTCTTTTTCTGATATTCAACTAAATTGTCAAACAAATTCCTCTAACGTTCATATAGTTTAACGTACAGAAACAAGTTATACCTTAAAATGTAGGAAAAATTGTCCTCTTTCAGCCAATGTAACTACTAAAGAGCTCACATTTACAGATTTTCAGCTATGGGCCTTGAAGCGAGAGCAGCCTTTCAAATTCTCTCACTAACTTCAATGGAGAGGTGGTAAAGAATGTATAATACATTACAACACATATTCTAGAACTGTAATCACCAGCTGCATATCAGGCACGGCACTAACTATGATCCCAGTTATTAATATCTGTGGCATTTTAATCACTGAATGCATCACGGGCACTGTGCACGAGTGAATATAACAACAGGATTTATGAAGGAGGCATGTATTAAAGTTATGCATTGTGCTTATTAAAGTTATGAAACTTAGAAGTGTGCTCAGGCTTAAACATTGGGTCTCACACTGGGTGTGGGAAGCAGGCTGTTCTTTGTGTCTCTATCTCTTCATTTTCAGAAACAACCTTGAAACCGGGTGGAGACGGCACCCGAGCAGGTGGGACGCGCGTAGGCAAGAACAACTCCCTGACGCACGAGAGAACAAGCTGAACCCTTTTTTTTGATACTTGTGTTTCAATTGCACTGTATAAATATATGCTGGGGAGGGACAGATAGCCAGTTGGACTTCGTGAACCAACCCAAACTCTGTTGCGGGTAGGGAAACGTAGACAACTCCAGAGCTCTGTACTTGTTGATTTCCAACTGCTGCATTAAAGCTGATATTATCGGACCTCTGCGACTCCAGACCACTCTTTCTAGAACACAGATTTGTGTCATTGAATACTATCATTACATATTGGAATAGACACATAGATAAATGAATCCTTCAAATGGTGACCCCGACGCTGAAAAGAGGGAGTCCAGAGGGTTCCGGCCCGACCGACAGATCGGGAGAAAGATCCATACACCGGTACGAGGAGTCAGACGTAATCGTCAGAGGCGCCTCAACATAAAAAAAAAAAAGGTAAGCAGACACCTGTTAATTCAAAGTACTGCTATTCGGAACTGAGAACCAAATTTAGACGATTACTATGTTTCATCGTACCTAGTCAAACCAACAGTGGTGGGAAATCAACCGTTTTTGTGTTTTGTCCTTGTCCAAGGGGAGGTTAGAGTCCTCTCCAGGGGTTAGAGTCCCTAAACTCGTTGTCTTGTCCAAGGGGAGGTTAGAGTCCTCTCCAGGGGTTAGAGTCCCTAAACTCGTTGTCTTGTCCAAGGGGAGGTTAGAGTCCTCTCCAGGGGTTAGAGTCCCTAAATTCGTTGTCCTTGTCCAAGGGGAGGTTAGAGTCCTCTCCAGGGGTTAGAGTCCCTAAATTCGTTGTCTTGTCCAAGGGGAGGTTAGAGTCCTCTCCAGGGGTTAGAGTCCCTAAATTCGTTGTCCTTGTCCAAGGGGAGGTTAGAGTCCTCTCCAGGGGTTAGAGTCCCTAAACTCGTTGTCCTTGTCCAAGGGGAGGTTAGAGTCCTCTCCAGGGGTTAGAGTCCCTAAACTCGTTGTCCTTGTCCAAGGGGAGGTTAGAGTCCTCTCCAGGGGTTAGAGTCCCTAAATTCGTTGTCCTTGTCCAAGGGGAGGTTAGAGTCCTCTCCAGGGGTTAGAGTCCCTAAATTCGTTGTCCTTGTCCAAGGGGAGGTTAGAGTCCTCTCCAGGGGTTAGAGTCCCTAAACTCGTTGTCCTTGTCCAAGGGGAGGTTAGAGTCCTCTCCAGGGGTTAGAGTCCCTAAACTCGTTGTCCTTGTCCAAGGGGAGGTTAGAGTCCTCTCCAGGGGTTAGAGTCCCTAAATTCGTTGTCTTGTCCAAGGGGAGGTTAGAGTCCTCTCCAGGGGTTAGAGTCCCTAAATTCGTTGTCTTGTCCAAGGGGAGGTTAGAGTCCTCTCCAGGGGTTAGAGTCCCTAAATTCGTTGTCTTTGTCCAAGGGGAGGTTAGAGTCCTCTCCAGGGGTTAGAGTCCCTAAATTCGTTGTCTTGTCCAAGGGGAGGTTAGAGTCCTCTCCAGGGGTTAGAGTCCCTAAATTCGTTGTCTTGTCCAAGGGGAGGTTAGAGTCCTCTCCAGGGGTTAGAGTCCCTAAATTCGTTGTCTTGTCCAAGGGGAGGTTAGAGTCCTCTCCAGGGGTTAGAGTCCCTAAATTCGTTGTCTTTGTCCAAGGGGAGGTTAGAGTCCTCTCCAGGGGTTAGAGTCCCTAAATTCGTTGTCTTGTCCAAGGGGAGGTTAGAGTCCTCTCCAGGGGTTAGAGTCCCTAAATTCGTTGTCTTTGTCCAAGGGGAGGTTAGAGTCCTCTCCAGGGGTTAGAGTCCCTAAATTCGTTGTCCTTGTCCAAGGGGAGGTTAGAGTCCTCTCCAGGGGTTAGAGTCCCTAAATTCGTTGTCTTGTCCAAGGGGAGGTTAGAGTCCTCTCCAGGGGTTAGAGTCCCTAAATTCGTTGTCTTGTCCAAGGGGAGGTTAGAGTCCTCTCCAGGGGTTAGAGTCCCTAAACTCGTTGTCTTGTCCAAGGGGAGGTTAGAGTCAGGGGAGGTTAGAGTCCTCTCCAGGGGTTAGAATCTCTGAATACTGTCTATTTGTGTGGAGTCAGATTGAGTGTAATAAAAATAGAGAGGAGTGTGGTGTGTCTTCTTTTTGTCCTCTCCGGTACAAGAGGGTTACAGAATTGAATTGATGTGAAAAAGTAATATTTGTGTGGAGTCGGGTTGAGTTGAACGGTATTTTAAACAGATGTCGTTCTTTAAAAAATAAAATAAAAATAAAAAGATCCACTAGGTGTCCTCCAAGGACCATAATTGCCTTCAGTGCAAAATCTAACAAGTTGTCAAATTGTGAGATCACTCACTTTTATCAATCTCGTGCTTTTTTTCTTTGACCAAGAAGTTACAGAAATCCAGAGGAGAGTTGGAGAAAGGTGGGGGCTAAAAGAGCCCTGTCACTTGAGATCTTACAAAGGTGATCCCAGAGGGTATGGTTCTGCATAATTATGTGAGTATTAATGCTGATAGATGTGTTCGTTTAGATGAATCCCAAGTTTGGTGGTTAACAAATGCGTGATCAACATTTGTTATAATTCCTAGCCAAACAGGGAGGTTTTTTGAAGCCTTTCCGACCAGAACTTGGATTTATAGGCGGAAAATCTGTGATTTGTGATGGTATTCAGTAAAAATGCAGAAATTGAACCCCTGGTTTATAAATTGGTCCTAATACAATTGGAAGAGTTATACTAGAGCAAACCAGCTGTGTTGGTCAAAGAATGGTTTGAGGAAATGTATGTGAAAAATTATGAGGAAGCAACTGGAAAGGTATATGGATAACATTTTAAGTCAAAATAGTAAAATCTAGGGTTTTTAAGAGTTTTGATAAAGGTATTAGATATAATTTGGTTAAAAATGAGAAAGAGAAAATAACTAAATGTACTTTTATTTGGAGTTTAATTGTAATTTGGTTTTAAGTTTTATTTGAGAGTTTTATCGGAGCCTGGCATACTGTTTGGGATAAACAGTTAGGCTGTGATAATGTTGTATTATGAAGAGGGTTATTATAACATTCAGTTCTGAAATAATTTGGGAAAACTCATCAAGTCTGATAAATTGTGGTTATGATGGTTTGAGCTAATTGGCTCGTTTTGAACTGCAGCAAAACGAGTTATGAAGTTCTACCTATCTGACCTTTATAGAAAATATAGTTGGGAAAAATGTTTGGTTAATAGCTACATTAAGAACATGATTTGGTTTATATTTCATTTAAGAAGCATACGGATTCTGGTTTGGCATAATGAAAATTGCTTTGATCATATCTTTGATAAAAAGAGCTGTGATTTGGTAAAACAGAGAATCTAAAACAATATTGGTCTTAAACTTAGCTGTTTTAAAAGACAGAAAAGGTTTTTTGGAGTGAAAGAAATTAGACTAACAGTTGATTTTCTAAAGAAGGGAACAAAGAAACAGATGTATGGTCTTATTAGATGCTGTTACATGTGTTTGCTCAACAATAAGAAAACTGAAGGGTCAATACTGCCTGGTAATTATAGATACAGTATGTTTACTATGTGAATTGAAGTCTTTCCCAGTCCTATACCAGATGCATAACACCATTTGAATTGATTTATTGGAGATCATATGTAATACCGCAACTTAAACCTTTCACATAGCATGATGAAGAGGCGAATCAAATGGTTAACCAATTTTATAAAAAATGCTAACTAGAAAAGAGATGTCTTCTGCTAAATTCTGTTCCAGGTGAAGCAGTAAACCAAAGAGTGGAGGAGTCAAACGAGGAGATTGGGTATTGATTAAAGTTATCAATGAAAGGAGGGATCTTATGAAATCTTTAAAATATCCTGTCTAATTTCTGGTTTTTCTATTTGTTTTTCGAATGTAGTTTATTTTATTACAATTCTAAAAGCTTGGCTGAAGTTGTATGTATGTGGTGAAGGGGGCCTGTGAGCATGTCCAGGTCTGCCGTGGATACATGGATGTCGAATGTCCACTCTGTGGAGTGACGGTGGGTTTTCCCCTATAACATCATTAGGGTTTTCCCACTGTGTCCAGTGTGTCCTCACCACTTGGCCATAACGCTGCATAGTCTCATCATTATTGTTGATTTGTATGCCAACATTGTGTAATCAGTAATGGGATATTTTTAAATTTGTGTTTGTTGTCACACCCTAAAAGGGTGTGAAAGGAGGGATTTATTTGAACTTTAAAAATATCCACTTTAAATCCTTAAATGGGTTCTTGATTTCAATATCTGTGTTTAATCATTGGTGTTCGACTGTTCGCATCTCATTTGACTCAGTTACTGCTTGATCATGGGAGATAAGGTGATGCTGGGACTGTAACTCTTTTCTGCTTCAGGACGAGTCAGACCGGCGGGTCTGACTACCTAACCCCTGTTCTAAGGCCCCATTCCCCTGGAGACCATGTCCCACCTGCCCCAATATATCATCAGATGTTCTGGGAAGCCTGTTGTACATTTATGGACAGGACCATTCAAGGTCATCGAGAGAACCTTGCACGCCCTAAGGGTGCTGGGGAAAGGAAGTACGTGGTACCACTGGAGCATGTGTTGTGCTGCTCCAGAATCCAGTTGTACGTTGCAGGAGTTGGTTGAGAAGGGCCAGTGAACCTTTTGCTATTGCTACGAATGTGAGAGTCCGGAAAAGAGGGTTACGACTAGGCCAAGAGTGATACTGCTTGACCACACTAGAATTGTACTGGACTAAGAAGGTTTCCGCTATTTTACTTAAGAGTGTGCTATATCAATATCAACATGACTGTTGCTGTATCCCATGTATCAGGTCCCTGTGTAACAGGATCATTGTCTCGGCTGTGGAGAACCCGACGAAGGGGTTCCAAATGCCATTGCTGGGGCTGGCTGACCAGGACGAGGAGGCGGTGGTTGGTCCGGGCTATGTTGATTGATCTCTGGTGTTTTCAGAGATCAAAAGAGGGATTAAAGAATGTATAATACATTACAACACATATTCTAGAACTGTAATCACCAGCTGCATATCAGGCACGGCACTAACTATGATCCCAGTTATTAATATGTGTGGCATTTTAATCACTGAATGCATCACGGGCACTGTGCACGAGTGAATATAACAACAGGATTTATGAAGGAGGCATGTATTAAAGTTATGCATTGTGCTTATTAAAGTTATGAAACTTAGAAGTGTGCTCAGGCTTAAACATTGGGTCTCACACTGGGTGTGGGAAGCAGGCTGTTCTTTGTGTCTCTATCTCTTCATTTTCAGAAACAACCTTGAAACCGGGTGGAGACGGCACCCGAGCAGGTGGGACGCGCGTAGGCAAGAACAACTCCCTGACGCACGAGAGAACAAGCTGAACCCTTTTTTTTGATACTTGTGTTTCAATTGCACTGTATAAATATATGCTGGGGAGGGACAGATAGCCAGTTGGACTTCGTGAACCAACCCAAACTCTGTTGCGGGTAGGGAAACGTAGACAACTCCAGAGCTCTGTACTTGTTGATTTCCAACTGCTGCATTAAAGCTGATATTATCGGACCTCTGCGACTCCAGACCACTCTTTCTAGAACACAGATTTGTGTCATTGAATACTATCATTACATATTGGAATAGACACATAGATAAATGAATCCTTCAGTGGGTAAAATCCGTCAGAGAAAGCAGGAAGGAAGACGATTTCGAAACTGCCGGTAGAGACATATTTCTAACCGCACATACATATAAAGGACAACTCTAGTTTCGGCAGAGTCTTGGGTCTCGGAAAATATCCTCATTTTATTGATTGGACGTGTAGTTTTGCGTCTAGGTCAACTTGTTTGAGGTGTGGATGCTAGGTAAATGTTCGTTTTTCTCTCTGTCTAGCTCGTTAGCGATCGCAGCTGCTCCATCGCCGTGGCAACCAAACAAACACGCACCAGGAAAGCAAAAGGAACACGTTTTTGAAACTGCAGGTAGAGTCGTATTTCTGACTGCACAGACATATAAAGAATATCTCTGGTTTCGGCAGAGTCTTGGGTCTCGGAAAATATCCTTATATTTTGGATTGGACGTACAGTTTTGCGTCTAGGCTATCTTGTTTGAGGTGTGGATTCTAGCTACATTTCTCTTATTCTCTGCCCTCAGCGCGTTAGCAATCATAGCTGCACCATCACCGTAACGACAGACACGCACCACTCAGTCTCTCACACACGTGATTGGTGCGTTTACTTGACCATGAGAAACCCGATTACTAGTAATTTTCGATTACTCCGTTTACATGTGTAATTAGTTATGCGATTACTCAATAAACGCGTCTACATGATTCTTTTTTATTAATCGTTGTATGCTCCACGGACAAAACTTGCACCATCATCCTTCTGCAACAAAGTGTCGCCGTGTCTTCCTGTATCGGCCCTACTGCTGTATGTTTCATTCCATCAACACATTGAATCCAACTAAAAAAGCTGAGTAAACGCACTCAATGGTAGGCTACATCTGCTACTGCTATTACTATCCCAACTATAATTTCAGCTGTTAAAACGATAATATTCTTGTTACGACTACCTAGCCTACTTCTTCTTCTGTTTAACAGTTCAGCTTTCAGCTTCTCCCGCATTGTAGGCTATTTAAGCTCTTAGCTTTGTTAAGATGATGCAGTTCAGCTTCCACACTGCCTCTTTTGTGTGACTCACACATTTTTGAAATTCATTTCAGCTTGCGGGTATTTTCTCATTTATCACTTTTATACTTTTTTAAATATTAAGGTTTTTGTGCAAATTATTCTCCCTTTAAAAGTAATGGTAAATCCTTTCAAATCATTGTTGGAATGCTGCTCCAGCCCCTTTCAAAAATACCTTTCGGTTGCTTTGAAGCTTCAGCTTATAACTTTCTACAAAATTTTCACTTTTCAGCTTTTTTAGCATGGTCAGCTATCCCCATTCCGGTTTTTAGCATTCTCACTGCTGTTTCGCAGGAACAGCCTTTTCTAGTTGTGAGAATGCTGTTAAGCATTCTCACTATTGTTTTCCTGTTTCTCTTTATTGTGAGAATGCTGTTAAGCATTCTCACTATTGTTTTCCTGTTTCTCTTTATTATTATTATTATTATTATATCAACTTCTTAGTTCTTCCGCCGTTTTTTGGCCTTTAACTAGTTCTGCATACTTTCACCGATTCCTACAATTTTTGTATCAAAACGTTCAGCTCCTTCAGGAGATGTTGGCTATGACTTTTGGTATTTCTCACTTTTATACTTTTTAAGACATTAAGGTTTTTGTGCAAATTATTCTCCCATTAAAAGTAATGGTAAATCCTTTCAAATCATTAAAAAGCTTCCTACTCTTTCAAACGTAACTACTTCAGCATACTTTCAGCTAGAGACACCATTCAACCTTTAAAATGTTCACAAGACATTCAGCTATTCCCAAATGATTCAGCTTTTTCAAATATTCAGCCAATTTTGAATTATGACAGTTTGAAATACATTAAAATGTTTGCTCCTTCTTGATTTTTATGAGCAGCAAGCAGAGTGGCACACTCTGCTGGCTGCTCTTTTTCTGATATTCAACTAAATTGTCAAACAAATTCCTCTAACGTTCATATAGTTTAACGTACAGAAACAAGTTATACCTTAAAATGTAGGAAAAATTGTCCTCTTTCAGCCAATGTAACTACTAAAGAGCTCACATTTACAGATTTTCAGCTATGGGCCTTGAAGCGAGAGCAGCCTTTCAAATTCTCTCACTAACTTCAATGGAGAGGTGGTAAAGAATGTATAATACATTACAACACATATTCTAGAACTGTAATCACCAGCTGCATATCAGGCACGGCACTAACTATGATCCCAGTTATTAATATCTGTGGCATTTTAATCACTGAATGCATCACGGGCACTGTGCACGAGTGAATATAACAACAGGATTTATGAAGGAGGCATGTATTAAAGTTATGCATTGTGCTTATTAAAGTTATGAAACTTAGAAGTGTGCTCAGGCTTAAACATTGGGTCTCACACTGGGTGTGGGAAGCAGGCTGTTCTTTGTGTCTCTATCTCTTCATTTTCAGAAACAACCTTGAAACCGGGTGGAGACGGCACCCGAGCAGGTGGGACGCGCGTAGGCAAGAACAACTCCCTGACGCACGAGAGAACAAGCTGAACCCTTTTTTTTGATACTTGTGTTTCAATTGCACTGTATAAATATATGCTGGGGAGGGACAGATAGCCAGTTGGACTTCGTGAACCAACCCAAACTCTGTTGCGGGTAGGGAAACGTAGACAACTCCAGAGCTCTGTACTTGTTGATTTCCAACTGCTGCATTAAAGCTGATATTATCGGACCTCTGCGACTCCAGACCACTCTTTCTAGAACACAGATTTGTGTCATTGAATACTATCATTACATATTGGAATAGACACATAGATAAATGAATCCTTCAAATGGTGACCCCGACGCTGAAAAGAGGGAGTCCAGAGGGTTCCGGCCCGACCGACAGATCGGGAGAAAGATCCATACACCGGTACGAGGAGTCAGACGTAATCGTCAGAGGCGCCTCAACATAAAAAAAAAAAAGGTAAGCAGACACCTGTTAATTCAAAGTACTGCTATTCGGAACTGAGAACCAAATTTAGACGATTACTATGTTTCATCGTACCTAGTCAAACCAACAGTGGTGGGAAATCAACCGTTTTTGTGTTTTGTCCTTGTCCAAGGGGAGGTTAGAGTCCTCTCCAGGGGTTAGAGTCCCTAAACTCGTTGTCTTGTCCAAGGGGAGGTTAGAGTCCTCTCCAGGGGTTAGAGTCCCTAAACTCGTTGTCTTGTCCAAGGGGAGGTTAGAGTCCTCTCCAGGGGTTAGAGTCCCTAAATTCGTTGTCCTTGTCCAAGGGGAGGTTAGAGTCCTCTCCAGGGGTTAGAGTCCCTAAATTCGTTGTCTTGTCCAAGGGGAGGTTAGAGTCCTCTCCAGGGGTTAGAGTCCCTAAATTCGTTGTCCTTGTCCAAGGGGAGGTTAGAGTCCTCTCCAGGGGTTAGAGTCCCTAAACTCGTTGTCCTTGTCCAAGGGGAGGTTAGAGTCCTCTCCAGGGGTTAGAGTCCCTAAACTTGTTGTCCTTGTCCAAGGGGAGGTTAGAGTCCTCTCCAGGGGTTAGAGTCCCTAAATTCGTTGTCCTTGTCCAAGGGGAGGTTAGAGTCCTCTCCAGGGGTTAGAGTCCCTAAATTCGTTGTCCTTGTCCAAGGGGAGGTTAGAGTCCTCTCCAGGGGTTAGAGTCCCTAAACTCGTTGTCCTTGTCCAAGGGGAGGTTAGAGTCCTCTCCAGGGGTTAGAGTCCCTAAACTCGTTGTCCTTGTCCAAGGGGAGGTTAGAGTCCTCTCCAGGGGTTAGAGTCCCTAAATTCGTTGTCTTGTCCAAGGGGAGGTTAGAGTCCTCTCCAGGGGTTAGAGTCCCTAAATTCGTTGTCTTGTCCAAGGGGAGGTTAGAGTCCTCTCCAGGGGTTAGAGTCCCTAAATTCGTTGTCTTTGTCCAAGGGGAGGTTAGAGTCCTCTCCAGGGGTTAGAGTCCCTAAATTCGTTGTCTTGTCCAAGGGGAGGTTAGAGTCCTCTCCAGGGGTTAGAGTCCCTAAATTCGTTGTCTTGTCCAAGGGGAGGTTAGAGTCCTCTCCAGGGGTTAGAGTCCCTAAATTCGTTGTCTTGTCCAAGGGGAGGTTAGAGTCCTCTCCAGGGGTTAGAGTCCCTAAATTCGTTGTCTTTGTCCAAGGGGAGGTTAGAGTCCTCTCCAGGGGTTAGAGTCCCTAAATTCGTTGTCTTGTCCAAGGGGAGGTTAGAGTCCTCTCCAGGGGTTAGAGTCCCTAAATTCGTTGTCTTTGTCCAAGGGGAGGTTAGAGTCCTCTCCAGGGGTTAGAGTCCCTAAATTCGTTGTCCTTGTCCAAGGGGAGGTTAGAGTCCTCTCCAGGGGTTAGAGTCCCTAAATTCGTTGTCTTGTCCAAGGGGAGGTTAGAGTCCTCTCCAGGGGTTAGAGTCCCTAAATTCGTTGTCTTGTCCAAGGGGAGGTTAGAGTCCTCTCCAGGGGTTAGAGTCCCTAAATTCGTTGTCTTGTCCAAGGGGAGGTTAGAGTCCTCTCCAGGGGTTAGAGTCCCTAAATTCGTTGTCTTGTCCAAGGGGAGGTTAGAGTCCTCTCCAGGGGTTAGAGTCCCTAAACTCGTTGTCTTGTCCAAGGGGAGGTTAGAGTCCTCTCCAGGGGTTAGAGTCCCTAAATTCGTTGTCTTTGTCCAAGGGGAGGTTAGAGTCCTCTCCAGGGGTTAGAGTCCCTAAATTCGTTGTCCTTGTCCAAGGGGAGGTTAGAGTCCTCTCCAGGGGTTAGAGTCCCTAAATTCGTTGTCTTGTCCAAGGGGAGGTTAGAGTCCTCTCCAGGGGTTAGAGTCCCTAAATTCGTTGTCTTGTCCAAGGGGAGGTTAGAGTCCTCTCCAGGGGTTAGAGTCCCTAAATTCGTTGTCTTGTCCAAGGGGAGGTTAGAGTCCTCTCCAGGGGTTAGAATCTCTGAATACTGTCTATTTGTGTGGAGTCAGATTGAGTGTAATAAAAATAGAGAGGAGTGTGGTGTGTCTTCTTTTTGTCCTCTCCGGTACAAGAGGGTTACAGAATTGAATTGATGTGAAAAAGTAATATTTGTGTGGAGTCGGGTTGAGTTGAACGGTATTTTAAAGATCTGTCGTTCTTTAAAAAATAAAATAAAAATAAAAAGATCCACTAGGTGTCCTCCAAGGACCATAATTGCCTTCAGTGCAAAATCTAACAAGTTGTCAAATTGTGAGATCACTCACTTTTATCAATCTCGTGCTTTTTTTCTTTGACCAAGAAGTTACAGAAATCCAGAGGAGAGTTGGAGAAAGGTGGGGGCTAAAAGAGCCCTGTCACTTGAGATCTTACAAAGGTGATCCCAGAGGGTATGGTTCTGCATAATTATGTGAGTATTAATGCTGATAGATGTGTTCGTTTAGATGAATCCCAAGTTTGGTGGTTAACAAATGCGTGTTCAACATTTGTTATAATTCCTAGCCAAACAGGGAGGTTTTTTGAAGCCTTTCCGACCAGAACTTGGATTTATAGGCGGAAAATCTGTGATTTGTGATGGTATTCAGTAAAAATGCAGAAATTGAACCCCTGGTTTATAAATTGGTCCTAATACAATTGGAAGAGTTATACTAGAGCAAACCAGCTGTGTTGGTCAAAGAATGGTTTGAGGAAATGTATGTGAAAAATTATGAGGAAGCAACTGGAAAGGTATATGGATAACATTTTAAGTCAAAATAGTAAAATCTAGGGTTTTTAAGAGTTTTGATAAAGGTATTAGATATAATTTGGTTAAAAATGAGAAAGAGAAAATAACTAAATGTACTTTTATTTGGAGTTTAATTGTAATTTGGTTTTAAGTTTTATTTGAGAGTTTTATCGGAGCCTGGCATACTGTTTGGGATAAACAGTTAGGCTGTGATAATGTTGTATTATGAAGAGGGTTATTATAACATTCAGTTCTGAAATAATTTGGGAAAACTCATCAAGTCTGATAAATTGTGGTTATGATGGTTTGAGCTAATTGGCTCGTTTTGAACTGCAGCAAAACGAGTTATGAAGTTCTACCTATCTGACCTTTATAGAAAATATAGTTGGGAAAAATGTTTGGTTAATAGCTACATTAAGAACATGATTTGGTTTATATTTCATTTAAGAAGCATACGGATTCTGGTTTGGCATAATGAAAATTGCTTTGATCATATCTTTGATAAAAAGAGCTGTGATTTGGTAAAACAGAGAATCTAAAACAATATTGGTCTTAAACTTAGCTGTTTTAAAAGACAGAAAAGGTTTTTTGGAGTGAAAGAAATTAGACTAACAGTTGATTTTCTAAAGAAGGGAACAAAGAAACAGATGTATGGTCTTATTAGATGCTGTTACATGTGTTTGCTCAACAATAAGAAAACTGAAGGGTCAATACTGCCTGGTAATTATAGATACAGTATGTTTACTATGTGAATTGAAGTCTTTCCCAGTCCTATACCAGATGCATAACACCATTTGAATTGATTTATTGGAGATCATATGTAATACCGCAACTTAAACCTTTCACATAGCATGATGAAGAGGCGAATCAAATGGTTAACCAATTTTATAAAAAATGCTAACTAGAAAAGAGATGTCTTCTGCTAAATTCTGTTCCAGGTGAAGCAGTAAACCAAAGAGTGGAGGAGTCAAACGAGGAGATTGGGTATTGATTAAAGTTATCAATGAAAGGAGGGATCTTATGAAATCTTTAAAATATCCTGTCTAATTTCTGGTTTTTCTATTTGTTTTTCGAATGTAGTTTATTTTATTACAATTCTAAAAGCTTGGCTGAAGTTGTATGTATGTGGTGAAGGGGGCCTGTGAGCATGTCCAGGTCTGCCGTGGATACATGGATGTCGAATGTCCACTCTGTGGAGTGACGGTGGGTTTTCCCCTATAACATCATTAGGGTTTTCCCACTGTGTCCGGTGTGTCCTCACCACTTGGCCATAACGCTGCATAGTCTCATCATTATTGTTGATTTGTATGCCAACATTGTGTAATCAGTAATGGGATATTTTTAAATTTGTGTTTGTTGTCACACCCTAAAAGGGTGTGAAAGGAGGGATTTATTTGAACTTTAAAAATATCCACTTTAAATCCTTAAATGGGTTCTTGATTTCAATATCTGTGTTTAATCATTGGTGTTCGACTGTTCGCATCTCATTTGACTCAGTTACTGCTTGATCATGGGAGATAAGGTGATGCTGGGACTGTAACTCTTTTCTGCTTCAGGACGAGTCAGACCGGCGGGTCTGACTACCTAACCCCTGTTCTAAGGCCCCATTCCCCTGGAGACCATGTCCCACCTGCCCCAATATATCATCAGATGTTCTGGGAAGCCTGTTGTACATTTATGGACAGGACCATTCAAGGTCATCGAGAGAACCTTGCACGCCCTAAGGGTGCTGGGGAAAGGAAGTACGTGGTACCACTGGAGCATGTGTTGTGCTGCTCCAGAATCCAGTTGTACGTTGCAGGAGTTGGTTGAGAAGGGCCAGTGAACCTTTTGCTATTGCTACGAATGTGAGAGTCCGGAAAAGAGGGTTACGACTAGGCCAAGAGTGATACTGCTTGACCACACTAGAATTGTACTGGACTAAGAAGGTTTCCGCTATTTTACTTAAGAGTGTGCTATATCAATATCAACATGACTGTTGCTGTATCCCATGTATCAGGTCCCTGTGTAACAGGATCATTGTCTCGGCTGTGGAGAACCCGACGAAGGGGTTCCAAATGCCATTGCTGGGGCTGGCTGACCAGGACGAGGAGGCGGTGGTTGGTCCGGGCTATGTTGATTGATCTCTGGTGTTTTCAGAGATCAAAAGAGGGATTAAAGAATGTATAATACATTACAACACATATTCTAGAACTGTAATCACCAGCTGCATATCAGGCACGGCACTAACTATGATCCCAGTTATTAATATGTGTGGCATTTTAATCACTGAATGCATCACGGGCACTGTGCACGAGTGAATATAACAACAGGATTTATGAAGGAGGCATGTATTAAAGTTATGCATTGTGCTTATTAAAGTTATGAAACTTAGAAGTGTGCTCAGGCTTAAACATTGGGTCTCACACTGGGTGTGGGAAGCAGGCTGTTCTTTGTGTCTCTATCTCTTCATTTTCAGAAACAACCTTGAAACCGGGTGGAGACGGCACCCGAGCAGGTGGGACGCGCGTAGGCAAGAACAACTCCCTGACGCACGAGAGAACAAGCTGAACCCTTTTTTTTGATACTTGTGTTTCAATTGCACTGTATAAATATATGCTGGGGAGGGACAGATAGCCAGTTGGACTTCGTGAACCAACCCAAACTCTGTTGCGGGTAGGGAAACGTAGACAACTCCAGAGCTCTGTACTTGTTGATTTCCAACTGCTGCATTAAAGCTGATATTATCGGACCTCTGCGACTCCAGACCACTCTTTCTAGAACACAGATTTGTGTCATTGAATACTATCATTACATATTGGAATAGACACATAGATAAATGAATCCTTCAGTGGGTAAAATCCGTCAGAGAAAGCAGGAAGGAAGACGATTTCGAAACTGCCGGTAGAGACATATTTCTGACCGCACATACATATAAAGGACAACTCTAGTTTCGGCAGAGTCTTGGGTCTCGGAAAATATCCTCATTTTATTGATTGGACGTGTAGTTTTGCGTCTAGGTCAACTTGTTTGAGGTGTGGATGCTAGGTAAATGTTCGTTTTTCTCTCTGTCTAGCTCGTTAGCGATCGCAGCTGCTCCATCGCCGTGGCAACCAAACAAACACGCACCAGGAAAGCAAAAGGAACACGTTTTTGAAACTGCAGGTAGAGTCGTATTTCTGACTGCACAGACATATAAAGAATATCTCTGGTTTCGGCAGAGTCTTGGGTCTCGGAAAATATCCTTATATTTTGGATTGGACGTACAGTTTTGCGTCTAGGCTATCTTGTTTGAGGTGTGGATTCTAGCTACATTTCTCTTATTCTCTGCCCTCAGCGCGTTAGCAATCATAGCTGCACCATCACCGTAACGACAGACACGCACCACTCAGTCTCTCACACACGTGATTGGTGCGTTTACTTGACCATGAGAAACCCGATTACTAGTAATTTTCGATTACTCCGTTTACATGTGTAATTAGTTATGCGATTACTCAATAAACGCGTCTACATGATTCTTTTTTATTAATCGTTGTATGCTCCACGGACAAAACTTGCACCATCATCCTTCTGCAACAAAGTGTCGCCGTGTCTTCCTGTATCGGCCCTACTGCTGTATGTTTCATTCCATCAACACATTGAATCCAACTAAAAAAGCTGAGTAAACGCACTCAATGGTAGGCTACATCTGCTACTGCTATTACTATCCCAACTATAATTTCAGCTGTTAAAACGATAATATTCTTGTTACGACTACCTAGCCTACTTCTTCTTCTGTTTAACAGTTCAGCTTTCAGCTTCTCCCGCATTGTAGGCTATTTAAGCTCTTAGCTTTGTTAAAATGATGCAGTTCAGCTTCCACACTGCCTCTTTTGTGTGACTCACACATTTTTGAAATTCATTTTAGCTTGCGGGTATTTTCTCATTTATCACTTTTATACTTTTTTAAATATTAAGGTTTTTGTGCAAATTATTCTCCCTTTAAAAGTAATTGTAAATCCTTTCAAATCATTGTTGCAATGCTGCTCCAGCCCCTTTCAAAAATACCTTTAGGTTGCTTTGAAGCTTCAGCTTATAACTTTCTACTAAATTTTCACTTTTCAGCTTTTTTAGCATGGTCAGCTATCCCCATTCCGGTTTTCAGCATTCTCACTGCTGTTTCGCAGGAACCGCCTTTTCTAGTTATTATTATTATTGTGAGAATGCTGTTAAGCATTCTCACTATTGTTTTCCTGTTTCTCTTTATTATTATTATTATATCAACTTCTTAGTTCTTCCGCCGTTTTTTGGCCTTTAACTAGTTCTGCATACTTTCACCGATTCCTACAATTTTTGTATCAAAACGTTCAGCTCCTTCAGGAGATGTTGGCTATGACTTTTGGTATTTCTCACTTTTATACTTTTTAAGACATTAAGGTTTTTGTGCAAATTATTCTCCCATTAAAAGTAATGGCAAATCCTTTCAAATCATTAAAAAGCTTCCTCCTCTTTCAAACGTAACTACTTCATCATACTTTCAGCTAGAGACACCATTCAACCTTTAAAATTTTCACAAGACATTCAGCTATTCCCAAATGATTCAGCTATTTCAAATATTCAGCCAATTTTGAATTATGACAGTTTGAAATACATTAAAATGTTTGCTCCTTCTTGATTTTTATGAATGAGCAGCAAGCAGAGTGGCACACTCTGCTGGCTGCTCTTTTTCTGATATTCAACTAAATTGTCAAACAAATTCCTCAAACGTTCATATAGCTTAACGTACAGAAACAAGTTATACCTTAAAATGTAGGAAAAATTGTCCTCTTTCAGCCAATGTAACTACTAAAGAGCTCACATTTACAGATTTTCAGCTATGAGCCTTGAAGCGAGAGCATCCTTTCAAATTCTCTCACTAACTTCAATGGAGAGGTGGGTAAAATTCGTCAGAGAAAGCGAAAGAAACAAGATTTTGAAACTGCCGGTAGAGTCGTATTTCTGACCGCACAGACATATAAAGGACATCTCTGGTTTCGGCAGAGTCTTGGGTCTCGGAAAATATCCTTATATTTTGGATTGGACGTATAGTTTTGCGTCTAGGTTAACTTGTTTGAGGTGTGGATTCTAGCTACATTAGTTATTATCTCTGCCCAGCTCGTTAGCGATCACAGCTGCTCCATCGCCGTGGCAACCAAACAAACACGCAGAAGGAACACGTTTTTGAAACTGCAGTTAGAGTCGTATTTCTGACTGCACAGACATATAAAGAATATTTCCGGTTTCGGCAGAGTCTTTTGGATTGGACGTACAGTTTTGCGTCTAGGTTAACTTGTTTGAGGTGTGTATTCTAGCTACATTTCTGTTATTCTCTGCCCTAAGCGCGTTAGCAATCATAGCTGGACCATCACTGTGGCAACGACAGACACGCACCACTCAGTCTCTCACACAGGTGATTGGTGCGTTTACTTGACCATGAGAAACCCGATTACTAGCAATTTTCGGTTTATGCCAATTATACGATTACTCCGTTTACATGTGTAATTAGTTATGCCATTACTCAATAAACGCGTCTACATGAGTCTTTTTTATTAATCGTTGTATGCTCCACGGACAAAACTTGCACCATCATCCTTCTGCAACAAAGTGTCGCCGTGTCTTCTTGTATCGGCCCTACTGCTGTATGTTTCATTCCATCAACACATTGAATCCTACTAAGAAAGCCGAGTAAACGCTATTACTATCCCAACTATAATTTCAGCTGTTAAAACGATAATATTCTTGTTACGACTAGCTAGCCTACTTCTTCAGTTCAGCTTTCAGCTTCACCCGCATTGTAGGCTATTTTAGCTCTTAGCTTTTTTAGATGATGCAGTTCAGCTTCCACACTGCCTCTTTTGTGTCACTCACACATTTTTTAAATTCATTTCAGCTTGCGGGTAATTTCAAATTTCTGAAGGATTCAAAATCTTTGTGTCTATTCCAATATGTAATGATGGTATTCTATGACACAAATATGTGTTCTAGAAAGAGTGGTCTGGAGTCGCAGAGGTCCGATAATATCAGCTTTAATGCAGCAGTTGGAAATCAACAAGTACAGAGCTCTGGGGCTGTCTACGTTTCCCTACCCGCAACAGAGTTTGGGCTGGTTCACGAAGTCCAACTGGCTATCTGTCCCTCCCCAGCATATATTTATACAGTGCAATTAAAACAGAAAGATGAAAAGAGGGTTGAGCTTGTTCTCTCGTGCATCAGGGAGTTGTTCTTGCCTCCGCGTCCCACCTGCTCGGGTGCCATCTCCACCCAGATTCAAGGTTGTTTCTGAAAATGAAAAGATAGAGACACAAAGAACAGCCTGCTTCCCACAGTGTGAGACCCAATGTTTAAGCCTGAGCACACTTCTAAGTTTCATAACTTTAATAAGCACAATGCATAACTTTAATAAGCACAATACATAACTTTAAGACATGCCTCCTTCATAAATCCTGTTGTTATATTCACTCGTGCACAGTGCCCGTGATACATTCAGTGATTAAAATGCCACACATATTAATAACTGGGATCATAGTTAGTGCCGTGCCTGATATGCAGCTGGTGATTACAGTTCTAGAATATGTGTTGTAATGTATTATACATTCTTTAATCCCTCTTTTGATCTCTGAAAACACCAGAGATCAATCAACATAGCCCGGACCAACCACCGCCTCCTCGTCCTGGTCAGCCAGCCCCAGCAACGGCATTTGGAACCCCTTCGTCGGGTTATCCTCAGCCGAGACAATGATCCTGTTACACAGGGACCTGATACATGGGATACAGCAACAGTCATGTTGATATTGATATAGCACACTCTTAAGTAAAATAGCGGAAACCTTCTTAGTCCAGTACAATTCTAGTGTGGTCAAGCAGTATCACTCTTGGCCTAGTCGTAACCCTCTTTTCCGGACTCTCACATTCGTAGCAATAACAAAAGGTTCACTGGCCCTTCTCCACCAACTCCTGCAACGTACAACTGGATTCTGGAGCAGCACAACACATGCTCCAGTGGTACCACGTACTTCCTTTCCCCAGCACCCTTAGGGCGTGCAAGGTTCTCTCGATGACCTTGAATGGTCCTGTCCATAAATGTACAACAGGCTTTCCCGAACATCTGATGATGTATTGGGGCAGGTGGGACAGGGTCTTCAAGGGGAAGGGGGGGGCAGACCACTCATAGGTCTGATGAGGCATAGGGGCAGATGGGGCAGGGTCTGCAGGGGAATGGGGCCTTAGAACAGGGGTTAGGTAGTCAGACCCGCCGGTCTGACTCGTCCTGAAGCAGAAAAGAGTTACAGTCCCAGCATCACCTTATCTCCCATGATCCATGATCAAGCAGTAACTGAGTCAAATGAGATGCGAACAGTCGAACACCAATGATTAAACACAGATATTGAAATCAAGAACCCATTTAAGGATTTAAAGTGGATATTTTTAAAGTTCAAATAAATCCCTTCTTTCACACCATTTTAGGGTGTGACAACAAACACAAATTTAAAAATATCCCATTACTGATTACACAATGTTGGCATACAAATCAACAATAATGATGAGACTATGCAGCGTTATGGCCAAGTGGTGTGGACACACTGGACACAGTGGGAAAACCCTAATGATGTTATAGGGGAAAACCCACCGTCACTCCAGAGTGGACATTCGACATCCATGTATCCACGGCAGACCTGGACATGCTCACAGGCCCCCTTCACCACATACATACAACTTTAGCCAAGCTTTTAGAATTGTAATAAAATAAAATAAATTCGAAACAAATAGAAAAACCAGAAAGTAGACAGGATATTTTAAAGTTTTCATAAGATCCCTCCTTTCATTGATAACTTTAATCAATACCCAATCTCCTCGTTTGACTCCTCCACTCTTTGGTTTACTGCTTCACCTGGAACAGAATTTAGCAGAAGACATCTCTTTTCCAGTTAGCATTTTTTATAAAATTGGTTAACCGTTTGATTCGCCTCTTCATCATGCTATGTGAAAGGTTTAAGTTGTGGTATTACATATGATCTCCAATAAATCAATTCAAATGGTGTTATGCATCTGGTATAGGACTGGGAAAGACTTCAATTCACATAGTAAACATACTGTATCTATAATTACCAGGCAGTATTGACCCTTCAGTTTTCTTATTGTTGAGCAAACACATGTAACAGCATCTAATAAGACCATACATCATCATTTGATAGTCAACTCCTATTAGTCATGCCTAGAAATGACAATCAGTTTCTTTGTTCCCTTCTTTAGAAAATCAACTGTTAGTCTAATTTCTTTCACTCCAAAAAACCTTTTCTGTCTTTTAAAACAGTGAAGTTTAAGACCAATATTGTTTTAGATTCTCTATTTTACCAAATCACAGCTCTTTTTATCAAAGATATGATCAAAGCAATTTTCATTATGCCAAACCAGAATCTGTATGCTTCTTAAATGAAATATAAACCAAATAATGTTCTTAATGTAGCTATTAACCAAACATTTTTCCCAACTATATTTTCTATAAAGGTCAGATAGGTAGAACTTCATAACTCGTTTTGCTGCAGTTCAAAACGAGCCAATTAGCTCAAACCATCATAACCACAATTTATCAGACTTGATGAGTCTTCCCAAATTATTTCAGAACTGAATGTTATAATAACCCTCTTCATAATACAACATTATCACAGCCTAACTGTTTATCCCAAACAGTATGCCAGGCTCTGATAAAACTCTCAAATAAAACTTAAAACCAAATTATAATTAAACTCCAAATAAAAGTACATTTAGTTATTTTTTCTTTCTCATTTTTAACCAAATTACATCTAATACCTTTATCAAAACTCTTAAAAACCCTAGATTTTACTATTTTGACTTAAAATGTTATCCCATATACCTTCAAAGTATATTCATAGTTTCCTCTTCAAAACATCAGTGTTTAAACCAATCATCTCTTCACATCCACAAAACTTTCTTGTTTTATTTCATAACCTTCCATGATCCTCTCTAAACCAATCCTTTATGTAACTTTCCAATTGCTTCCTCATAATTTTTCACATACATTTCCTCAAACCATTCTTTGACCAACACAGCTGTTTAGCGTTTACCGTCTATTCACTTAATTTTGCTCTAGTATAACTCTTCCAATTGTATTAGAACCTATTTATAAACCAGGGGTATACCCTCTGGGATAACCTTTGTAAGATCTCAACGTAACTGACTCTTTTAGCCCCCACCTTTCTCCAACTCTCCTCGGGATTTCTTTAACTTCTTGGTCAAAGGAAAAAACACACCACACTCCTCTCTATTTTTATTCAACTCAATCTGACTCCACACAAATAGACAGTGTTCAGGGATTCTAACCCTTGGAGAGGACTATAACCTCCCTCTGGACAAAGACAACGAGTTTAGGGACTCTAACCCCTGGAGAGGACTCTAACCTCCCCTTGGACAAGGACAACGAATTTAGGGACTCTAACCCCTGGAGAGGACTCTAACCTCCCCTTGGACAAGACAACGAGTTTAGGGACTCTAACCCCAGGAGAGGACTCTAACCTCCCCTTGGACAAGACAACGAGTTTAGGGACTCTAACCCCTGGAGAGGACTCTAACCTCCCCTTGGACAAGACAACGAATTTAGGGACTCTAACCCCTGGAGAGGACTCTAACCTCCCCTTGGACAAGACAACGAATTTAGGGACTCTAACCCCTGGAGAGGACTCTAACCTCCCCTTGGACAAGGCAACAAGTTTAGGGACTCTAACCCCTGGAGAGGACTCTAACCTCCCCTTGGACAAGGACAACGAGTTTAGGGACTCTAACCCCTGGAGAGGACTCTAACCTCCCCTTGGACAAGACAACGAGTTTAGGGACTCTAACCCCTGGAGAGGACTCTAACCTCCCCTTGGACAAGGACAACGAGTTTAGGGACTCTAACCCCTGGAGAGGACTCTAACCTCCCCTTGGACAAGACAACGAATTTAGGTACTCTAACCCCTGGAGAGGACTCTAACCTCCCCTTGGACAAGACAACGAGTTTAGGGACTCTAACCCCTGGAGAGGACTCTAACCTCCCCTTGGACAAGGACAACGAGTTTAGGGACTCTAACCCCTGGAGAGGACTCTAACCTCCCCTTGGACAAGGACAACGAGTTTAGGGACTCTAACCCCTGGAGAGGACTCTAACCTCCCCTTGGACAAGACAACGAGTTTAGGGACTCTAACCCCTGGAGAGGACTCTAACCTCCCCTTGGACAAGACAACGAATTTAGGGACTCTAACCCCTGGAGAGGACTCTAACCTCCCCTTGGACAAGACAACGAATTTAGGGACTCTAACCCCTGGAGAGGACTCTAACCTCCCCTTGGACAAGACAACGAATTTAGGGACTCTAACCCCTGGAGAGGACTCTAACCTCCCCTTGGACAAGACAACGAATTTAGGGACTCTAACCCCTGGAGAGGACTCTAACCTCCCCTTGGACAAGACAACGAATTTAGGGACTCTAACCCCTGGAGAGGACTCTAACCTCCCCTTGGACAAGGACAACGAATTTAGGGACTCTAACCCCTGGAGAGGACTCTAACCTCCCCTTGGACAAAGACAACGAATTTAGGGACTCTAACCCCTGGAGAGGACTCTAACCTCCCCTTGGACAAGGACAACGAGTTTAGGGACTCTAACCCCTGGAGAGGACTCTAACCTCCCCTTGGACAAGGACAACGAATTTAGGGACTCTAACCCCTGGAGAGGACTCTAACCTCCCCTTGGACAAGACAACGAGTTTAGGGACTCTAACCCCTGGAGAGGACTCTAACCTCCCCTTGGACAAGACAACGAATTTAGGGACTCTAACCCCTGGAGAGGACTCTAACCTCCCCTTGGACAAGACAACGAATTTAGGGACTCTAACCCCTGGAGAGGACTCTAACCTCCCCTTGGACAAGGACAACGAGTTTAGGGACTCTAACCCCTGGAGAGGACTCTAACCTCCCCTTGGACAAGGACAACGAGTTTAGGGACTCTAACCCCTGGAGAGGACTCTAACCTCCCCTTGGACAAGGACAACGAGTTTAGGGACTCTAACCACTGGAGAGGACTCTAACCTCCCCTTGGACAAGGACAAAACACAAAAACGGTTGATTTCTCACCACTGTTGGTTTGACTAGGTACGATGAAACATAGTAATCGTCTAAATTTGGTTCTCAGTTCTGAATAGCAGTACTTTGAATTAATAGGTGTCTGCTTACCTTTTTTTATGTTGAGGCCTCTGACGATTACGTCTGTCTCCTCGCACCGGTGTATGGATCCGTCGGTCGGGCCGGAACCCTCTGGACTCCCTCTTTTCAGCGTCGGGGTCACCAGTTGAAGGATTCAAAATCTTTGTGTCTATTCCAATATGTAATGATGGTATTCTATGACACAAATATGTGTTCTAGAAAGAGTGGTCTGGAGTCGCAGAGGTCCGATAATATCAGCTTTAATGCAGCAGTTGGAAATCAACAAGTACAGAGCTCTGGGGCTGTCTACGTTTCCCTACCCGCAACAGAGTTTGGGCTGGTTCACGAAGTCCAACTGGCTATCTGTCCCTCCCCAGCATATATTTATACAGTGCAATTAAAACAGAAAGATGAAAAGAGGGTTGAGCTTGTTCTCTCGTGCATCAGGGAGTTGTTCTTGCCTCCGCGTCCCACCTGCTCGGGTGCCATCTCCACCCAGATTCAAGGTTGTTTCTGAAAATGAAAAGATAGAGACACAAAGAACAGCCTGCTTCCCACAGTGTGAGACCCAATGTTTAAGCCTGAGCACACTTCTAAGTTTCATAACTTTAATAAGCACAATGCATAACTTTAATAAGCACAATACATAACTTTAAGACATGCCTCCTTCATAAATCCTGTTGTTATATTCACTCGTGCACAGTGCCCGTGATGCATTCAGTGATTAAAATGCCACACATTAATAACTGGGATCATAGTTAGTGCTGTGCCTGATATGCAGCTGGTGATTACAGTTCTAGAATATGTGTTGTAATGTATTATACATTCTTTAATTCTCACTTTTATACTTTTTAAAATATAAAGGTTTTTGTGCAAATTATTCTCCCTTTAAAAGTAATGGTAAATCCTTTCAAATCATTGTTGGAATGCTGCTCCAGCCCCTTTCAAAAATACCTTTCGGTTACTTTGAAGCTTCAGCTTACAACTTTCTACAACATTTTCACTATTTTCAGCTTTTTTAGCATGGTCAGCTATCCCCATTCAGGTTTTCAGCATTCTCACTGCTGTTTCGCAAGAACAGCCTTTTCTAGTTAGTGTGGTTGCTGCAAGCAAAAACACTATCGTTATTCTGCATACTTATTATTTTTATTTTATTTTTAGTGTGTTTGCTGCAAGCAAAAACACTATTGTTATTCTGCATACTTATTGGGTGTGCTTTGCCTTTGGCAAGGGCACAATCTTTGTTCTCTCACATATATATTTATTATTATTATTTATTTTTGCCCCCCAAAATCTTCGTCAATATTTGGCCTACATAGACAACCTATTCGTCAAAAGTTTCGTCTTGGTAGCGATTGAGTTGCTTGTTAAGTTACGTTTTTGTGGCGAAAAGTGAAGCTAACGGTGGCTAATTTGCTAGCCACAGTCACTGACGTTACTAACGTCACTACATCACTAACGTCACGAAAACACGCGTGACTATCTGTAGCAGAACATTCGTTTCGCATCTGTTAACTTGGGGGATAGCTAGGCTAACTATAGCTTTACTGCAAGGCAGCTGCAGAAACGCCACAAGCAAAGAGGCCAGGGTGATAACTATTTACTCATTTTACTTTGTGATGTGAAACACAATTGTGAAATGTAATGTACAATATTAGCTGATATTATTAAGGACGTAGGCCCACATCTACTTTCGGAAACGGTATTCTACTATTTCACTGAAGCATTAGCATGACATTAGCCTCTATTGCCCGGGCAACACATAGATACTACAGTGGTCTATGATGCATCTGTTTTTAATCGTTAAAATAAACATTCCTCACAAATACATTTTCGTTGTAGGATTTATTATGACATTACATTACAAGTAAACGATTTGTTGGTGAAATTATAATTCCCTGTGGTTTCAAACCAGTGTTGCTCACTGCAACGCTGTACGCGAGACACACTACAAAAACACATCTGTTTAGGAAGTCAAACGGCGACAGAACATGTTCGGCACTCATCTTACTTTAATCAAAAGTCTATCTAACTACTAACCTGAACTTCATTGCCACAGCCTAAACTTTGTCAATCTGTTCATGAAAATAATTTCAGCCTAAACCGTACAACGGAACGTTAAATCCAATTCAACCAACGCAATCGCTACCAAGACGAACACAGCGGTAGTCCAGTACTGTACCGTAGTAGTACAATTTACCGGGGCAGCTTCTCCACACAGGGCTATATCGCATTTTGCGTTGTTACTGACAATGATCGCTACAGTGAGCTTTTTATGAATGAGCGATTTTCCACTAAATAAATGTCAAGCTTCTTTACGTTTTTGGGGGATTATTTTCAGTTAGCAGATGGTACTGTTTGAATCACGATTCCATCTTCTACTGCCGGGTAACGTCGTATAATAATCTTCAAAGGGGGTTCTTTATTAATGAATGAATGCAATGAGTAGGCTAAATGCCTGAAAATATCACGAGAAGGGAAAAACTTAAAAGGACGTTTAAGTCATAGAGATTAGGTCCATTTTTACACCGGTCTGCCAAATTTATTCGTTTTGATGATGAGGCTGCCTCTTGCAGGGAAAATTAGAAGCCATCTATTTCATTCTACACTTCACTCGTATTTTCAGTTGTAAATGAGCAGCAAAAATAAATACTTTTAAATATATGTAATCTTTATAAATAATAAATATGCATTTTTATATAAAATATACAGAAATATCAGTTGTAAAAATGTCATTCAAAAACGGACCCCTGTGCAACCGACGCAAGCAAGCACACCCTACAATTTCCCACTAGTTAGTGTGTTTGCTGCAAGCAAAAACACTATTGTTATTCTGCATACTTATTATTAGTGTGTTTGCTGCAAGCAAAAACACTATTGTTATTCTGCATACTTTTTTTTTTTCTTTCACTTTTTTCCGTCGCCTACTCTTTTCACACCGTTTAAGCTAGAAATACCATTCAAACTTCATTTGATAAAGTCTGAACTGCTCTAGTGTGCTATTACTTTTCTCATTGATAACTTTTAAAGTTTTTAAGGTATTAAAGTTTAAAGTGCTAAAAAAAATGAATGGGTTTCAATGGTTCAGAATGTTCAAGTCAAATTCAATTGTGACGTCATGCACTGACAGAACTGTTTCTCACCGCGTCAATTTTTGACACTGTTTAACACTTTCCTGCCTGAATATGCAGACTTTTTCAAATAATATACCTGAACTGTTTATACCATTTTGAATACACAATTTAGGGCTTTCTAATGATGTAAATATTTATATGATCATGTTAGGCAAATCATCCTTTATCAAGACGATTTCACGGAGCCATTCTGACAAAAATCTTCTCCGTCTGCATTACTTTTTTAGAAAACCTAATTTTTAACCACTTTCACTACAAGATAGAGGATAAGTTAGAGTATGAGTATGTATGAAATGTGCGTACTTTTGTCGTGAACTCAGAACAGCTGACAGATTTAAGATAGACTATTTTGTTTAAAAGTTATGACCACTGAAGTGATGAGTGGGATAACGCAATTCCAAGCTAGCACGATGGCTCTCCATAACTAAAAACGGTTCTACTTTTTTCCACAATCGACCAAATTGGCCAAACAAGGTATGTACATTGAACTTAAAGTGTACATAATCTATCTAGATTATTTTTCTTTAAGAAAGTTTCACAGAAATCTGCAAAAATCGAGGCTCAACACTATCATATCCGACTGTCAAGAACAGCCAAACCGGGGTCACGAAAGGTTTACTGCAGCTGGCGTTACTACGAACAAAAGATTCGTAACTGAAAAGTTTTTACTTTTAGTTGACGATATTGAACACAGACGTTAAGAAACTTGTCTTTCTCCGTTTTCAATTTGAAGCAGTGATCTTTTGTTTTAAAGTTATGGCCATTCTAGTGACGAGTGCGTACAACGCTGTCATCATAGCTGCCATAGAACGGCGAAACAAGTTCACATAGCTAGCTAGTTACGTCTATCGTTCGTTACCTACAAACAAATGCTTCGTAACAGTATTTACTTTTTATCTGCGTTATTGACAACAGAGGTTAAGGAACTTGTCTGTAATAAAAATATCGTCTCCGTTTTCAATTTGAAGCAGTAGATCTAGCTTACTGTAGGAAATCTCCCATTGAATCCTCTCTAGCTTCGCTTCGGCCAAAGATGGACGACGATGATGACCATGCATGCATTATTCACGCCTACAGTACGGTGTTCTGTACAAATACCACTTTGACATACATGATCTGCTGGCTAGATGTAACATGATCTTATCTACTACCCACAATAGTTCAGCCTTTTTGCAGCAGCATTTTGATCAGAGTTAGAGTAGCTTTTGCAGTTGCACAACAAAGTCACGTAATGTGACGAGATTGAATTTAAAAGTATAAAGAAAACTCACCAGGGACAATGACAACATCGGCAAACCTGCACCATGGATTATTATATTTATGACATCTTTAAGTTCAGTTTCTGAACAGGACTGGGTGTGCAGGCACACATGATTAATTTCTCCTCCATCTTGATACTGAAACGTAGATTCTACGTTTGCTGACAATGACAACCGTTGCTACGTTACAAGAAACAAGGAACCAATCCGATTGGCCACGCTCTTCATCACTATATAGAAAAACTGTTCCACTGTTCAAACTGTATTTCAGTTTTTTACATCTTTCAATTATTAATACTTTTCAGAATCAGAATGGGTTTTATTCACCAAGAAACGTCAAACAGACGTGGAAGTAGAAGTGCACCATCATTGTCTTTGGCAGGTTGAATTTCTTCAGCTGCCGTAGGAAGTACATCCTCTGTTGTGCTTTCTTGGTGAGGGAGCTGATGTTCAGTTCCCAATCGCGGAAGGACTCCACAGTGTTGACTGGGATTGCACAGGGTAATGGGGGTGACTGTCTTAAGAGCATTGAGCTCTAACATAACGCTTTAACATTTATGAAATTAAAGATACCCTTTTCATTTCACTCTTTTTTCTCCTTTGTCAACCGTAAGAAAATATTGCAATGCATGACAATGACAGATATACCTTTAACACTGTCTCACCATTCTGGTTTCAAAGCAACACTTTTTTCACCTTCATACTGCTGACATACTTTTGTCTGCTATGATATTGATAAAACTAACTGTTGTTATTTATGCAATATGGCAGCACAAAGCACTTAAAACATTAATAGGTTTAAATGTCACAAATGTAGGCTACTTCCTTGCTGCTCACTACATGTTTAAGCTACCTACTCCATTCAAACATCAATGTGTTCTATTGACCAGCTGTTTACAGCTTTAAACCCCCCATCTTTCTATATTTTGAAATGGTCATGTTTTAAAATCAATGGAAGTCAATGAAACATAGGTTGCTATGTTTCATTGACTTCATGATAGGCATGATCTTAGTTGCGCACTCTATTGAACGGAGTGGGTGAGCGTTCGCAATCGAAAGGACTGCCGGCAACGAAGATAGTTAAGGAGGGGATCAAAAAACTGACCTATACCGATCGAACTGAGGATCTTACTACGAAGTCCAGCGGACGTTCTTCCTGGGAAAGCAGACGGCGTCACAAACTCAGACCCCGGGGGAGGGTCTCGCCAAGTGTCGAGTTAAGTACACTCATAACTGTGTTTGTCTTGTGCAATTTTAAGTAGAGTTATTTAAAGTACCGGTAGCCTACCAGCGTGGGAGGCGAGAACAGGATACGGGGAGGTGACTATAGTCAGAAGTGGGGTATTTGGGTCTCCCTCGCACGTGAGTAATTGAGTGCTGGATTTGCAGTGATGCCAGGGTGCCCCGTTTATGAATGAGAAACAATTGTCTGGGTTAATAAAGACTTGCACTGTGGTTCTTTAAGGCTGACGTTCCTAGCAGTAATTTCCTGTTACATAAGGGAACCCACATTTATTACAGTATTTACACTGAGCATGTTTACAAGCGTTGGCATTTGATTTTGCATTAGTTTAAATTAAATTCAAACTGCGTAGAGAATGAATTGACCGAAATTCATTCTTGATTTAAATACCTTAACAAATATATTTCCTTATAACAGTATTTACAGCTGCATTACGAACACGGTGATGAAGAATCTGCTCTTTCGCGGGCCTAACCTGCTCGTGCAACCTACTTTCGCCAGCATCCATGGAACCAACACTTTAGTGACCGCTCGAGCAGTACTTGACCAGCTCACGAGAATAAGGCGCTTGGTACTTTTGTCAGAAACTGTAGTGCCTGAGCCTTGACGCAAGACGGTAATACCCCTTTAAAATGTAGAAACTTAGCTAGCTAATTAATGTTATTTTGTAACTATTATTTGGCTAAATGTATTCTATTACGTTTTTGTACTATGTCCTAACTGTCAACATTAGAGTAACTTTCGAGTAACTTTTTACACAAGTCACCGTTTTTGATATTGTAGCTAATAAATGTAGCTAGCACTAACGACTTGGACTGTAGACTTCAACAACTAGCAAATACTATTTCTAATCCTATTTGGACTAGTAACTGGATAATTTATAGTATTCTGTGGATAAATAGAGCAGTTATCATTTCTGATATTTTTATATTTCTGTAGTGTGACAGAGGCAGGCACTAAATGTTAAGGACTGAACAGTTGGATTGGTAGGACACCAGATAACTAAAATTTACTAATGGTAGTATTGTGTTGTTTACTTACAGACTTCTACAGAAACAACATCTTCACATTGATCAAGGTAAGTCGATTCGCTGAACATGACACCAATGTGTCATGAATGCCTTTTTTTTACACTTTAAAATCTCTGCTCAGGGGGCACAAATTTAGCAAAGACTGTTTGACACCCCTGGCCTAGGCATTGCGACTGTTGGCAAGCAATGCAAACATTTTGGTAAATGAGATTGAGACTTAAGTAAATGTGATATTCTAACTGAGTGTTGGCTAATATTTTTTACTTTCACTAGCTACCTAACTCGCTGAATTTACTCACTAACATTTTTCAATTTATTATACTATTGTAATTTTAATTGCAATAAAGAAAAGAAACACAGTAATACTGAAAACAACTACTACATAAGAATACTACTGAACGATTTAATAAACAGACATAGAAAAAAACTGATACAACTAACTACACTACTATAATATACCTAATAAACTATACAACTATACAACTAATAAATAAAATAAACAGGCAGAACTGGAAGAACAAATTGGAACAGGGAATACAATTAGGAACGACATGCCATTGAAAAGGAAAATAACTAGGCCTTTTGGATCACCTGGAAAACAGAAAGGATGCAGAGAAAATGGGACTAGCAAAACTATAGATTCTGAATAATCTTTTCTCATTGTTTTTCCCCTAGCATGGACGCAGTGACCTTAACCCTTGTGTTATCTTCGGGTCATTCTGACCCATCAGTCATTGTGACCCACCGTCGTATTGCGACAACTTTACCGCATACATAAACAAAGTGAAGCATTTTCTTTTAACCGTTGGGCTGTCTCAGACCCCCCACATTGCAAAGGTTAAAAGAAAATTATTTTATTTGTTTTTGTATTGGGTAAAATTGGGTAAACACAACGATGGTTCGTTATGAACCTTTGGGTCATGTGACCCGAAGGCAGCACGAGGGTTAAGAAGCGTACTTGTTGGCAAAGCATATGCAGGGCCCTACAGCCGACCTCCACCGATAACGGTGACTGTTGTAGCTACCAAAGAGTGGACCAAAGTCCTGGAATGGGACGAAGAGGTGGTGGCTGCAAAGTCATTGAAGTCTAACCTGACCTGTGTAGTGTCTGATGGGTTCACTGTATCCAAATTCAACCTAATGGATGAAAACATGGGGAAGATATCAGTAGGGAATACTTACATCATTTGGCAGTATGGCATATACAGCATCAGGGGGAAAGAACCACTTCTTTCTATAAAGAGAGAGAAGCAGTTTTTTAAAACTATGCCAAAAGTGGTGGCACCAGACATACAAAAGCAGGCAGAGGAGCTGTTAAGCCCCCCCCTCTACAATGCACCACTTAAGTGATGGTGTAACTGGCCATGGCACTGTCCAAGGCTTTGTGACCTATGTAAGTACAGGGACTCGCCAACACTCAACCCCCTCACTCTCCTCCTCTTCCTCCTTTAGCTTGGTCCACGGACGTGGGTCAGACCTGCCAGTGGGGGCTGTGCCCTCAGGGTGCTTACATTGAAGCAGGACGGTGTTGAAGCTGACATCGTCCTGTGGCGGGAGCAGGCGCTACTCCCCATCTCCCTGGGAGTCCACGTCTCCATCAGCCATCTTAAACAGGGCAAACCTGGCTCCTTCTCCAGTACCTTTTACACCACAATAGAAGTAAGTAATTGTTTCCAGGCCCATTAGGAATGTTGAATGGTCTGTGCAAATGTAAAAAAAATGACATTACTGCTATGCATGTCTGTTTTCACCTTCCAGGAGGTTCAACAGAAGGCCATCGCCGCCATCCCCGCCATCGACACTATCAGCATCCTTGGCATGTCTGAGGAAGAGGGACAGCGGTCTTTCTTTTTGGAGGATGGCCGTTTTATCAATGTCAAGGAGGAGCTTTGGACCGGCCACCTCCAAGACAGAACTCCAACTCTGCCCTACACTGTCCAAGTCACTCTGGACGGGATGTCCATCACATCCTTTGTGCCCTTATCCGAACTGTAATGGCAAGCATTATAGAGGATATGGGGTAACAATAAACCCCCCCCCCCCATCATCAGCATTCTAGTTTTGTTCTTATTCTCTGACGTTCTTTGTGTGATAGACAGACGAAAATGTCCAATGATACTAGACACAGAAATGGCTATATTTGATTGGCTTAGATGGTTTGGGGAGCAGTGTTCCCGCCTTCTTCTACGGAGACACAAAACATTTTTTTACAAGTACACAAATCTTTTTCTTCTACGGAGACACCAAACTTTTTTTTACAAGTACACAAATCTTTTTTGCAAGTTACAAATCTTTTTTGCAAGTACACAAATCTTGCCTTCTTCTACGGAGACACAAAACCTTTTTTTGCAAGTACACAAATCATTTTCTACAGAGACACAAATCTTTTTTGCAAGTTTTTACAGAGCTCGCTCTCCTGGCACTAATTTCACGCCATACTAACGAAGCCCCTGACCTGACACCTTACGGTGCGTTCACACTGCAGCGGAGCGGGCGGCGCGGGGCGTCGGCTTCCAATTCATTTTCAATGAAACCAGGCGTTGACGCTTGCGTAGGGCATTGTGGGAAGGCGAGCGGGGCGGAGCGTTGCAAGTTGGATTTTCTCAACTTTATGTAAATGAGGAGCGTGAAAACGCTAGCGTTGGCCAATCGGATTGGTTTCTTGTTTCTTGTAAGGTAGCAACTGTTCGTCATGGTAAACATTTCTAGGTTTGACAATTTCAAGATGGAAGAGCAACTCATCGTCTGTGTCTGCACACCCAGTATTGTATGATACGTCTCTGTTTGATTACAGAGACATTAACAAAAAAAAATGATGCCTGGCGCAGGGTTACCGAGGTTGTCGGCGTCCCTGGTGTGTATTTTGTACTTTTGTAATTCAGTTTCGTCACATTACGTAACTTTCGTCTAGCTAGCTCACAGCACACGATTGACATCCACCGTTGAAATGCTGGCTGGCAGCCACTCGCTAGCCATAAATGTGTAGTGGCTAGTCATGATCTAGCGATTGATTTGCAGAGATTTCGAGTAATATAATAAAAGGTTAGTACACATGTCAACGTTTATGTCTTATACATCTTTCTTTCTAGTCGATGTATGCAAAAAGAAATGGAAGACTTTGAGGGACGGATACAAAAAAGAAAAAAATAGGGAGAAAGAGCGGTGCAGGAGTGGAGCGGGTCTAGGGAGTAGTAGACCGTGGAGGTACGCTGCGGTCATGAGCTTCCTAGGTCCATTTCTTGAATTTAGGGAGACAAGTGGCAACTTCCCCAGCCAGCCAGAGCCCCCAGCCAGCCAGCCAGAGCCCCCAGCCAGCCAGCCAGAGCCCCCAGCCACCCAAGATGGGCAAGACACCCAGGCCAGAGATCAGCCTGCCAGTGAGGCTGGAATTTCCCATGTAATTTGGGGCCAGCCTGTAGCATCCTCTCACTGTCAGGCTAGGAAGAGGGTGCGGAAGGAGAGGTTCACAAGTTTTGAGGAGAGGGTGCTTGATGCTCTTCAAGCACCTGCACCTCAACCACCACCACCACAGGAAGACGAGGATGAGCTTTTTTTTAAAAGCCTCCTCCCTTCACTAAAAAGAATGCCACCAGCCAAGCGTTCAGAGCTTAAATTTAACGTACATCGTTTGTTTTTTGAGGCAGAGGCTGAGATGAGGGCCACAGAGTGACAGGCCTACTAAATATTTTTTTTTGTCACTGACAGAACCTTGTGTCCATATTATGTAATTGGTACTATGAATGGTTGGTATAATTTTAGTTTAAACATACACAAAGGATCTGTAATGATTGGACTGGAGGGTGTTCAGTATTGTTGTTCAGTATTTCACTATTTAGGAGCACATGTTTGCTACTGCTTGTGTAACTGCCTTTAGAAGTGGTTTAGAAGTGCAAATTAGATAATATAAGAAACTACACAACCATACACTGATTTTATGAAAATAACATGTAGGAACTGCTTTTCTGGTGATTAGTATGTGTGGCTCTTAAAAGAACCTTTGGTTTTCAATGCCACAGGCTATATGACATGTTGCTGCCAGGGCACTGCACCCTCTGCATTGAAGTATGCAGTGAATGCGTCCCTTACACGAATGGCTGCACGTGCAGCATTGTTGCTGCCGATTCGTGGAGCCTCCTGGAGACCTGCCGACTCCTCCTGGTCAGGACTGGCTGCTGGAGATCCCCTGGCACCTCTCCTGGACCTCCGGATGTAATTGTGGAGGATGCAGGTGGCCTTCACACAAACTCCGCCTTTGCTGGGTTGACACCAATGACACGCCGATACATTCTCCACTGGCTGGAGAGTATGCCAAAGGCATGTCAACCTGGCACGGCTGAGGCGGTAGTTGAAAAGCCTCTTCTCCCTGGAGAGGTTTGTCCCAGGGAAGTGGCGCATGAGGTTGCTCCGCAGAGGAAAGGGCTCATCACCCACAAAGACGTGCGTCAGTGGTCCACATGGCTCTGCTCCAGGGATGATGCAGTTCTCTGGGAGGTCCAGGGTTCCATCCTTCAGGGCCAAACATTACATTTACATTACATTTTACATTTTGTCATTTAGCAGACGCTCCTATCCAGAGCGACTTGCAGTAAGTACAGGGACATTCTCCCCGAGGCAAGTAGGGTGAAGTGCCTTTGCCCAAGGACACAACGTCATTTGGCACGGCCGGGAATCGAACTGGCAACCTTCAGATTACTAGCCCGCTTCCCTCACCGCTCAGCCACCTGACGCCCAAACCAAACGCAGAGTTGCCCAGGGTCCCACCGTCACTGTTGCGACCGTAACCCCCCACATCAATGACCCGGAACATAGCAGTCGGCGTCCACAACAGCAAGGAGAACGATGGACAATGTTCCCTTGTAATTGTGATACAGTGACCCTGAGTTGTGAGGGGCCTGGATGACAACATGCTTGCCATCGATGGAACCCAGGCAGTTTGGGAAGTTCCACTTCTGAAGGAAGCCTTCAGCAATGGCCCTGCAGTCCTGCTTGGTTGGCACAGGCATGAACTCCTCCACCAGGCAGTCCCAAATGGCCTGAGACACAGCCCCAACAATACCTGCCACAGTGCTTGAGCCCACACGATAGCTGAAACTGATCATCATGAACGAATCCCCCGTGGCAAGGTATCTACAAAGAAATACCATACATTTAAAATAATGCATAGAAAATAACTGCACTATATTTTAGTCTGAGAATACTGAAATATAACAGTTTACTGTAAAGACTATTAAAGCTTACCGTAGACAAATAGCGAGGCGTTCAGCTGGGCTGATCGCCTCGCGGAAAGAGGTGTTTAGCCTCGCTATCCTGGGTCCCACTCTGGTCAGCAGGTCATCGAACTCGGCCCGGTTCAGCCTGAAGTACCGCTGGAACAAGTCGTCGTTCAGTCGCAGCTCCTGAACCAGCCGGTGATGAGCTCCGGTGTCTACCCGCAAACGGCAAATGGGATGAACCCAAAAGCGTCGGCGAGGTCTTCTCCGGCAGAGCAGGGCAATGACAGCAATCCTCTGACGGTTATTCATGATGAATGATAGAATATTGATGGAGAGCATCTATATTTATACCAATGTATTCCCTCCAAAAATATATAAATAGCGGGAATTTAGTTCGTTGGTTCTGAATTCAGCGTGTGGTTATCAAAATCCAGCTATGCATACAACTATTTTCAATGTTACTGGAAAAAGTGCTAGCTAGCTTGCAGAAATTGTAACTATTACAATACATTAATAATAAAAATGAGCGTAAACACTATAAATACAAATACAACATGGACCATAGACAACTCTGTATTCCAGCCGGCACAAGACCGGTTACATAGAGTGCGGGTGGCATTTAATCTTTCACTCGGCCTAAAAAGTGTGGAAAGAGATAACCTATTGTGTGCAGTAGATAAGATCATGTCAGATCTAGAAAGCGTATCGGATTTTTGCTTAATGTGTGCAAAAGTTGTATTTTGTCTGCACACTTTGCCATGACATTATACGAACTACAACAGCGATTTAAGAGAACTACAGCTCTGCATTAATCTGTCTGACATGCCCCCGAGCGTGGTGCACTGTGGGAAGGCAAGCGGTGCAGAGCGTTAAAAAACTTTGCAGTGTGAACGCAGCGTCTATGCGGCGTAGTATGCCTGACACTGACCACCCCCATACACTCCCGAACAGTAAGTGGCGGTAATGCACCCCATACGGTTGCAATCTGCATGTAACCTCAACAGGCGAAAAAGAGGAAGTTGTTCAGCAGGAAGAATATTTGAGTTAAGCAGAGACTACGTAAGCACTGACTCAAGGTTCGCTAGATGTATTTAAGGTTGATTAACTTACTCTTGTAGCTAACTCTTGGGTATCTTGGCAACAAGTACAAGGCTTTCTACGGAACACGTAGTCTAGCTAGCTGCAGAAAGCTTGAAAGCTAACGCGTTAGACACTCAAATTGCAGCTGCAACACTAACATTCAGTCATTTTTAAATTTCCTGTCTCTAGAACGAATGGGTTCTAAAAACAAGAAGCGAGGGGTGCTTCCAAGTCGACCAGATCAGCCGACTGTGGAGCAAATGATTGATGACGTTAATAAAGCCTATCCAAATGATCCAATATTCAGTGTCCTGAAGGATAGCAAACAAGGTATTGTAAAATGACGTTTCAAAAGACAAGGTAGCCTATTGATATTTTTTTGGTTTAAATCGTTGAAATGAAAGTTGTTATGAATGATACTTAGCTTAAGAATAGTTTAATAAACATCTTAAATGTGTTTGTAATACTTATGAAGTCAATGTATGAAGAAATACATCTAATAAATGCCAAGCTCTAAAAGAGGCATAGTTCCTAACATTCAGGGTATCCTGTCATGTCTAGTATCTGACATCTCTTTATGTAAAAGTGTATCAGTCTACCCTCTCATCATCAGTAGCCTAGATGTTATAATGATAGGCCTATTTTGCATTGCATTGGACACACAACCATTCTGCACAGGTAAAAAGTGTGATATGGTGACACTGGGTTTTAAAGACAGAGGGAAAGTGCATGCATACATAATGACAGTTGACTGTATCTACAGTGGATGTTACCTGTCAATATAGGGGGTCAGATGGCTGAGTGGTTAGGGAGTCGGGCTAATAATCAGAAGGTTTCCGGTTCGATTCCCAGCTGTACAAAATGACGTTGTGTCCTTGGGCAAGGCACTTCACCCTACTTGCCTCGGGGGAATGTCCCTGTACCTACTGTAAGTCGCTCTGGATAAGAGCGTCTGCTAAATGACTAAATATATTTTAAGACGCTGGTGATTATGTTTTTGGGCCACTAGTGAATTATACCTAATATACGGACAATGACAATTACAATAATTATAGAGGTAGAATAGGTAAAGGATAATACCAGACGAGGTGTCCATCTCTCTAATAATACCAGGAATCTCTGTCTGTCTTTGTGTGTGTGTGCCACACAGCAAAGCAAATTCCATGATTTGCTTCTCAGTACATTATACGTACGGTTGAAATGAGTTGCCGAAAGCATGTGCAAAGCGCAAAAACTTTGTCGCACTGAAATGTGGAGTTACAGTGCGTGTCCACTGCAGCGACGTGATGTGAGCAACAACATGCTTTCCATTCATTTTCAATGGAGCCAGGCGAATCGCTTGCGTGGTGCATTGTGGGTAGCGACGTGACCAAGTTGAGATTTTCTCAACTTTATGCAAATGAGGAGCGATTTTCGCTAGCGATGGCCAATCGGAGTGTTTTCTTGTTTCTTGTAACGTAGCAACCATGGTGAACATTTCTAGCTTTCTAGGTTTCAAGGTGGAGGAGAAACTAATCGTTTGTGTGGCTGCTTACCCAGTCCTGTATGATACATAACTGTACAGAGATGTTAATAAAAAACGATGCATGGCGCAAGGTTGCCGAAGTTGTTGGTGCTTACTTGTACTTTCAAATTCAGTCTAGTCACATTACGTAACTTCGTTCTGTGGTAACTAGCCAGCAAGCCCGGCTGGAACTCCCTATCGTATCGACAGATTAGCAGAGACTTTGAGTAATATAATAAAATGTTTTTTACACATGATTTACGATTTCCAACGCAGTCTCCATTGGTATTCTTAACCTGGAATGATAGTATATAGTGCAGTGTTTCCTCTATGGTTACATTTCTGCCGCCACGGTATCAGAAATCAGGCTGTACAACATTTTAGGCCGTCTATCAGCAGTGATTGTTAGAGTGCATGTCGGAGAATTGCACGGACACGCGCTTCACACCGCAGTTGAGATTGGGTGTGTGCGTCCTTGAGAACTGTAAATCGTATAACTTATGTTGTCAGTTCATTTAAGCCTGTTATTGTATAAGTCTATAGTTCTTGCAAATTTAAATCAAGTTAACTGGTGATTTTCGTTGTTTGTATTCTTCCCCTGCTAGCTATATTGTCTGTTGATTCGATAGCGATTGCTGCCCTTGCTCAGGTTTGTATTTTAGGTGCATTATTATGCTGAAGTAGTTTTAATTAATAAAAAAGTGGGTTTATTGTTATTATTTGCTACAGAATACTTAGCCTATCAAGATCAAATGAAGGCTAGGCTAGCCTACTGACCATTTACAATAAGTTGTTATGTCAATTATTAATTGGCAGCATTTATGCCATTTAGAACATACTTTATGATAGGGATGCTCCAATCTGATCGGCGCCGATCCATATCGGCCGATATTCCCATTATCGGTTTTGATCTGCGTTCTCAAAATGGCCGATCAAACATGGCCGATCAGATGACATAACATCTGCGAGAACTATCAGAGACGTTTCAATAAAACGTTAGATAGGCATTTCAGGCCGCCAATGGTAAGAAATGATTCTTTAACCTTTTAGATGCGTGAGTTCTAAATATTTCCGACGCTTCCACCAGAGTTTGTTTTCCAAAACGGAAGCTAGTTACCTAGCAACCTAGCATAATACTCGTAGCAATGCTACTACCTGCTAGTGTTACTTGTTAGCCTCTAATTGTACATTTTGAAGCAATACTATAGCGTTTGTCATCGTTTTTGCCTATCGGAAAATAGTCGGTTGGAATTTTCTGAATCGCACATGTTCGATGTTACTCTGTGAGACCCGCATTCGAACGAAAACAGTCACGGACAGCCACTGCTTTTTGGAAGGCTCTCGCACAAGCAGCACAAGTCTTCCTCTCCGCACCTTGTACAAGTGTAGAGAGCGAGCGACTTTTCAGCACAGCAGGACATATTTTAGATAAGAGGAACAGGTTGACTCCTAAAAATGCTGATATGCTTATATTTATCAAGGCAAATCTTCCAGTGATGCTGCTTAATCCGAAGTAAGGTTTGAAGCAGCCCCCTCTCCGAGTGAGTGTGTGCGTGAAGTGAGTGAAGTGAGAGAGTGAGTAAAGGATGTGTGAGTGAGTGAGTGAGTGAGACACTATACAGATAGATATACATGTTTTTTTGTTTAATTGCTGACTTCCTGTGCACCTTTTATCTTTATTCTGTCTTATCTCCTCCTAAATGCAGACAAATTGACTTCAAACATATTGGATATTTGGCTATAGCCTGTTTATGTTGCAGTTAAGTTTGTATTATTTTTCCACAGGAAAGCTACTGTATAAGCTCCAAGTTCTCTTGAGAGCCTCTAGAGAGTGGAATGTTGCACATGTGATTCTATTGTTGTGATTTTTATTTAAAGATTTATATTTGTATTATTATTTTAATATTTATTATTATTTACACATTTTATAGTAAGCGAGAAAGCTTCTACACTGAATGTTGCACATTCCCTGCAATAGAACGGATGGTTGTCAATTCATGATACTCTCTCGTCTCGTAATTTAAATACTTAAAATACAATACCAATGTTGTTAAGAATAATTAATTTCATAAATAATGCTACACAATAAATAGAATGCTTCAATCGACACCGTGATCGGTGATCGGTATTATCGGATCGGCAGATACTGATTTCGGTGATCGGCACCAAAAAACCTGATCGGAGCATCTCTACTTTGAGTGTAAGGTGTCTCTAAGTAGCCAAACTTTATTGCTTTAGGGGAAATAGGACGAAGATATGTGCAATATTACATTAGACTATTACATTAACCAGGGGGGGGGGGGGCATGCAAAACACCTGGGAATAAATACATTGATTAGAAAAAGGAAGAAAAAAAAGAATATATAAAAACTAATTTGGGAGCACCGAAGACCCATTTTGACCCAGGAAAAACCCTGCTGTGGTGTGATGAACTTAACTCTTTTTCAGTTCTGCTTTACAGCATCTTTAATGAACTTAAATTAAATTAACAAAGGAATTAACAAAGGCATTCGCAATGAAATGAAACCGCTTAACACACCGGAGTTCGTAGTAAAGAAAATAGGGACGTTTTGTTATTTAGAACCAAATTCACTTTTGCAACCGATATGGCCAAGTTAGCAGTGCTGACTGCTGGCATAACATTGAGAATCAGCTGCTTTCAAATCCATTAAAAAAAACTTTTAATGGATGAAATGCAGGCTAGCAGAACAACAATATAAAGTAGATACTTTTTGTAGGCCAGGGGTGCCAAACCAGTCGATTGCGGTCTACCAGTCGATCGCGGCCTGAGTTGCAGTCATCGCGAGAAATGTTGTGTCACTCGTGTTGTGTGTAGCCTACTCCACTGTTGTGTAAAATATATTAAAACTTAAAACATCTTAAATAGGCACAATGAATTGCCGATCGCGTGAAGCAGTGTGTAGATTTGTAGCCTACAATAGGCTATAATGAAAAAAGATCTAACGTGCTTCTTTCTATCTGCGCATGCAGGGTATGATTGCTAGGTTGTAACTAAGGACTCGATAGGTCACGAGAAGCTAGACTAGAGCAAGTGGATAGGCTACTACCATGGCAGAAGCAAAAAAAAATCTAAAACTTTATTCTTTTTTCGTGTATTCAAATGCATAGTCCATCTGCAATGCAAACGTGGCTTTACCAAAGAAAAAGGGAATTTGGAGCAGCATTTCAAGACTGTCAACACGAGCTACAATACAAACTTCCCAGCTAAATCACCTCTGCCCGCCCGAAAAGTCCAGGAATTGAAAAGTCAGCTAGCAGCACAACAGTCCGTTTTTACCAGGCCCAACACCAAAAGTAAGGCTGCAACCATAGCATCTTATCGTGTCAGTCGTGTTCTTGCAAAAGGAAAGAAATCTTTCAAGGATGGCGAGATTGTGAAAGAAGCGTTCATGGAAGCCGCAGATGTGCTCTTTGCCGATATTAAAAATCGATTGTGGAATTCAGGACTTGCAATTATCAAGAAATTCTGTTACACGGCGATGCGAGGGAATGGCGGAGGATGTTGAAAAGCAATTGAGGAATGATATTGACACTAGGGCTGTCAACAAATATTCTATATTCGAATAGTGGTTAAAAACAGAAATTCCAATGTGAAAATTGAAATGTGAAAAAAAAACAAAATACAACCGTGGCAGCAGCGGCGTGTCTGTCTGCTTTGCGAGTGGGCGCACGCCTCAGCGTCACTGCTGACAGTTGACTTGCGTGGAAGATGGCAGAAAGTGCAAAACCCAGCTTGACCGCAGCAGAGAAAGTGATTGTAACCCCCAAAAATCTTAAGAGTGATGTCTGGAAATATTTCGGATTTTAGTCAGTTGATGGTAAACTTGTTGAGCCTACAGCTAAAGTACTGTGTAAGCTATGTAAGCTAGAGTTAGCTTACCATTTAACAACTAGCAACTTGAGGCTACATCCCCATGTTTACCACAGCACAGCTCGCTCGGAGCGTTCAATGTCGGTTCTATACTGTAAAACTTCAAATAATGTTAATATTTGTTTCAATCACTGAATGAAGCCTGCCATATTTGGGACAAGAATCGCGACCTTAAATTGCTTGCACAAAACTCTTGATCAGAACTCAGCATTTGTTTATTGTTGTCGTTCATTTTACACCGCTATGCGCAGAGAGCACGACGGTGCGGGAGAGAAAGAGAAAGAGTGCGTGTGTGCGAGCGAGAGGCCAAGGTCTGCGGTCTTGGCCATTAGTTAATTTACTACTTTTTGTGTAGGTAATATGTTGTTAAATATGTTTAAACTTAAATAAATTAGGCCTACCTACAGTATACAAGTAGTTGTATCTCGTTGTATTAATTGGGTGTGCTTTGCCTTCGGCAAGGGCACAAAACTCGCGTGACTACCTCTAGCAGAACATTAGTTTAGCAGCTCGTTAACTTCTGGGAGATAGCTAAGCTAACTGCTTCACTGCAAGGCAGCTGCAGAAACGCCACAAGCAAAGAGGCCAGGGTGATAACTATTTACTAATTTTACTTTGTGATATGACACACAATTGTGACGTGTAATGTACAATATAAGCTGATTTTATTAAGGAAGTAAATCTTCTTTCGGAAACAGTAGTCTACTATGTCACTGAAGTATTAGCATCATGACATTAGCCTCTGTTGCCCGGGCAACACATACTACAGTGGTCTATGATGCATCTGTTTTCAATCGTTAAAATAAACATTCCTCACAAATACATTTTCGTTGTAGGATTTATTATGACATTACATTACAAGTAAACGATTTGTGGGTGAAATTATCATTACCTGTGGTTTCAAACCAGTGTTGCTCACTGCAACGCTGTAGCCTACGCGAGACACTAGAAAAACATCTACACAGCTGTAGGAAGTCAAACGGCGACAGAACATGTTCGGCACTCCCCTTACTTTAATCAAAAGTCTATCTAACTACTAACCTTAACTTCATTGCCACAGCCTTAACTTTGTCAATCTGTTCATGAAAATAATTAATTTCAGCCTAAACCGTACGATGGAAGGTAAAATCCAATTCAACCAACGCAATCGCTACCAAGACGAACACAGCAGTAGTCTAGTACTGTACTGTAGTAGTAGAATTTACCGGGGCAGCTTCTCCACACAGGGCTATATCGCACTTGGCGTTGTCACTGACAATGATCGCTACCAGTGAGCTTTTTATGAAAGCGATTTTCCACTAAATAAATGTCAAGCTTATTTACGTTTTTGGGGGCAGATGGTACTGTTTGAATGCGATTCCATCTTCTACTGCCGGTAACGTCGTAGAATAATCTTCAAAGGGGGTTCTTTATTCATGAATGAATGCAATGAGTAGGCTAAATGCCTTAAAATATCACGAGAAGGGAACAACTTAAAAGGACGTTTTAGTCATAGAGATTAGGTCAATTTTTACACCGGTCTGCCAAATTTATTCGTTTTGATCCAACGATGAGGCTGCCTCTTGCAGGGGAAATGAGAAGACATCTATTTCATTCTACACTTCACTCGTATTTTCAGTTGTAAATGAGCAGCAAAAAAAATCTATGTAATCTTTATAAATAAGAAGTATGCATTTTTATATAAAATATACAGAAATATCAGTTTTAAAAATGTCATCCAAAAACGGACCCCAGTGCAACCGACCCAAGCAAGCACACCATACAATTTCCCCAGAAATTGTACCCTTTCTAGTTTGTCCTGTTATTGATGTGCCTAATGGGCAACCAGAAATTCTAATATATGTGTTTTTTTAAAGGGAATATTCGAACGTAATTTTTGAGCGATTTTGACAGCCCTAATTGACACGTGAGTGTTTTTCTCTTGACACTCCAGTTCGACGAATCCACTAATGCTGTGGAGTGTGGATGTGGCTCAACTGTGTTTTCGTTAGAATGGTTTTTGACGACATGAGTGTAAAAGAAGAGCTGCTGACCATTTTGCCGTTAGAAGGGCACACGAGAGGCACAGATATTTTTCACGTTTTTATGGAATTTGTTAATAAGAGCCAGTTGCCCCTCTTCAAACTCGTCTCCATTACAACCGATGGGGCTCCAGCGATGGTTGGACACACTGCTGGGTTCATTGGATTGTGCAAACAGTGTGAATCTTTCCCGGATTTCCTGAATTACCATTGTATAATTGACCAGCAAGGGTTGTGCGGGAAGATTTTAAATATGAAAGATGTGATGGATGTGGCTAACAAGACTGCGTGTTCTGTTCAGGCCAGGAGACTGCAGAGGCGATTATTCCGTACGCAGTTGGAGGACACAGGTGCAGAAACACACAGATCTGCTGCTGCACACAGACGTTAGGTGGCTCAGCAGAGGTACATTTCTGGAACGGTTTTCTGAATTGTTGCCCGAAATGTAAGAATTTCTGAAACGTCAGTGTCTCTTGGATTTAGCCTTTCTTACTGATCTGACTGACAAGCTCAATAACTTGAATCTAGAGCTGCAGGGTAAGGAGAAACACATCATGAACATGATCAGCTCTAGCCTGGTCCTAACCAGACTCTCGTAAATTTCATTTGTACAGAGGGTCTGGGATCGCTCCATTGACAAGTGTTAACATCTTTGAAGGCGGGTACTCTGTTGAAGTTTAAAACTATTGGATCTTCCCAGAGCCACTCTGGATCTGCCATAACCAATCGCTAGCGTTCGCCTTAGCCAACTCCTTCATCACTAACGGAGCTAGGTGGAAAATCAAACTTTTTCCAAACCCCCTGGAGAGGAGGGCCACAACATCATGGCCACCAACAAAACTCAGCAAAGATTGTTCTTGCTCTGGCTCTAACTTCTGGATATTCGGCAGCGTTGCCACAACAGACCTAATGGCTTTGCTCGCACCTTTCTCCACCGCCATTACTGAACTACAACTCAAACTCAGGCGCGACATCAACGTCATCATTCTCAGCCACTCCCTTTGTTCGCTGATTGGACCGCCAAAAATGTTTCTGGCAAAAACCGACTAATATACCGAAAGCCCAGACCTAGTACAGAAGCAAAATGAAAATTGAGCGGAAGTACGTAGGAGGGCAGAGCCAGGTTAGATCAGCTCTGTGAACATGTTTAAAAGCAAGTTACGCCTGCTATCAAGCCGGTTGCAAGAGTGTGATCTGCGGAACTTTCCACACATGGACACAGAACTTAAGCGTCAGGGCAAAGACTGCGGAGCATGAGAGTGCACGTTATGATGATCAAGTGCAGAGCATCTTGTCAGAATTTGACAAGCACTTTACTGACTTTGCATCCATTGAGCCTGTTGTCAGTTATTTTTGTTTTCCATTTGGGGAAAAAATAGATGCGGATTGTATAACGTCCAAAGTGGCATCACTCTTCAACCTGAATAGCTGTGCTATTGAGAAGGAGATCCTCACACTGAAAAATGACATTGAGCTCAAATCCAGAGCAACACCTGACATGAATGTCCAATTCTGGAATCTAATGCAGAAAGAGAAGTACCCCACAACTGCAGAGAATTTGACTGCACTTTTTGGATCAGGAGTTTTCACATATGAAAATCATCAAGGCAAAATACAGATCCACCATGACTGATGACCACCTTGCAGTCTGCTTACGGCTGGCACTCAGCTCCTTCTGTCCAGACTATGAGAGACTAGCTTTCTCCTCTCAGTGCCAGAAATCCCACTAAGGTAGAGAAATCCCACTTTTCCAACTTGAATTAGAAATTGTATTATTTGGGTTGTTTGTTGTGTTGTTATGGGCCAGTCCTAGGCCTACTTGTGCTTATTCTTTGCACCATGCACATTTACATTTACTTCAATAAATGTATTATTATTGTTAACTTTTTCTATGTGTCAGAAAACAGTGTCCTATATAGGTGCACAATAAATTGTGGCTACGCTACAGCTTTCGATATGGCTTGGTAGATCTCGATACACTATCAACTTTAAAAGTAGATCTTGGTTAAAAAAAGGTTGGGAACCCCTGCTGTAGGCTATAGATCAGGGATTTTTGTTACGTAAATTACTGGTTTACAGGGGGGTGTTCCATCAACGTCGATTAAGAAAAAGCGAGACTTATTTTGCCAAGTCTCACTTACTTTAGCGAGAGTTCCGTTCCATTTAAGGTGGCTTATTTTAGTTCTAGCTACGTAACCAAGGTAACTTATACTTCGGAACTAGCCTGATCCGTGTCAGGCTAAAAGTCAAGCTAAACTAAAATGTGTTCTCCAAGAGCCCTCGGAGAGCCCCGGAGAGCTCGATGTGCACCTCCTGAATTTTCTAATTATCCGTCGTAATTTCGGATAGTTACGGATACCCCCTTGGCTGTGATTGGTCAGTATTAAGAACCGCTTGCGTCAGGGGCGGGGTTGCCGTGATAAACAGGACGAACAGAATCCTTTGACCGCCATTGCTGTAAGTTTTTACAATTCATATTTCAGCTAAACAGTACATGTAAATCAGCATCTGAATTAAAATGTGACGAGAAATGGGCAGTGTAGTTGCTAAAAATGTGCGTATTTTATTGATGAAACGGCTAATTTGTAAATTTGCTCCGACTTCTCGATAACCTAGGTAAATAAAAATTAATAAAAGTCAAGCTAAACTAAAATGTGTTGCAAATAATTTCAAACAGGCGGAAACAGAATCTCAAAAGACAGTTCCGTCGAGTAAATTCCTGCGCGCAAAGCACGCACTAGTGTCCGGAACACGGACACTAGCGAAACGTAAATTCAGACTTTTTGAAGTGCAGACATGAATTATTTACGTGTTTACTTCATCTCCAAAAAATATATTAATTTAAATAAACAAGTTAAGAAATAATGTCACTTTAACTGTTTTCAAAAGACATTGGTTAATTGACATAAAATAAGGCCTTAGAAGCAGAGCGTCTAGATAAGTTACAATCAATTATGGCGTATCCGTTCTTTGACAACCATGTGGTGGATGAAGGTGCTCAGATTATACAAAGTGTTTATCCCACCAGCCCCAAGGGTCTTCAGAGATAGAAGTAATGCTTCCCTGACCAGTATCTGTGGAAGAAGTATAGGTTCAGCAGGCCCAGCATAGTTTATCTAGATAGATTTAATTGTCATTCTTAAAAAAATAAATACATTAAAAAAAAATATATATATATGAAATAACACTATCAACTCTTAAGGATGGCAATGAACACATAAGAGCAGCCTTCCATCCTTTGTAGAAAGTAATTGAAAGGAGAGTAGTAGACTATAATAGTAGAAAGGAGGGTAGTAGATTGCAGTCTATGTAGGTAGGCCTAGACTATGTAGTCTGCTGGAATCACAGACAAGGAAGCAAACTCACTGTAACCAAGCCTTGACACTGTTCAGTCTGTCTGCATCTCTTTGTCTTTGCATGTGGGACATTCTTGAACGGGAAACTATGCCAGGAAATATGAAGGGTATACCTTGCTCCAAAGCAGTACCTGAATATTATCATCAGTTTTTCAGGTCATCTTGAAACACAAAGAATCAAGGATACTTTTTATTCAATTGTATAAAGTATTTTCATTGTTTAAAGTAGCCTAAATGTTGACAAGCCTCTATGTTACCTCTCCTTCTGGCTTCCCCAATATTATAGGTGCAATATACTGTCCCCGTGGGTGTATCCAGGCCCACTGGAAGACTCAGGGGGTGACTGCCTGGTGCCCCCATGGTTGAAAAAGTGTTCCTAAAATGCCCTCTAGAGTGGCAAAAATTAGACCAAGTGCCCTACTGTCTGCCATTCACATTGTGAAATATGCTTGAGTGCACAGGATGCCCCATGCAATAAATGACAGTGTGCCCTCTATAAATGTAAAAACATGTCTTCATGAGTTCCTTTATAGTAGAGAAAATGTGATGCAGTACCTTATAAGGTGCCCTTCCAATGGAAAAGGGTGCTGTTATGAAGTGCCCTTTATGTTGCCCCTACATGACAGTGTCCCAAATGTTGCCCTTTCCAAAGAAGACGATTAGATGCTGTGCCCAACAGTCTCCCCTAATGTTCCCACTAGGGCATGCTTTCCCAAAGTGAGGCTGTGAAAACCCTTGGCACAACCACAGTCTGTCAGTGTCCAAAGCCCCCTCTGGATCTGTGGAGGCAGACTATGTTAATTGGAAATATGGGGCAGCTGTCCATACTGTCAGCCAGAATAGTAATAATTGGATTTGGATTAAATATGCACGCGTAATATAATAATGATATATATTCTTAGTCATGCTGACCAATTTTAAATTACTGTTCTGCCAAGCAAAGTGTGCTACAGTTTTGGTCACCTTCTGATCTGAAGTCGGTGTTGGATCTGTGCAATACTAGTTATTTCAGTGAATCCCCATTTTAGTCATGGTTATCTTTCCCTTTTATCTTAAAGCTCAGCATTTAGCCTATCAGTTAATAAATGCGTGTGGCAAAGTTATTTTTAAGTAATTTAATAATTTTGTTCAAGATGTGAAGACAAAAACATTATTAGCCCACATCAAGTGCAATTAACCATGGCCTTCTTCAGTGTTTTGAATTTTATCCTACAATTTTCAATTGCTGCCACGTTCTTTTTTGGGCTATTATTCTCAATCTCCTGTTGAGAATATCGGCCATAGGCTAGCCTACTGTCAGAACGGTTTCAGACAGCTCATCAAATGACGCTAATTATCAGTAGGCCTAAATGCATATATATATGTTAAGTAGATTTGGTAGGTCTACAATTTACGCATTTTAACAGTCGTAATGGTTTGACAAGTTGTCTCCCTTGCCATGTTAATTGCGGCAACATTGCCCTTTTTGGGGACAACTCCAAAAAAACTCAATCAATTTACGCTGCTGAAACAACACCACTCTGCTGGTTTACGCTTTGCTTTTTGCGACATAACTCCTCTTTTCGACGATCGCCTGATCTGGGCTGCACAGTCTAAACTTATTGAGGTCTAGCTTGAATTAGCGTTGCCTGTTAGTGGAACGGAACGTTAGTGGAACGGCTTGAGGCTTAAGTCTAAGTTGACGTTTACCCAAGTGAGACTTATTTGTGTTAGCACGACTTGCGTTAGCGACGTTGATGGAACACCCCCCTGGTGTCAAATCTGCCTACACATTGCTGTTGAGAGTAGAGCCTGAGAGTAGAGCCCGACCGATATATCGGCGGGACGATATTATCTGCCGATATTGGGCATTTCCCAAACTATCGGTATCGGCATTTATAATGGACGATAAATGAATATGAATGTTTTTTTTTGTGTGTGTTTTTGTTCAAAGGACTTTAAGTTTCATATCTTAAGTTTCTATTTTTATACATTTTATTTATCAGAAACTGCATTAACATATTATTTTAGTGAGGAAATAATAACAGGAGTCAGATGGCTGAGCAGTTAGGGAATCGGGCTATTAATCAGTCCCCCCAGGATTTCTACACTGCCTCTTTTGTGACAGTTGCGGGCTAAAATTCCTGATTTCGCGGGAGCTTTTCCAAAAAGTTGCGATGAAAGTTGCGGTGTTTTTTAGGTGTTTGTTGCGATGAAATTGCGGGAGCAAGTAAAAGTTGCGATAAAAAGTTGTGAATTTCCCTCTTTGTAATTTTAATTGAGTTATTGGTTGAAAATGAAGTAATTAACAAACATTTATCAAATAATAAATCCATTGAGAAATGGTCCCCTAAATAACCTTACCAACATGCCAATTTTCATCATATCCCATTCTTAATCCTTATCCAACCAGGATTTACATTCGCATGCATTGAAGGGAGGAATCTCCCTTTTTTTAACAAAAAAGATTGAAATCTCTCTGTCTGCAATACCGCTCTCGGCCTCTACGCAACTCGGCACTCTCACGCTTGCCAGGCATAAACAGTAGAAGAAAGCACACGCAGCAATTGACTGGTTGGGCAACCCTGGATACAGGACTGTTAACGGTGTGTTTTTCGCCTGGAAGTCTCTAGACCTCTCTGGCACCTTATTGAACGAAATAAAAAAGAGTGAAAGAGTTCACAGACACCAGAATGAACGCGTTCACAGTATCGTTCATCGGGCATGTAATACAGTACGTTCAGTTCATGTTCACCCAAATTATCAACGAGTTCATGAACTTTCGTTCAATGAACGCGTTCAGGCGCAACACTGGATTTAACCCCTACTGGAGATAGTTGTGGGAGACGACGATGATTGGTCAAAGTTGCGGGAAAATTGCGGTGATTGATTAAAATTGCAACGTCACGCTGAATTCGCGGGGAATCGTTGAATTTGCGTGAATTGGTGCGATCGCGACTTCCTGGAGGGTCTGATTAATCAGAAGGTTGCTGGTTCGATTCCCGGCCATGTCAAATGACGTTGTATCCTTGGGAAGGAACATAACCCTACTTGCCTCGGGGAATGTCCCTGTACTTAGTCGCTCTGGATAAGAACTTCTGCTAAAAGTGACTAAATGTAAACTACAAATAACTACTGTTAGGGAAATCAGTTTGTTTTGTGACGCGTTTCTGGAATTTTAAAATATTTTTTTATATCAGCCGATGTCGGATTTTTAAATCACCAAATATTTGTATCGGTATCGGCCTTAAAAATCCTTTATCGGTCGGGCTCTAGATGAGAGTACAACATTATAATCTCCAGCTGCAATTTAAGTGTTGAAATGTGACCTGTAGCCTACTGTGTTTTATATGATCAACCTACAAAACTGTTATTGTATGACATTGTTGTGGTGTTAACCGACATAATGTTGCGCAACCATAACAATATTATGGTTATTAGTTAATGTATTAATCTTCGTCTTTGCTCCAGATAAACATGTCAACAATCTATGCTCACACCTTAACATGTCACTTGACATAATAAAATAATTGCCTTTATCATGTCACGAACGTAAAATAACAGGAATAAACCCTATATACCATTTGCAAAACTGGCTACAGCAGGGCAGGTAACTAGATTATCAAACCCTTTCTCCCTGTTCTCAGTCAGCTCCAGGTAAATTAGCAATTGGCTAATGCTCCCTTTTGTGCTTGTGCCCTGTATGTACCCGCCTGCCCGGTACGTACCCGCCTGCCCTGTACGTACCCGCCTGCCCTGTACGTACCCACGTGCCCTGTACGTACCTGCGAGCACAGTTCCAGGCAACTTTTCTTGACTTAAGCAAATAAATGGGGTGCTAGTTTACCCATTTTGTATTGGTTTCAAACTTAGCAAAAGCTAGTGGTATGAGCCAGGTTCGAGAATATCTTTGTTTTTATTGGGGGAGATATTTTTTGATATGTTGACTTGAGTTAAAAGAATAAAATCGACCAGACAAGCCGGGTACCTAATCGGAAATGCAATACCACCAACATCCACTGGGGCCATTGCCTCAAGCCGAGGAGCGGGGTTCTGAAGCGTGCACCAGCCTTGGAGCTAGGAGCATGGCGAGTCACTGTTCTGTGCAAGACTGGACCAGCTGGAAGTTGAAAATGGCGCTGTCTGTTTCTCGGTCTCGCTTGCCTCACTGCGCCATTGAGCACTTTCCATAGAAATGAACGGGGGCGCTTTAAAGAGCTCCTTTGCTTGGTTTACTTAATAATATCGTCTATGGTAGAGGCTCATACTAAGTAGCCAGCGCAGTAATTTAGAATGGTGAACAGTTTTACTGCACCTACTTAGTAGGTGTACATTATCATATAATATGGACACCCCTGCAGTCAATCAGAATCGAGTATTCACCCAGACCATGGTATAATAAACTTAGTTGTAGCTTTATGCCAGCCTTGTCATGATTTTTCATTTTACATTTGATTGAGAAATGGAAAGCGCAATTTGATTTGTTGAACACGCGAGCATCGTGAATTGAGTCGTTGAGATTAAACGGCAGTAGTGTAACAGTATTTCACAAAATAGTGGTTAAACATATTGATCCGCGGTTCACATGCATGCCGAACCGTAGGGGGTGATACATAGTGATCACGGATCAACTACGGTCTGTTACACCGCTAACAGATTGACAAAGACAAATTCATTTTACGACCTTGCCTTTGGCACCATGCAATAAGCGCAATCTAGCGTTCATTACGTGTCCGCGCTATAAATAGGGAAGAACAACTTTTTACAAAATTACAGTAGTCAATTTGGAGACTCCTTAATAAATATTGTTTATATATATATATCCACCGTGGCTAATTAACTGTTATTTTATTATCCAGTTACTGAAGATGGCAAAGTCCAGACCTGGGAATGGCTCAATTGGATGACATGTTGTGCTGGTATACGTAGGGTGGTAGGTTCAAAACCAGGCAAAGCCAATTATTATTATTTTTGGACAGAACGGTTTCTAGTCTTCCGGTCAATCCTCCGGTTGTAAAACATAGCAATGAGTGTTTATTTGAGCCCATAACAACACTCCGATCATCTGTTTAGCGAGACTGTGTAAACCACTGCAAAACAAGACAGGTTTACCACAGTAGCTAGATACTTGGAGTCTATGCATGGTAGTGTCAGATTCACAACCGAGTTAGCTTTAATGAAGTATATTGATTGTTCAGGTGGATCCCTTGCCTGTTGCACAAATTCATTTCAGTAACCTAAGCCAGGACAAATCGCCTCTGATGCTAGGCATGATTTGAAATTCCTTTCCATGACAAGTTATGGCACCCCAAATAACCTTTTTAAAGCACTACGAGTAAGATATTCTTTACAGCAGCAACCCAGTCATCCCGTTGTCCCATTTTTATGTCCCATATTCAAATAGGACTAAATTACAACTGTTTGAACTTTAACCAAATCTAACAATGCTTGCCATTGGAGAAATGTCTTATTTCCTGATACAAAAACTGAACAATGAAATGTCTAAGTCTGCGAATGGTTTAGTAGGATGAGATGCAGTGCTGATGTGTGAAGGGTGGTGGGTTCTAATCCAGGCAAAGGTATAAACTTTTTTTAAATTATTATTATGACAGAAATTACAGTTTTAAGTCTTCTGGTTAATCCCAGTGTAACTATCTATTATGTCAATTTTACAACATTTTGCCATTTTAAAGGAGTAATCCGCCATTGCTGCTTGCAGCTATATTTTTTGTGATGTTCTGCCATTGGTACAACAGGGTTTTTCCTGCATACATCTGTTTTGATAAATAGTAATTGAGTTGATAAGTGTGTCTTCTTGTCTGATCAATACGCAACTGTGAGGTGCGCGAATGGACAGAGCGGCCAGTAAACTGTCGTTCCGCTGCGAGGGCCAGCCCGACGTGCACGAATACACCTGTACAAATGCAAATGAAATTTCCACTCAAAATGCTTACAAAAGTTTGATTTACGATTTCCAACGCAGCCTCCATTGGTATTCTTAACCTGGAATGATAATATATAGTGCAGTGTTTCCTCTATGGCTACATTTCTGCCGCCACGGTATCAGAAATCAGGCTGTACAACATTTTAGGCCGTCTATCAGCAGTGATTGTTAGAGTGCATGTCGGAGAATTGCACGGACACACGCTTCACACCGCAGTTGAGATTGCGTGTGTGCGTCCTTGAGAACTGTAAGTCGTATAACTTATGTTGTCAGTTAATTTAAGCCTGTTACTGTATAAGTCTATAGTTCTTGCAAATGTAAATCAAGTGAACTGGTGATTTTTGTTGTTTGTATTCTTCCCCTGCTAGCTAAATTGTCTATTGATTCAATTGCTGCCCTTGCTCAGGTTTATATTTTAGGTGCATTATTATGCTGAAGTAGTTTTAATTAATAAAAAGTGGGTTTATTGTTATTATTTGCTACAGAATACTTAGCCTATCAAGATCAAATGAAGCAGGCAGTGTACATGCTTCAGAGTGGCCTACCTTAATCGATAGGCTAGGCTACTGACCATTTACAATAAGTTGTTAGGTCAATTATTAATTGGCAGCATTTATGCCATTTAGAACATACTTCATGAGTGTAAGGTGTCTTTAAGTAGCCAAACTTTGTTGCTTTAGGGGAAATAGGACGAAAATATGTGCAATATTACATTAGACTATTACATTAACCTGTTCCGAAATACAGGTTTTGTTTCGGCGGGAGGGGGAGGGGGTGCAAAACACCTGGGAATAAATACATTTATTAGAAAGAAGAAGAAAAAAGAGAATATATATACCCTTTTTTTTGGAGGGGGAGCACCGAAGACCTATTTTGACCCAGGAAAAACCCTGTACAATACTTGTTGGTCACCGAATGCATTATGCATTCTTACCCTGCTGGTTTTCTTGTCCTAGGGGATTCAGATCAGGTGCTTTTTTTGCTTAGAAAACTCCCATTTTTAGGCCTGCTCTGGCCTTGAAGGCCAGCTGCACTGGATTACTGGGCATAGGGCCATAAATGAGCCACATGAGATAGCTGGGTTTTCTTGTTTTCTATGACTGAAGCATATACTCAGTCTTCTCTCACACTCAGCCCCTAATCCAGATCTTTACATTTTGGGCTTAATATCTTCTACGTTTTAGTGGCAATAATAATCAGTCAACAGCTTTGCATCTGGTTTTCAGTAATATAGCATATGCTAAAAAGGTGATTAAGAGTTTCATTTTAAATCATATAAATCCATAATCATTACCCATCTTCATAATTACAATAGTGTGATGTTTTTTCCACAACAATACAAAAAAAAAAAAAATTATTAAGAGAATAAATACAACATTTTACATTGAAAAGTCAAAACACAAACCGCAATCTTTGCGGGAATCCAAAAAATCAATAAAAACAATAATACAACTAATAAAAGTAATAAACCACTTCTGAGATCAAATTTGTTAAATGCTTTGGTAAAAAGATAGGTTTTAAGCTGTCTTGAAAATGTCTAACGTGTTTGCTTCCATAAATATTAATTTATGGGTAACGTGTTCCATAGTTTTAGGGCGTAATTGACAAAGGCTGCATCACCAGTCTTCTTATGACTGCTTCTGGTGACCTCTAACAGGCCTGCATTTGATGATTGCAGTGTTATAGCTGGTGTGTAGTTATAAGAGAGCTAGCAATGTAGCTAGGTCCTTGTCGGTTTAGAGCTTTGTATGTGAGAAAAAGGACCTTAAAGTCAATTCTGAAGGAAACAGGGAGCCAGTGTAAAGTAGCTAGGACAGGACTAATGTGTTCTCTCCTTTTAGTTTTGGTTAATACTAGCTGCAGAGTTTTGAATGAGCTGCAGTCTTTTCAGTGTTTTTTGGGGGGGAAGAACAGCGAAAAGTGGGTTACAGGAGTCCAGCCAGCTGGATATAAAAGCATGAATTAGCTTCTCTGCATTATTTTGGTTGATGAATCGTCGTACCTTCGCTATATTCCTGAGGTGAAAGAAAGCTTTTTTGGTCACTTTATTAATGTGAGAGTTGAAATTCAGATCTGGGACAGTCTAGGATTACACCGAGACTCGTCACCTCTGGTTTAAGCAGGGGGTTAAACCTCCTAGATTCTTACTTAGCATCTCTCTTTTGGATTTGGGGCCACATAGGAGGATTTCAGTTTTGACTTCATTTAATTTAACCCTTGTGTTATCTTCGGGTCATTCTGACCCATCAGTCATTGTGACCCACTGTTGTATTGCGACAACTTTACCGCATACAAAAACAAAGTGAAGCAAAATAAAATTATTTTTATTTGTTTTTGTATTGGGTAAAATTGGGTAAACACAACGATGGTTCGTTATGAACCTTTGGGTCATGTGACCCGAAGGCAGCACAAGGGTTAAGAAAGTTATCATTCATCCATTTGTTTATTGCCGACAAGCAGTTGGTAATGGAATTTATGGCTGTTGCATCGTTGGGTTTAGCAGATATATACAGTTGTGTGTCATCCACGTAGCTATGGAAATCTATATAATGTTCTCTGATTATGTCGCCGAGTGGTAACATATAAAGACAAAAAAGTAATGGACCTAAGCAGCTTCCTTGAGCAACCCCGTAGCAGTTGTCATGTTTCTTAGACATATGGTCTCCTAAACTAACATAAAACTTCCTTCCTTTGATATATGATTTCATCCAGTTTAATACACTATCCGTGAATCCAATAAGCTTTTCCAGTCTATTGATTAGGATGTAGTGATCAATGGTATCAAATGCTGCACTGAGATCTAACAGGATAAGGATAGTAGACTTTATTTGCATCAGAGTTTAGTCTGAGGTCGCTACTTATTTTGGTGAGAGCAGTTTCAGTACTGTGATATTTTCTGAAACCTGACTGAGAGACTTCCAAGATGTTATTTTCTTCAAGAAAATAATTTAATTGGACAAATACTATCTTTTCTAATACTTTACTAATAAATGGAAGATTTCATATTGGTCTGTAATTTGCAAGTATACTGTTATCCAATTTGGGTTTCTTTAATAGGGGCTTTACAACAGCTGTTTTGAAGGCATCTGGGAAAACGCCAGTTCTAAGGGATGTGTTTATAATCTCTAGCACCGGACCTGAGACACCATCAAACACTCACTTATAGAATGTTGTGGGTATAGGATCAATATCTGAGTTACATTTGCTGATGATTTTGGACAGTTCACTTAGTGTGATACATGTAAATGTGCTCATGGTTATGTTGCAGGATCTACTGATGTCAGTTTCACCTCCACTAGTTGTTAAAAGAAGCGTTTCTCTCATCTGGTAGCGCATTTTTTCAATCAAGGATATTTCCACTGTTCACCAGTCAGTCACAAATCACTACGCCAGCATCTGATACAGCGACGGAAGACTAGAGCATCATATTACAGGGAGTCAGATGGCTGAGTGGTGAGGGAATCGGGCTAGTAATCAGAAGGTTGCTAGTTCGATTCCTGGCTATGCCAACCAAATGATGTTGTGTCCTTGGGCAAGGCACTTCACCCTACTTGCCTCGGGGAATGTCCCTGTACTTACTGTAAGTCGCTCTGGATAAGAGCGTCTGCTAAATGAGTAAATGTAAAATGTAAATTACAGTTATCGTTTTAAGGTTTAGCATTGGGGGTTGAAGCTTCCTGAACAAAATGTTATGAACGTTGAGTTGCTGGGCTGCAGAGCCATAGAAAAAAGATGCATATTGGCAATTTCGTTCCATAACAGATTCAGATAAGAGAAATGTCTGTTTTTGTTTGGCATTTAGCACTACCTTAGTAGCTAACAGCGCAGTTGTCGTACTGTGGTGTAGTTGATTCAATTTCGTTTTTTTTCTCATTTATATAGCACACTTTTAAAACAACAACAGTATCATTTAGCCATTAGAAAATCAATTGTAATGACCTTACTAGGTCAGAAAGGAACAATCGTCCAGGCATAAGATGAAGTTCCCGAATTGACGTTTATTAACCACACGGTACCAGGGCTGGACTGGGACAAAAAATCGGCCCTGCCATTTTTGGCCCAGGTGGCCCACACCCACCGTGACTGGTCAGACACATTCCCTGCAGACAGTACTTAAAATATGCGTGCATTCTATAATATGAGTTGCCTAGTGTTCTGCGTTCATGTGATAGTTTTGGATCCTTCAAGAAGGGTCTCAAGACTTATGTGTTGATCTTACACATAAATGATTAATTAATTCTTAGAGTTATGACTTGTATATGGTATAAAAATATATATACATATTGATATTTGATATTGTATTGTGATTATTACTATTTTGCTTAATATTGGCTTAGCAACTTTTAAAACTGTATACTGTTCATTTAAATTATTGTAAGATTCATATTTTGTGGCTTTGGACAAAAGTGTCTGCTAAATACAATACAGAAACACACACATACCCTCCCTTCCTGAGTCCCTGTTAATTTGCCTACTCCTTACCACGTCGTCTACTACTACTCTTTCTTCCATCATTTCCTCACTCGCTCCCATGGCCCTGTCATGGTCACTCTCCTCCTCATCCTCGGCTTCTTCCCTGATTCTGTCAGTAGCCTACGTTTTGGCCTCTCTGAGACAGCCACCTCTCCTCCTTCCTCTACAGGTAATGCAGGTAAGCAGCTAGAGACCCCCAAACATGTTTGAAATGTTTGCAAATTTTGTGGCATTCACCTGTAGATTTTTTTAAATATTTTTCTCCCTTAACTTCCCTGCGCCTCCCTTGCGCTTTGGTGGTAGTTTCTCCATTTTAGTGATGCTAAACTTTAACGATGCTAAACCAGCATACGCATTAGCCAACAGGTCGTGTCTCAAGGCCTGCGGGAGGCAATATTATGATTCAAGGGAAGGGGGTTCCTGGATTTACATTTACATTTAGTCATTTAGCTGACGCTCTTATCCAGAGCGACTTGCAGTAAGTACAGGGACATTCCCCCGAGGCAAGTAGGGTGAAGTGCCTTGCCCAAGGACTCAACGTCAGTTGGCATGACAGGGAATTGAACTGGAAACCTTCGGATTACTAGTCCGACTCGCTCACCGCTCAGCCACCTGACTCCCCCGATTTGATTGGGTCAGGCCAGTGCCAATAAAGAAAATTAACCAATGGGCCGCTGTCAGTTCTCTATGGGCAGGCCCGACCAAAAAATGTTTTACCAATGGGCCGCTGTCAGCAAGGGCGTAAATAAAAGAAAGGTAGCCCACAAAACAATAGTGACCGTCTCTTGTGAAACCCAGACGTAACAGAAAGAACATACGCTAAACTTGGTCTTAATAGCAATTGAGGCCCCTGGGCTATGGAAAACATTTAAATTTTTGAGGCCCCCCGCCCACAATCTATTTATATTTGCCCCCCTAAGGATCCGTCAATATTTGGACTACATAGACAACGTCTGTGTCAAAAGTTTCGTGTTGGTAGCGATTGAGTTGCTTGTATTTTTATTTACGTTCCGTTGCACGGTTTAGGCTGAAATTCAAAAGTGGCAAAAAGTGCATTGTGTCAACGAAGGGAACTCAGTGGTAGCCTACGTCACAACGTCAGCACATGTTAGCAACGACACATGGATACAACGTGCATTGCTGTTGCACAGCAAGTATCGTATCGTGTCATGGTGTACTAGCAGCATTATACATTTAAGCAATTCAAGACTTGCGTTTACAGTAAGTCACATTGATGCATGTCACACTAAATAATGTATTTAAACCAGTGTGCGAAATACCCGTCAATATTTGGGGGGGTCCCCATCTATATGGTAGGCTGGTATTCGTAAAGCAACACTGACATAAGAGGTTACATTGGCTAAAGTTGTTTGGATGCACGTTGTTTTATAAAAAGGAGCCAAAGTTGTGCATTACAATGCAGACATGACAATGATTGGCACCAATCTGGCACACTTACAAGAGCAATTAACTGAATTAATGCCGGGGAAAGCCTTATGGAGACACTCGCGGTCTTTCCATGCGCCCACCTGCTTCGTTGACCAACCAGCCAGCAAGTCACTTGTGCTAGCAGCAGTAGCAGCTAACGTTACCTCAGCACCTGCTGCGTCTTCGGAGCACTTGGCCTCAACTAAACGTTGTTCTTCTGGGGAATCACTGGGTGGGAGAGGATCCTCTGTTCTGGTAGTGAGTGGGCCCACTGTGCTAGCTGCAACCGCATTGTCATTCGGTGCCTCTTCATCTCTGAGTGCCACCTTTTTGGATGTGAACCCAAACTGTGTGAATGATACACTCTGGTTAGCTTTTGCTTGCTAGCCATTGACTTCTCAACGTTTTTGTTTGGCGCACATGGCTAACTATACGTGCACATGACTGGCTGTCTCCGCTTGGCAAAAAAAAAAAATGTGAATAAATGTTTTGAATTCTGAATACTGGACATGGTGATCTTAAAAACATTTTTGTGACTATATTTATTTATTTTGAAAAGATTTGAGACCCCCTTCAAATTTTGCTTTTGAGGCTTTCAGAGGGGCTCATGGGTTAATCGCGGGGGTCGAGCCCCCCCCGTATTTCGCACACTGATTTAAACTAAAGCTAAACTACAGCCTAAAACCTTATGTCAAAAGGAATGTTTTTTATTTCCGGCGCATTCAAACAATCCCCTCAGTGTAGTTTGGCTAGCAACAGCAACTAGGCTAGCTTGCTCGTAGCATAATTCAGCTTCTCCAAGCAGGGCTCTAGACTGAGACCAAAAAGTCGCGTTTGGGGGCATATTTTCAGTTAGCAGATGGTACTGTTTGAATCGTGATTCCGTCTGAAAAATACTGCCGGTGACAACGTTGTTAGAATAGCTTGTCTCAAACGGGGGTTCAGCTTGTTTCATATTAAATTGACCCATCTGCAACCGACGCAAGCAAGCACACCCTACAATTTCCCCAGAAATTGTACCCTCTCTAGTTTTTGTTACATTTTGTTTAGATAAGGGGGAGGGGGGGGCTCCCTCCACCTCCACATCCACCACCAGATGCCACTGTAGAGCAGAGTAATGACACCGCGAATACGGACGTTTATCATCATTGATGATAAACGTCCAGAACATTCAAACGGTTCTGTTCTGCTCCATGGGAGGTTGTTTGGGATGCGTCAGTCAGCTTAGACACAGCAGGGATAGGGAGTGAAACTTGATTGGTGGTCAAGAGCACATGACTGATGTTTGCTGTTAGTAGTCGAGACCCTCCTGGCAAAACATTAATTGTTCATCCTTTATTGTCAGGGCACGATCCAAGTGGGCCAATATGAGAGGCAAGTGTAACTTGTTCGAAAATGCTCAAATTTCTTCTGAAATTCTTCCTGTTATTTATTACTCTAACATTGGGAGTATGGATATCGTTTAGATACGCGCATTGTCAACTATTTATTTATTTATTATCAACAGATATTATCAGATTTCAATGTATGACACATCATTTGAAAGTTTACAATATGCACTTTCACAATCTGTAAAAAGCGGAGAAATGACCTTGGCCGACAACGGCCCCGTTTTACCAGAGCTTGTCACATATCTTTTCCAATGTCTTTTTTTCCATAGATGTCAGTGGGTCACCAGACAATGACATGGAGTCCATGTACCTTCAGAGTCGGAGATACTTGGAGCTTAATGAGCAACTTCACGAGGCAAGGGGTAAACTTGTAAGGCAGAGAGAAGATCTACAAACAGCTGGAAAGCAGTTGGAATTCAATGTTGTTCAAGTGAAAGGCAGAGCACTCTGACCAAAGATTTCATCAGTCCACCTCAGCACCAATGAATCTTGAACACCAGTCATGTCATCAACCAGTTATGTCATTATTTGGGTTCCCAAATCGTTCTAATCAACTGTGTCTGAGAAAGCATGTCAAATATGTTATGTATCATGAAATGTAATTAATATAAAACTGTACTTGCACAACTAAGTTCATAAAATACCATTCACTTTTCATTTGATGAGAACATTTATTATGACAAACTCCTTGACCTACATCACATCACCTGCCTCTATGACAATTTCATGGCATTAGATGTCTATTCATGCAAATATTTCCTGGGATTATGCTCATTGATTTCATTTTTTTAATTTGATTGATAATGTATACCATTATGCCAACAGAAGTAGTATATCATTGTCAAACTATATACTTGAAATCATAACAGCATTCAAGTTGGGAAATTCAACAGTAACTATTGTGCTTACATGTTGTTTCAAGTCACTTGTAAATCGTTGCTCTGACTGAAGTTGTTTGAAACCAAAATTCCATCACAGACAATTGGATTAACTTTCAGTAATTAAGAACAATAAATACATGAACTGGAACAATAATGTCTACAAGTCTGTTGGCAGTGGCTGTCAATAATGTAGACCTACTGTTAATTGCTGGACTGACCCATCATGTGAAACAGAATGTGAGCTCACAAGATGGCTAGTTTACCATGCTGGATTCTGGGGATCTTGCAAAGCAAATTTAACATCGATTTTTATTTATAGCCATTAGGGCCATCACAAGACATTGCCAAAATGGTACACCCCTATTTTCTGACAACTTATATTAATTCACTCATTTGTCAGAGGGACTGTTGAAAGTGTTATTTATGTTAATTGTGAAGGTATTTCATCGAGGATAGATCTCAGCATTTTTCAATACGGAAAATTCTTTCAATACAGAAACAACTTGAAATCATACAATCATACATTTTACAGATATTTTGCCTCTAAACTGTGGAGATTCACTTCCAGAAACCCCCCAAAATACTTTTGAGTTTTCTTTGTCATGTTGTCTTAGTCAACCTCTCACATGTCCTGTTTCAGCTACACAGAATATACATTTTCTAAGGTCTTCATGTTTGAGATCTTTGATCTAACACCAATACAATTAAGTAGATAGTAACACATTTGTACATTTACGTGTGTGTGAACATTTGTAGATACTGATACCTTTTTTTTCTTAAAAACTACTAACCCTTACAAACTCTTTTTCAGATCGAAAGCTTATGATTCCAGTAGCAAACACTTGTAATTGCTTTTAAAATAGTGGAAACATGTACAGCTAATAAGTTTACATAGTTATATCTGTTGCTTTACAAAGTTCAGAGAAATTTATTTGCTATAATTTTGTTAACTTTTAATTGAAATACCACAAAGGAAAATTGTATTTGTCCCGCACTTACAGTATTAGCAATTGTATTCAAATTCTGGATATTAGCTAAGCATGCAGAATTAGCAACACAGTCATTTTCCATACTGGAAACCTTGTAGGGATTGACGACAGCAAGTATTTACAACAGAATAGCCTACAGATAGCACAGCATTTCAACAATGCTAATAAGACACTAACTGTAGTATTTCCAATAATAGTGCCTGTGGTTGTTAAACATTAATGGCAATAGTATCTCATCTTCAGTAGCAAGTGATGTTGTAGGTGAAGCACAAAAGGAGAAGCGAAACATTTAGATAAGAAACTTTGCATTTCCATTTTGTGTTTTACAAATCTATACAGATAATATTTTGAATGTCAACAGTTAGCCACAGTGCATTGTCAAGTAAAACGCAATTGCTTTTTTATTCAGTGATTTGCATTATGCTTCTTTTTTGTTGTTGCACATTTACAATACAGTTGTAACAGGCAATGGAATACAAAAAGTAGAAAAAGGTGATCTTCCATTTTGTACAGCTATCTAAAACTCTTCCCATGGGGATATTTGAAATCTACCCCTTTTAGTCCTGTCTTTGCGCATCCATAAGTATGAACAGTAAATGGAATGAGATTCTCTTTAAATAAGTGTTTGTTTAGTTTAAAATGCATTTTAGATGTGATGGAAAGGGGGTTGGGGTAAGGGTCATAATGCAAGGTTAAAAAGCTAATTCACCTGAAAGGTCCAAAGTATTATTTTTCTCATCTTGACAATTCATTAGTATAGACTAAAGAAACTATGCCTCCGTGTTTTCATTTGAATTCTTATTGATTGTGACTGATTGGCTCTGTTTATCTTGCAGGCACCCCATAGGGCTGGGTATGTAGTTAAATGGGGTGACCCTTACAGCTTTGCTCGGAGAGCTTTGACGGAAGCGGACAACCCCACCTGTGTGACTCTCTACTGGATGAGAGTTTGCAGTATAGGCTGTGCTATAGCTATTTATGGAACAGTCAAAGTCTCCATCTTGTAGGTTACCTCCAGAGGCAATATCGATTTTTCTAAGTAGGGCAAGTCTTGCTGCCTCCTCAGAGAAGACCAGAGCTGTGTCTGTGGTTGGAGAGGTGCTTGAATGGGTCTTGTTGGTCAAGAAATCTTCTGTTTGGACGGTGGCATCACTTGTTTTTCGTGACTTAAGCAAAATTGTTGGTAGCTTGCCTGGCAGTGCTGGCTGGTTGCCTTTGGGCTGCTCAGCAGAAACAAACAGGGGTAAAGCAGTTGGTGGAAGAGTATTTTTCAAGATTTGAGGTACATCCTCATCCCGAATCCTTCTCCAAGTGAGTTTGTCATTCAGATTTGTTCCAGTCCTCTGCTGCCTTTTCTTTGTATCATCCTCACTCTTTGTTCGCCCACTTGAGTCAGAAGACGAAGACCGGAGAGAGGAGCGGCTGGTAACCCGGCTCAGAATGTTTATACTGGGTGAAGAGGAATGCCTCTTGAAAGTATCTTTTTCTTGCTGCTTGTCTCCAGACACTCTCCCTGATCCATTTCTCTGAGGTACCCTACAGGGGCTTTCAGAGCTGGTTCTCCTAGATGAATGTCGTGCATGTAGGTTGTGTTCACTAGATGTGGTTCTAGCAAGACTGACTGTTTGCCCTTTATTCTGCTGCTTTGGCTCATGGCCCTTTCCTTGCATTATTCTTGGTGCCTGCACAACTGCCTTTAGCTCTTGGCATCGAGACGAACAGAGGAAGACTGCAGAAGCGCCTGGACATGTTCTCATGGATGATGCCTGCTGGGTTGTAGCCATGGAGCGTGGTGAAGAACTATTACGTTTAAGAAGAGTCTTTGACTCTTTAATGAAGGTCAGTTGTCTTAAGAGCCCATTCTGATCCGACTCACTGCTATTTGACTGAACAGAGGTCATCCGTACCAAGTCATAACGATTGGCAGGAACAGTCTTTTTTTCTGGTACCTGAGTATGTGGTCTATTGATATTTGTAGGTTGATTTGTCACTAGAGGTGATACTGTTCTGGACTGCCTTGTGGAGTTCTGCATGAATGTTATTCGGACAGGTGACTTTTGTGTCTTATGTGCTTGAGATTTCAGACTCTGATTTGAACAAACAAGGGAGCGTCCTTTTCTTTCAGATGAAATACTAGCAGGAGTGGCACTTTTTTTGGGGATGGCTTTTGTTGATTGAGATGGGGAGGTCAACTTCCTCTGTGACTGCCTTGATGGTGTTGAGCTTTGAGATGATCCAGACGATGAACTCTTTGGTATCCTTGGAGGTGGAGTTGAGCTCCTTTTAGGCAATGACAACTCTATTTCTTGGGGTTTCCCCAACCTGTGAAGGCTCTTTGATCGATGTTGAGCCAAGTTTGGATTTTTTGGAGCATCTGTCTTGATTGACACTTTCATTGGCAGTGGCCTTTGTGAAAGAGCCATCTCTTTTTTGGGTGTGTATATCACCGTTCTGCCTCTAAAAACCATTGGCATATTGGGAACTGGCTTACGTGGAGCAAAGTCAAGGGGTTTGTTTGCCTTTTTGTCTACAGAAAACTTCTTTTCTTTGGGGGTAAAGCTAGATCCAGACATGAAGGAAAGTACAGATTCAGATTCTTCAGATGAGTGTTCTTGAGATTTTGATGCTTGTAATCTGTTAACAACAGAATTGGCTCCCTCTTGTATTGCTCTCCACTCAACACTGTTGAGGTCTGAGTCTATGTCAGAAGCCGTATCGTCACTGTCACAGCCTTGTTCAATGTTCCACCCATCAGATACTTTTTGTGGGTTCTTCTTTTTCAGATTATTCTCCGTTTTTTTCTTTCTCGCAGAAAGTTTCTTCTTTTGCTTGGGCATTGCAGATGTTATGCATTTCTGCAGAAGATCATCCTCTGAATCCATACTTACTGAACTTGGTGAGCTGTGTCCGCCATACCGGTCATAGATATGCATTGTTTTTGTTTGCTGAACCTTGTTAGATGCTTGGTTGTGTTTGTTTTTTGCCCAAACTTTGAGAGATTTAGATTTGTGGTCTTTCAAATCTGCATCACTCAAAGAACTAAGAGATGAGCTTAGGGAGTAACACAGTGGTGTGTCATCCTTGATTAGATTCTGCCTTACTTTATTAACAACTTTGTGTCTTATTTGGGAGTTGTCAATCCTACTAATATTTGTCATGCTTCGAGAAACAATATCCCTGTTACTCTCCTTATTTAGCTGTCTCTCTGTCCTCTTTGTATTTCCTTGTTTTCTCTCTCTTTCTTCATCATAGAAGCAGTAGATTGCCCCCTCAGTTGGTGTGATATGACAAATAGGCTCAGGAGCCACATGTCTTTGGGGGGCTCTCTGATTTTGATTGGCCACTGTATTTTGTTTTTTGACAGGAAGTTCTAGTTTCCTTGTCAGAGCCAACTTTTGTCTTTGTTCATAAGATGCCTGATCACAGTTTCTCTGATTTACCACTCGATCAGTTACCTCTTTGCTCTGCATCAGCACTTTCTGAGTGGGAATGACATGTTTAATTGATCTGCTCATTGTACCGACTAGCATGTCATGTCGACTAGTTATTTTAGAGGGCTTATGGAAGTGTGAGAAAATCCGAAGGTCTTCAATTCTCTTTGCCTCATCATTCAGAAGTTCTTGTTTAGTACTATTCCTAACCGGCCAATCTTTTGAACCTGTGTTCCTAACTGGATACTGAAGTGTTTCATCACTTAAAGATGTTGTGCTGGAGAGGTTGATAGGGGTGCCCTCTGCAGAGTCAGTAAATGATGAATCATCAAGCTGGTTGTCCTTTTGTGGCATAACAACCTTAGTACACATTTGTTTACCATTGTTTGGAAGCATCATGTACATTGGCACATGTATAGGTTTTCGAGACTGGCAGTTGAGAACATGGGTTGGTAAAGTAGACATCAAAGAGGGTCTTACTTTCCTGAATTTGGAAGGCATTGCTGAATTTATGCATTCTTTGAGAATTTCTGTGTCTTCATCTGAATTTCCTTCACTATATCTACCTCCTTGGTCCATCACTGATGAATGCTCTTTATCATCAGGGAATGCAATATCATTGTCCTTCTGCTGCTGCAAGGGTGTCAATTTAAGTTCAACATCTTTCTGAATGTAATGCTCATGAAGAGGAAGAGCGCTTAAGCTAGATGCACATGAAAAGTTTTCTGTTGGCTTCTCCACAGTGAAGTATATCATTGTGTCCAAATCAGGAGGTATATTAAACCTTTCCTTGAAGTCTGCAATTTCCATGAACTTGCACAAGCTGCTTTCCCATTGTCCAGCTATTACTGTACTCTGTGTATCTGGGCCACTAGATTCAACACAGCATGGAGTTTTGCTGCGGCTCGGGGGCATGGTTTGTCCTGGACTATCAGGAAGATCACTTGGGCTTAAGGTTCCACTAATCATTTCACTGCATTGATCACTCAGAATAGAGCTGGCAATGGAGGGAGACTCAAAGCTACCCAGTGAGCTAACTGAACTACAACGACTCATTACCAGGGGTGTCTCCTGTATGTAGTTTTCAGAAGAACTTGAGGGTGATCTGTCCTCAAGTATGCTAGGTGATCCGGCCCGGAGGAATATCTTCTCATGCTTAACTGTACAAGGAATTTCTATAGGGTCAGACCTGTTGGTTCTTGAATCAGTCACTAGCAGTTGTTTATCACATCTCAGATCGTCCTTGGTCTCATTTTCTTCCTCTCTGTTTAACACTTCAGAATCGTCCACTTCAATGATCTCAAGAGATAATTCACTCTCTAACTCATATTCACTTTGGCTGTGCCCATCAAGTGCTCCATCACCAGAAGAGAGGGAGGACAAGGAACTACAACGAGAAAAACAGATTGGTGTGTTTTCCACTGAATACTTCTGTAGTGTTTCCATTGGCCCAAGTATTGGACTTTTAGCAGTGCTCATTGGAGAACATTTTAAAATACTTCCCCCAGTCATTACAGTTGGAACCCAAGCTTGTCTTCTCATTGCCTGGGCAGCTTGGGCACTGATGGAAGTCTTTGCTATACCTAACTTGTTAACACTTTGAATCAACGGGACATGGTTATAAGAGGGGGACAACTTTACGGAAGTCATGCTAACATCGGAGGATAATTTTGTTGATACACTTGCTGGTGTTTGTGGGTGAAGCTCTTGATACTTCTCAGTTTCTGTGCTATTGGACTCTGGTAATTTCACTTCTCCATTTATAGAATCTCTCTTTGGGACTTCAATTTGATTTGTTTCACGAAGGACCAGAGCATCACCATTAAGATATTCTTGATGAGCCAGCTTAAGGTCAAGCTTATTAGGCCGGCTTTGCTTTGCTACTACTTTTGATGAGGGTTGGATTTGATCCTTGCTTCCACAGTAGCCATCACTGGTGCTGCCACTGTTAAGACTATCAGTGGATAAACTTATGTGGGCAGTTTTGAGGCGCAAAAGAGCATGGGCTCTGCTCAGCTGATCTTTGTGGGCAAGGCTGCTGGTATCAGAAAAGTGGAATGGTGAACAAGACTTGGCCCGGGCCTCATGCAATTCACCTGAACCATAGGGCCAGTCTGCAAAATGGTCCTCTGAACTGAGGCTGAAGCTGTCCTCTGAAGATGTATGCATGGTGATGTCGTCTACAAGCTTATCAATCTTGGCCACAGTATTAGTGATCTTTTTAGCTAACTTCTCTGCAGCAGCAGACACATCATCAGTAGAGGTGGGCCCATTTTCCATTGTCTGTAACAGCACAACCTCTCTCTCTGGCTCATTGTCTTTCTTACAAGGCTGATTTTGGAGGAGGTTAGAGTTAGACAGAAACATGGAAAGCATGGAAAAACTACCATTGTCAAGGCTACCACAGACATTAGGGGCTTCGTCATCATCAAAGCATCCAGAGTCAGACGCATAGTCCTTCGCCAGGCTTTCTATGTGTCGCAGAGGCTTCTTAATGCTTAGGTGTTTTGGACTTAGTTTTTCAAGAGAGTCAAAGGTCTCTGTCAGGTTCTTTGCATCTAGTTCTGCCTCTAATGCTTTCTGCTTCCTCATATATAGAGAAGGCATGCAGGATCCAGGGGAAATGACAGCAGCATCCTTATACTTTAAGGGGCGGTTTGTAATGAGATTTCTTAGAGCTGCAGCACTTCCCATGGCAATCATTTTGTGCTTGGAATGGATTAGGTTGCGTAACATGCTGACTGCTCCCATGTCCCACAGTAACTCCTGGTCCTTGGCACTTTGAGCAGACAGGTTCCAAAGAGTCCCACATGCATTGCTCACTATTGTTAGGCTGTGAGAGCGTAAGTGTTGCAGCAGAGTTTGGAGACAGTTGTGGTCCCGGAGAATTTGCCTATGTATAAAAAACAAGTAAAATACATTTTAAACAAACATTATCTAGTTGAAATAACATGTAGATAAGTAGGAATTAAAGTAAGTGATGAACCTCTAATCATTGTAATTACTATAAATTGAAAGGAAACGTTTTACCTGTAATCTTCTCGTGTGGCCACAAGACTGGACACATTGCGCAGGATACCTCCTCCACTCTCAATAATGGCCAATGAGTTGGTCTGACATCTGTAGGTGAGTGTGCTGACCAGAAAGCCAAGGGCCCCATCCACTGAGCAAATTGCCACTTTGTTCTCAATGCTGTGCGCTGACAAGTTCCACAGAGCACTGAGTAAACTCTTTAAGGTAGATTCCTGAAATATAATGTATTTTTAATATAAATATATAATATATTGGATTACATTTCTGCAACGCTTCATATTATTTCACAACTATAGCATTATAATTGTATTGTACCTTGGTGGCTTGAAGAGCACAAGTTATCAATCCAGATACACTCCCAATATCTCTGAGGACCATCTTGCTGTTGATATCAGCTCGCCATGATAGATTTCTAAGGATACTAGACACTACCTGTGGGTAGAAGAAGCATAGGATGGATTTTTTATTACATTATGCATTCATAATGCACTGCATTATTAAAACGATATAGCAATGGACCAATGTTAACTGCATTTTACCTGATGTAGCTCCTCGCTATCAGATGCAAGTTGCGCAACAATGGCCTGCAGGCAGTCTTTCTTGGAGCAAAGAGTTGCCTGTGCGCAGATATGGACAAATATTCCTTTAATTCATATTTTCTGTTAAACCAATTAATTAATTTCTGATATACAATGCCAAATCTTAAGAGTTTACCTTATTCTAAACATATCTAAAAGTTCCATGCCTATGAAGCTATCCACTCAATATGGCTCTATTTATTTAACAATATATAGTGTTTCTTCCTGTGACTTTACCTTGTTGACAACGTCTCCAAAAGTAAGGTTTGTGAGTGCCATGCCCGCATAGCGTCGGAGTGCCATATTAAGTGGGTCATTTTGCATGCCATATATCTCCTGATCGAGATACATCAGCTCTGCAACTACTTGCAAACCCCCTAGAGTGAACATATGAAATATACATGAAAACTCATATTTTGGTTTATCTTTGCTTGTCTAAGAGTTTACATAAAATGTATGACAGAAAATATATGTTCACTAACCAAGTTCATTCATGGCACGTCGATATTCCTCTTCAAATGAGAGCTTCATTATACCACACATGGCCTGGCAGATCAGGGGGTCTAATGGCTCAGGGATGTCTGCATACACATTTGAGATCTTAATTCCTTCAATACTGACAGTTTAAACCAGTCTTAGCAACAATTGGCAGAATTGTCAACAATAACCTTTCACTCCTTCCCTCAACTTACCAGTGGTCTTGGTGCCCCCAGGAGAGAACTTCCCAACATGACTCTCCATCCAATCCCAGCCACTGTCACAGTGGGAGCAGATCTGTTCCAGCAAGTGCAGCACCCTCATCTCTCTCCGGGCCTGCCCTTCATCTGGCTGTGAGTATATGATGTTGTGCAGGGCAGCACTGGCTCTGGACTTGACCTCCCGATTGCACCCTGCACCCCTCAATGCTTCCTCAGTGGCCCCTGGAATGTTGTGCAAGATCTGCACAAGCAGGGGGACACAGCCAGACTTGCGCATTGCAATGCAGCTGTCTTGAGAACTAGACATGGCCAAGAGAGTTCGTGTCATCTCTTCCTTGTCTCGGTTAGCCAACATGGAGAGCAGCCAGAAAACCATCTCCACCTCATAGAAAAACAACACATGAAGATAACTAAACAAAAATGAGAAGACATCCTATTTATTGATTAGGTTGGGCCTTTAATATAAGACCACTCAGGTACATACAGTCCACACCATGAAAAGAGTATGTGTTACCATCTGTACGTCAGCCATGCCACTACTAACCAACTGAGAGCAGTACAACAGTCCTAATCCATGTATTGGCTAGCTGGCCTATTAAAATCATTCATAAAAGTAATTTGTTCTAGTAAGGGAAAAAAAGGTGTTGGTTTGTAACTAAACCTTATTCTACACAAAACACAAACTCCATGGAAAAATATGGTGATCGGGTCTTCCGCATGGTAGACATGTTAGCACTGTGTGGGAAAAGCTGAACTAGGTCCTCCATACCCTTCACAGTCAAGGGGTCATCCTGAGTGCACAGTGTTTTCCTAGGCTCAGGTAGGGTGAAGCAGCTACTTTCGAGCAATGGTTGCCAACTGTGCAGCATCTGTGCATGTGAGATTCCGGTAATCTGTCAACCTATACACTGACTTAGGGGCAGGGGTCCCGGTACTGGTCTTATACATGTAATTGATTCTGGAATTGTTTCCATTCCATATATATGAGTTTTGCAGAGCTTATTCTTAAAGCAATCCACCCAACAATACTCTTTAGCATTGTCTTCAATATTACTGAATAATTGTGGCATTGAATGGTGTACACAAACAATCTCCAAACTGCGTTTTTTCACTTCTATGGTAAAATCGACTGATTCATTGATAACACAGTATTGTGTATTTGGCCCCAGGCCTACAAAAATAGACCATTCCATCAGGCTATGTGGCTGGTGTAATATGTCAAATATCAAAAGGAATGCACAAGATTTTCTTGATAAAGATGTACCAAATGCAACCGTTTTACAATTGTTTTAAATGAACATGTGACCTGACTTAAATATTTGAATGATTAAACTCAGTCAGAGGTACCATCATTTAAAGTCAGCTGAGTTCCAATACCCTGATTCTCTCTCCCCCCCCCCCAGTCCTACTTCTCTGTTTTATAAGCAACTGCTAAGGGATTTCTAAATAAACAAAGACATTAATTCTTACAGGACAATCATCTAATCCAACCCAGTAAAAAATGTACTTTACCTTGCTCCCTCTATCACCTGACGCTTCAAGAGCAGAAGCAGAACTTGCATTCTCAGCATCAGGATTAGATGTCTTCTCACAGTTAAAAATCTATAGAGGGATAAAATAAAAAAAGAGGTAAGGTAATTTCTAAATTTTTTACAGTTTATGAAAGTGCAGATTGTAAGCTTTCAAATTATTTGTCATACATTTCCATTTGAAAATAGTTTAAGAAGATATGCCTTTTTGAATGTTGGTAAACCTGGAATCCTCTAGCAGAGAAATTCCCCTAGAAAGATTCTAGAACTTTTCACGACTTCACACAGGGTGTGATTGTTTTTGTGTTTGTCACTAGAAACGCCGAATGCCAGTCAGTTGACCACAGTGAAGCGAAGAAAACATATATTCGCACTCCAGCAAATTCCAGGACTGTGCCTTCCTGACTTTTCCTAAATATGTGTGTTTTATCACCAAGTATTATTATTATTTTTTTTTTATCACACTGGGAAAAGCTAGTTTACAGCTGTGTTTCTGTTAAACTGCTGCCGGCTGCACATTGGGCCATTTTTTCCCCTGCCTTCTAAAGGCTGAAATGAGCTTTTTATCATTATTATGTTGCAAGGGCTCCCTTGTACAAGTATGTATAATGTTATAGCCTAAATTAGATTATGTATAGCAAAATATGGTCTAGGGTTTTAGGGTAGGGGTTAGGGTAATATTCTATTTTTTGACATTGTTTTAAATATAGACTATTAACCAATAGGGTACAATTAACCAATACATTTTTTACATGGTTTTGTTTCGGGAAAATAGAGGGTAGAAGCATATGGGTTTAGGTAAAAAAAACAACTTGTACTGTTAACAATTTATGTATTAGCTAAAGTGCCCATGATGCAAAAGGTGTATTTGTTTTATTTTAACCTATTACCTTTTATTTATACTAGCTCATCCAAATAACGGCACACGCATAGCCTTTGAGTCCTGATTAAGAATTCAACTTCATATAGTGCCCGGTTCTCTCTTGAGATAATTGAGATACACAAACACAGATGATACACAGATATTCCTGGATATAGTTATACAATGCATATCGCAGCTCTCCCTAGTGAAGTTATATGTTCACAAAAAAGCAACAGCGTGAAGGACATAATCAGTGGGGTTTTGCACACATCCAGAAACTTTGCTTCAACGACTTCAACTTTGTTAGCAATATGCATATGTACGGTTACCAGTTTGTAAATTAAATCAAAATATTTAATTGGAGGACATCGGGTGTTGTTCATGCTTCCATGTGCCACCTGGAAGTTGTGGGGGAAGTTCAGAATAAATTGTTTTGCAAAATACCAATGTCCAATTCATCAACAATGAGAAGAGTTGAAATACAAGCTACTTTTGTTTTCAAAACCCTTTGGATCAACCCATGGCAGCATGTAGCAAACCATTGCTTATGTCCATAAGATTATTTTGTTTATAAGGATGTGCAGGTACGTATTATTGAAGAAACACCATTAGATTCTTGTTTCCCAGTAGTGGACTGAAGGCATCGTTCAGTTAGGCATTCATAGTTAACCTTCTGACAAGGTATGAAAACACACCTGTTCAGACTTTACTAATCACTTCACTTCAATCATCTAAGAGAATCATACACAGCACTTTTCTAAACATTACTTCTTGTGGTATCTGCGAAATTGACCTTTTTGTTATATTTGTTTTACACTGCACTGTTAAAACTGTGCCCTTCTAGTCCTGCATTATCTGATACACTGACTATGCACTTTTTGCTTTGGATGAAACCATCTGCTAAATGTAGGTCTTTTAGACTGCATCTGTAAATGTCTACATAGTTAGCTGCTGTTACTTTTTTGAATTTGGGGAAAACAATTACAAATTTACATTGCATTGACTATGGATTATTTTGTAAAGGAATAAATCCCTTAAAACCAGATTACACTGTTTTAAGCAACTATGTTCTGTAGATCCACAGCATCTTCTGTTGATGGGCTTGGCCCCAATGCGCCAGACATGGATAGCATGGTGTGTGTTTTGGAGGTTGGGGGATTGTTGCCTAATATGCTAACTGCCTTTTTTCTATTGGGGATTCCCACTCTGCATCATCACCCTTGTTTTTTGGTGTTCCACAGGGTTCAGTGCTCGGCCCAATATTGTTTACTTTATACATGTTCCATTTCAAAATTCTCACCATAACCTATAGGGCTTTACATGGTCAGGCTCCTGCTTATCTTGCCAATATAATTCACCTACACACCCCCTTCCGGTCTCTTAGATCTATTAATCAAAATCTGCCATCCACGCCACGCACTCGTCTGAAGACGTGGGGATAGAGCTTTTGCCGCTATGGCACCCAGACTCTGGAATGCTTTGCCAACCAGACTCACTTGTTCAGGTTAGCTTTTGAGTAATCTCTGTCTTTGGTCTATTGATAATTGTTATCTGTTTTTATTTATTTTATTGTTTATTATTAGACTTTTATGTTATATTGACAATGTACACTGTAAAGCACTTTGTGACCCTGTCTGTGAAAAGCGCTGTATAAATACATTTTACTTACTTACTTACTTACTTATTGTTGTTCTTGTCGTTTGTTGATGTGTTTATGCTACCCTATGATAAATCGTACCCACTCAAGCACAACCACTATGCTACAAGATGATGTAGATATGCATTTTTGCATATGTGCATGCATGTTTGTCTGTGAAATATGTGTTCACACTGGTTTACCTGAGGCTCACACAGGCCATTGTCCTGGGGGCTTTGACATTCCTGAACCTCCTGTAGTTTTTTTTCCAGCTGTTCCAGACGAGCCACACGGATCTTGTTGGTGCAAAAAAAAACACACAAAAAACACTCTGTTCAGATATTAAGATTAACACACTCCAATAAAGGTTTGCACACAACATCCCCCATTGTGAATTGTGTAATGTTTCCCTAATCCAAATGTATGAGTTATCATGGTATACCAACCACTCTCAAACACAATAGGAGAATAGAACAAAAGGGATGTAATCCATAAAGTGGGTTTAGTGAAAATCCTGAGTTGGGTAACCCTGAGACTCTGGGTTGACATTCCTGAGCCTCCAGTAGTTTTTTTTCCAGCTGTTCCAGACGAGCCACATGGATCTTGTTGGTGCAGGAAGAGAGGTAACGCAAACTGTGGGTCAGTGTCCATGGTAACTGACTGGGAACCTAACCTGCTTGCCAGCAGGTTTTCCATAACAAACTCTGCATTCCTACTTATCCCCTCCCACTTTCTGAGCCTGATACAGTTTGCAGAGATGGGGTGTCCTTTCCTGGTTCAGACAACCGATCTCAAACAAAATTGTATTCGCTTAGCCTTACGTTGTAAGAGGATGATAAAACTGCGATTAGATGTGCTTTAATTCCCTGATGAATACCTAAGTGAACGTTACGGTTTTCCATCATACTCCATAATTTATGTTTGCAACATTCTCAGTCCTTACATTGCTAATGTTACACAACGTGGACGTGCCCTCAGAACCAACCAAAATATTTTTGCCACTGAAATAAAGATAAATCTTTGAAATGTTAAAGAAGAAATGTCTTCTTTATTGTCTACAAATAGGAATCCCACAATGAGTATTTATATATTGTTCCTACAATCTACATTATTCAACTGTGACCATGCACCTGGTGTTGAAACAAATAAATGTAATGATCAGACTTCCTAATCTTCTGCCCTAAGTACACCATCTCTTGGTAATTTTTTTGCACTTGCTTCATGAGATGCAGTTTGTATGACTCCTTTACTGGTAACTGGGAATACATTAAATTCCACAGTTCTTCATGCAGCAGTCAACGTCTCTTCATCATCATAATCATCACCATCCTGTGATGAAAAGCATTCTGTTCAGGGTTACTGCTACTACAAGTTGAAATAGGCACTAACTGATATTTACTTTGTATCATGTCAAATATAATTAAAACCAAGGCTACAATCACAAGCTTATAGGCCTAAACAAGATATGCCTTACCTGTTTGTAGTATGTTTTTATATTTCATTTTAAGATGCTGCCAAGTTCGCTTTGTGCATGTGGGATGCACCTACGTGAACATGCTATTTTATTAAATTCCACCAATTTTTCCCCTGTAATATTAACGGACAGTGTGATTAAATGTTCAATGTATGGACTGGCTACTGCATTCAAATGTATGCATTGACTCAGCCGGCAATTGTCTCCCACGCAAATTGTCTTTCCTTCGCTACTATAGCCATATAACTTTTTCCCAGAATATGTGCTCAGATTCATCATAAACACGTATTAACATCTCTTAAGTTGGGTGAAGTAGGAGGATGTTTTTTTGTTGCTCGGTACCATGGTTGATCCAAGTATCGGAGTTCCATTCATGTCGGCTTTTTATTGTCCTCATGCCTGTGCTTAACTCAAAGTGGACATACTCCAAGTTGATTTCCATCCATCATCTTCCGCTTGTCCGGGGGTCGGGTCGCGGGGGTAGCAACCTAAGCAGGGAGGCCCAGACTTTCCTCTCCCCGGCCACTTCCACCAGCTCTTCCTGGGGGACCCCGAGGCTTTCCCTGGCCAGCCGAGAGACATAGTCCCTCCAGCGTGTCCTGGGTCTTCCCCGGGGCCTCTTCCCAGTGGGACGTGCCCAGAACACCTCACCAGGGAGGCGTCCAGGAGGCATCCTTATCAGATGCCCGAGCCACCTCAACTGGCCCCTCTCGACGCGGAGGAGCAGCGGTTCTACTCTGAGCCCCTCCCGGATGACCGAGCTTCTCACCCTATCTCTAAGGGAGAGCCCGGACACCCTGCGGAGAAAACTCATTTCGGCCGCTTGTATTCGCGATCTCGTTCTTTCGGTCACTACCCACAGTTTGTGACCATAGGTGAGGGTAGGAACGTAGATCGACTGGTAAATAGAGAGCTTCGCCTTTCGACTCAGCTCCTTCTTCACCACAACGGACCGATGCAGAGCCCGCATCACTGCGGACGCCGCACCGATCCGCCTGTCGATCTCGCGCTCCATCCTTCCCTCACTCGTGAACAAGACCCCGAGATACTTGAACTCCTCCGCTTGGGACAAGATCTCAAATCTCACTCCAAGGTTTTTGGAAAAGTTGGCAGCCCTGAAACTATTTTCATTGTTTAAAGTAGCCTACATGTTGACAAGCCTCTGTATTACTAATCCTCTTCTTCTGGCTTCCCCAATGTTATACTGTAGGTGCAATAGACTGTCCCTGTGTGCGTATCCTGTTCCCCTGCCCTTCCTTTCAATGGAAACGTGTTATAAAGTGCCCTTTATGCTGCCCCTACATGACAGTGTCCCAAATGCTGCCCTTTCAAAGGGAGAAAATGAGATACTGGCAGTTGTCCATACACTGTCAGGCAAAATAGTCATAATTGGATTTGGATTAAATGTGCAAGTGTAATAGATATCATTATTGATATTTACATGCTACGCCATTTTAAATGAATGTTCTGCCAAGCAAAGTGTGCCACACTTTGGGTTACCTTCTGATCTGCGATGGAAGTCTGTGCCAAAATACTTATTTCAGTTAATCCCCATTTTAGTCATGGTCACCTTTCACTTTCAAGGTCAGCATTTAGCCTATAAGTTAAGAAATGTGTGTGCCAAAGTTATTTTTAAGTAATTACCGTAATTTTCGGGCTATAAGGCGCACCTGAATATAAGCCGCAGCAGCTAAATTGAATTATGTGTACATATATAAGCCGCACTGGACTATAAGCCGCAGGTGTTTAATGTTTAATTACCAAATGTAAGGGTTCGTGCACAGAGGGGATTGTCGGGAAACAGATGGCTGCTTGAGGAAGCTCCCATTTATTAACATTTCAACAAACAAGTTGCATATTTGCATAACGTATTCAATCCTCATCTCCGTCTTCTTCCTGCGTACTAAAACCACCAAAGTCCCCATCTCCAGTGTCGGAAACGAACAGGCTCAGGGTGGCTTCGTCAGCCACTCTCCTCTCTCATTCGTTGTCGCTCTCAAAACCAACAAACTCCTCTTCGTCACTGTCGTAATCGAACAGCCTCTGAAGGGCCTCAGCTGTGGCGGCGTCCTCCTCTTCATCACGCAGCAGTCCAGCCTTTCGGAATCCGTTGATGATTGTGGATGTTTTGACACTCCTCCACACTATCAGTATCCACTCGCAAACTTTAGCGAAAGTTGCTTTTCGCATGCGACCAGTTTTGGTGAATGATTTATCGCCGCTAGTCATCCACGCCTCCCACTGAACGCGTAGTGCCACTTTGAACGCACGATTGACACTGATGTCGAGTGGCTGCAGATGCTTCGTTGTGCCCCCAGGAATCACAGCTGGAATTGAGTTTGGGCCCTCATGCTGTCCAAAACGAGCAACGCTTTTTTTTGGCGAGAGAATCCTCCAGGGCGCTTGACGTAGCACTCATTCAGCCACTCCTTCATTACACTTTCCATCATCCACCCTTTCTTGTTGACTTTAAAGGAGATGCCGTTCGGGATCAATTCATTAAACATCTAACATTGTGGTACTATTTGCTTTGTTTTTCAGAACAACGGCATCAACACAAGGAGGGAGTGCATTCTAACTGTACGTTCACACTGCAGCGTTTTTTAACGCTCTGCACCGCTCGCCTTCCCACAGTGCCCCACGCTCGGGGGCCTGTTAGACAAGTTAATACAGAGTTTTAGTTCTCTAAGGTCACTGTTGTAGTCATGGCCAAGCGTGCAGATTTGGGTTCATGTACTCACAATATCGATCAAAATATCACTTTTACACAACATTTATGTAAAAATACAGAATTTTTACTAGTGCAAGATTACAGTAGAATACATGTTACGCCACCGGTCACTCAACCAGTCGTTTGTAGGCTGGGCTAGTGAGCTAGCAGTGGCACAGAACAGTCACATAATGTGACCAGACTGAATTTAAGTAGGCTATAAAAACACACTAGGAACACTGACGACATCGGCAACCATGCACCATGCATTATTAGTTTAATGTAATCTTTAAATTCAGGCTCGTCACATTAGTAACTTTGCTCTGAACAGAACTGGGTGTGCAGACACATACGAAAAGTTTCTCCTCCATCTTGAAATTGTGAAACCTAGAAATGTTTATCATGACCAACGGTTGCTACGTTACAAGAAACCAATCCGATTGGCCAACGCTAGCGTTTTCACGCTCCTCATTTACATAAAGTTGAGAAAATCCAACTTGCAACGCTCCGCTCCGCTTGCCTTCCCACAATTAAATGAAAATTAAATGAAAATGTATTGGAAGCCGACGCCCCGCGCCGCCCGCTCCGCTGCAGTGTGAACGCACTCTTATAGGGCTTTGCATCTACCTTGGCGAGAACGACCAAAAGCTGGTGAAGGAGTACTTGGTCAGTAAATGTCAGTCAACTTGTGCAGTATAGTACCTGCTAAAATTCTATCAACATGGGGCTTGAAGGAAAGATCCAATAGCTGACAAGGAAGCTGACGCATAGCCTTACGTATTTAATAATGTGATCAATGTGTGTTTTTGTTCTACAGGACACCGACACTGAAGATGCCCAAAGAGACATGAAGCAGACTGTTATTGGAATCTACCCTTTCAAAAAAGAAGACAGAAGGGAAGACCCTGTCGATGTTGGGATTGTTATCGAAGGGGTTATAGTTCTTCAGGACTTAGTTAATGTTGCTTCTGCTTGTGCCTTGTTGCTGGGACTAGTGTATGTGCTGAACTTGAGCTACCCACAGGACCTCAAAGCCACTTTTGAAGTCTTTCAGGATTATATGAACATAAACTCTCACCTTAAGTCAAAAAAATTAATAGTATGAGAAGTTAGATTAATGGATTGATGAAGTACACACCACTACTGTACCACACATCACACAAATCAAACACACCAAATAACACACATCACTACTGTACTACAGAAACACATCACTACTGTATATACTGTTACTGTTAGATTAATAGGAATGCTAAAATGGAACATGAGGATCTAAGATATGCAGTTTTTTTCCAGTTTGCCATTGAGGGCCATTTCTTTTTCTTTTTTTAAGAAAGCTATTGCATATTATTTTAGTCATACGTAAGTTTGAAACAACAAAATATATTTTCCTTTTTTATATAAATGAACAAGTTTAATAAAATGTATGGCTGTATGTGACTGCTTTTAGGATGAAACTGAACCATTTGATTTATTTGAATTGCTTTTTGTAAATTACGCTGAAAAAAAGGTTTTTGAATTAAGTTGCAGTTGTAGAATTTCACGGAATGTTGAATGTACTGTTATGGTAGATATCAATTGTATTAAGTAAATCCAACATACATTTAAAGGGTTTATATTACCTATATCAACAAAGTCAGGGGAATAAAATGTGATTAGACATAGAAGCTAATCTTAGGGTGCTGGCTAGCACTAGGGCTAAGGCAAAGGCCAAAGCTAAGGCACATGGCGCACACACTGATGATAGGTACGAGAATATTGTCATACATGTCGGCACCAATGATGTTAGGCTGAGGCAGTCAGAGGTCACAAAGGTTAATATAGCACGGGCATGTGACCTTGCTCAAAAGATGAGTCGGCATCGAGTAATAGTTTCTGGTCCACTACCTGTTAGGGGGACTGATGAGATCTACAGCAGACTTGTCTCTCTTAACCGCTGTTTTTTTTTTCTTTTTCTTTTTTTTTTTTTTACATTTAGCAGACGCTCTTATCCAGAGCGACTTACAGTAATTACAGGGACATTCCCCCGAGGCAAGTAGGGTGAAGTGCCTTGCCCAAGGACACAACGTCATTTGGCACGGCCGGGAATCGAACCAGCGACCTTCTGATTACTAGCCCGATTCTTTAACCGCTCAGCCACCTGACTCCCTGTTTGGCTCGCTTCTGCAGAGAACAGGGTTTAGGATTTGTAGATAATTGGTCTCGTTTCTGGGCCAAACCTGGCTTGTTGAAAGGTGACAGGCTCCACCCGAGCTGAAGAGGTGCTTTTCTTTTGTCTAGGAATATTGAAGCTATTTTAGAGCAGGCCTGACACTCACTATAACAAACCGGGCCACAGTCTCTTAGAGAGTCTGATAGGTATGTTGTGAGTTGTTTGGGGCCTGATAGCTTAGCTTGTAGTGTAGCCAGTGTGGTTGCTGATGTAGTTTTTCCCATAGAGACGGTGTCGGTCCCCCGCCCCTTTTCCAAATTTCGGCCTTCAATTATTAGGAATTATACCCATTTAACATGTATTCAGCCTTGCTCCCCCGTTGCCCTTCCTACTAAGTTTTCTGCTAACAGTGCTAACAGTGCCACCTTTTCAGAAAAAATATCTACGACTAAAACTGCCAAAAACCCATACTGGAATGTTGGGCTCCTAAACATCAGATCCCTATCCACAAAGGCCGTTTTGATTAATGATCTGATGTCTGAATGCAGCCTGGACCTGATTGGACTAACCGAAACCTGGTTAAAACCTGACGAATATTCCCCCCTGAATGAAGCATCGCCTCCAGATTTCGCGTACTCACACGTTCCTCGTGTCTCAAAGAAAGGTGGTGGTGTTGCTAGTGTCGCAGATTTTAGGCTGGGCTGATATGAAGCAAGCTTCAACCCCAGCCTAAAATCTGCGAACACCTTTAAAACATTTGAAATAATTTGCATGAGACCACCAACTACTTTAAAGAGGAGTAATGCTACTATTCCTGCCCCCCCTCCCTCATTTTGTATAGTTACTCTACCGCCCCCCCTGGCCCATACTCCCTCTTCCTAGAGGAATTTTCAGATTTTAAAAGAAATTAAAAAAATATCCTTTAATTAAGACCTTTACGGCTCTAATAGATTCCACAGGTCTCACACAGGTGGTTTCCAAACCTACCCATCTGCACTCGATTTAGTTCTCACACGGGGTATTGTGATTACTGACGTCATTGTCCACCCCCACAATCCTATATTATCAGACCATTGCCTGGTTACCTTCAAAATGGACCTATGCCAGAGCCTTAGAGGCAGTCAGAAAATGTCTACTAGCCATTACATATCCCCAAACACAGCTATAGAACTGGCTAGTATTCTACCCGCTGCACTAAAAGCACTTAACGTTCCAAATAAATCATTAAATGATAAAACTAGGGATCTGAATTTGGTTCTTCAGCTATCACTAGACTATGTTGCTCCACTAGAAAATTAGAACGTAAGTGGCATACCACTAAATTGGAGGTTTTCCGCCTGGCCTGGAAGGACAGCCTAATGGAGTATAAGCAAGTCCTCATCAGGTCCAGATCAGAATACTTCTCTAAGTTGATTAGTAAGAACCAGCACAACACTAAGTTCCTATTTGATACCGTTGCAAAACTCACTAAGAAAAGTACACACGGTGTTAGTACAGATCTCTCTCCCAATGACTTCCTAGATTTTTTTGACCAAAAAATCTATGCAAGAAGGGACAAACTACAGGCTAGCCCTGGAGGAATAGCCATTAACACTGAATTTTCCTGTATGTTGAGGCTCTCACTCACTTTAACCCTATTTATATGGAAGCGTTCATAAAGCTGATAGATTTATCGAAACCCACCAGTTGCCTTCTCAATCCCCTCCCTGCCAAACTTCGTAAGGAACTTCTCCCTATTATTGGACCACCCTTGCTTAGTATTATTAATGAATCTATCATAACCAGCCAAATCCCTGACGATTTTAAATAAGCAATTATTAAGCCCCTCCTTAAAAAAACAAACCTGGAGAGTACAAATTTGAAAAAAGTGGAAAAAAAATTAAATAAATGATATATGAATCAACATTTTTATTGTATTTTGTGTAGTAATGCAAAGTCTTTTAAAAGTAGTTTTTTTAAGGAACGGGTACTTTTCCTGTTGCTTAAAAAAAACTTTACTCTAACTCATTTTGAGCCAGTAATCGACTTTTTATTTAGCCATTGAACACTCTGACATGGAGCCCACCGAGAGAGAAAGCTGATAGGTTTACTTAACACAAAGAGAGACTTATCAGGATGCTCTCTCTGTCACTCGTTATGTCTGTCTCGCTCTCTCGTCCTCTCTCCCCCAAAATATTTTCTGGATATTTGCAGGCATCAGGGAACTACTAATAATATGCGGGAGAGTGAAATATCTGGAGATCATTAAAAAGACAAATTGCATCCATTGATCGTTTAGAATCTAAACGGTCTTAGCCGTTTTCAAATGAAAATTTAAAATACATTTTCAGTAACATACTGGACAAATTGTACCCTTCATTAGTGTTCCAAAAGTATAATCTTGTGTTTCTGTTACAGAAATAATTTGTGTGTGTCCTCACCTGAGTCCTATGTACCATTTCATCACTGGTTCCAAAACGTTCCACCATTACAGAACGCACTTGCTGGGCTTCAAATTCCAGCTGCTGGCGAATGAGGTCCATTTGCAAGGAGAACTGGAATAACAATGAAAGGAGATTTAAGGTACAATATGTAAAAAATATTCTGTATTTTGTGTAAGCTAACATTGCACTCTGATTAGCGACATATACAGCTCAGTGCCAGTGGAATTTAAATTTAAATTTTTTGGTCCGCTACTGTCCAGAAAATTGTCTTCAGAAATCCTGTTCCAGCCACTTGTTTTCAGCAAGGTAGGCTTTCCTCCTTGGCTTCTTTAATCACAACTTGAGCTGGAGGAAAGCTTTGAAATTTAGACAAGAATTGGGGGCACTGTTTCTACTCTGTGTGTGTCTGTGGCTCGGTTATCTTGCAAACCGGGCATTGTATGCAGTAGAAATTTGGCAGGTGTATAGCCCAGGACAGTTAAGCAAGCAAAGTTGTTGGGGTGTTACAAAAAAAGTATATGAGGCACTTTTTCTTACAGGCGAGGTGGGGGATCAAATTGGCCCGTGAGTCTACAGACAGGGACGTTGTTACTGACACGTAATGGTCGCTAGATGGCTCTTCTTGCACAGAGCTAAAAGCAAGGTCGGAAAATGAACTTGCCTTTGTCAATCTGTCATCCATTTCCGTGTTGTAAGTCAGTGATTATTTCATTAGAACGTTTGTTCTAATGAACCCCTTCAATCATTCAGCAAAATTAAATTTATTATAAAGGATGTTACAGAAGTTGCGGGTTAGACCGCAGTTGGTCTATAAATGCATAGCCCAACATTATCAACATATTGTCAGCTGACAATGATCACTTCGTTGTCTCCTGTCAAAAGTAGTGTAGCGACCTGGCAAAGGGAGTTTTGGGTTAGCGGGCCAGCCTTTCAGTAGCATATGTTTACACACAGGGACATCATAAACATTCAAGGGTCTGATAGATCCAGTTATCCTGGCAAAATAGTTATTGTTCTTTATTTATTGACAGGGAACGGTCCTTGTATTGCAAAAATGACAGAAGTGTATTAGTTTGGAACTTCTAAGCTATATGCTACGATCTCTGCTTGCTCTCCAGGTTATCCTGCTCTCAAATGTTTGCTTCCTGAACAATAACAATAGTTCACAACCTATTAGCCTACACTGGAGATATATAATTATAGCTTTACAATGTAAAACCACTATGGTGCACTATTCTCTACAACAGCAGGGATCCTTCTGGGCACATTATTGGGGCCTGGCACTGTCTCTGACACTCACATTGTTTTAATTTTTAGCAAAAGCATTCTGATTGTCTTTAACATTTAGCAATCCTACCTGAACACTCTGGCACTTGGTACTGCCACCACCTTACCGCAAACTGGTCTACTGGTGGCTGCTTAATACAGACTACAATAGACAAGTGTCTCACACACGTGTCACAACATACCATTTTGCATTTAACATAGCACTTATTAGGGTTCCTCCGGTAGGAGGAAACCTATTGTTTTTGTTAGTATTATTATTATTATTAGGGTTCCTCCGGTAGGAGGAAACCTATTGTTTTTGTTAGTATTCTTATTAGGGTTCCTCCGGTAGGAGGAAACCGATTGTTTTTGTTAGTATTCTTATTAGGGTTCCTCCGGTAGGAGGAAACCTATTGTTTTTGTTAGTATTCTTATTAGGGTTCCTCCGGTAGGAGGAAACCTATTGTTTTTGTTAGTATTCTTATTCTTATATTTCTCCGCTAAATGGCCCAATAGCTCAAAAAGTCCTGGACCCGATTTTTTCCAATTTGGTCCAATGATACAACAGGTCACTCATTACTTCAAGACGGCTAGTGGTCCATGTACGCCCATAGGTGGCGCTATAAAACACGCCCAGAGTCTACGTGATTTCCCCAGCGCCCCATTAGTCCAAAGTGCCTGTAAATTGGTAGACATGCCTTATTTCTCATGGGGAACAAAAAAGCCTCAAGGACCCATATTGTCAGACTTATGAATTTTCTTGTACTGTCCAAATTTGGTACAACCTTCAAAACCCTTCTCCTCATGAACAATAGATCCAATCGACTTGAAATTTGTTACAGATTTGTAGAATACATGTCTTTCTATAGGGTCAAATTGAATAGGGAATGCAATACAAAATGGCTGAAAGAAGTGTATTTATGTAAATGTCCACATTGCCACAATATCTTATTGTTAATAAATCAAATATAATTTTGACTGATGGTTTTTCAAACGTTAGTTCCTTCAAGTTGACATCATTCTGAAGTACCATACGCAATTTCACGTCATGTCAATATATGATTGAAATCAATTGAATGGCTCCACAGCGCACGCGCACACTCATCCTGCCCCTTGACACACGAGCGAGCTTGGCGAGACACACACACATGCTTTCTGGAAATTGTGTGCTGACTAAGCCCCCACCCTCGGTTTTTAGCTCCTGTTTCATTTTGCTTCCAATCGCAGCTCGCCATTACGAATATAAATCATTTTTCGGCGGCCATTGTTGTTTTCAACTGGAGTTGCCTGATAGCCGTGTTGGAGGCAGCCACGTTCGGTAAGTCCTATTTTTACACATTTTAAGATAGAATCAATGATTGGGTTTGTGAAAGTACACTACTCTTGAATTATGGTGAAGGTTTGAGCACTTTTAGACCTTTAGATCGTGAGTTTGAAGTGACGGAAAACCGAACTCGAAAAGTAGCTAGCTTTTCCCCTTTGTGTTTAGAATTAGTGAATCATTTTGCATCTCGGCGAATTCTTCACCCAAAAGGTTGAGGAGGGCAGCCTTTCGGAGAAAAAGCGATTCCCCACAGACCTGTAGGCTCAGAATTTTGATTTGGGTCGTGAAAGTCTTTGTAATTGGAGTGAGTTCAGACGCCAGGGAGACTGCATAGGCTTACGGTGCGTTCACACTGCAGCGGAGTGGGCAGCGCGGGGCGTCGGCTTCCAATTCATTTTCAATTAAACCAGGCGTTGACGCTCGCGTAGGGCATTGTGGGAAGGCGAGCGGAGCAGAGCGTTGCAAGTTGGATTTTCTCAACTTTATGTAAATGAGGAGCGTGAAAACGCTAGCGTTGGCCAATCGGATTGGTTTCTTGTAACGTTGCAACTGTTGCTCATGGTAAACATTTCTAGGTTTTACAATTTCAAGATGGAGGAGAAACTTATCGTATGTGTCTGCACACCCAGTTCTGTTCAGAACAAAGTTACGTAATGTGACGAGCCTGAATTTAAAGATTACATTAAACTAATAATGCATGGTTTCCGATGTTGTCAGTGTCCCTAGTGTGTTTTTATACTTTTAAATTCAGTCTGGTCACATTACGTGACTGTGCCACTGCTAGCTTGCTAGCCCAGCCTACAAACGACTGGTTGAGTGACCGGTGGCGTAACGTGTATTCTACTGTAATCTTGCACTAGTAAAAATTCTGTATTTTTACACAAATGTTGTGTAAAAGTGGTATTTTGAGCGATATTGTGAGTACATGAACCTAAGTCTGCACGCTTGGTCATGACTACAACAGTGACCTTACACAACAGTGACCTACAACTCTGTATTAACTTTTCTAACACGCCCCTGAGCGTGGTGTACTGTGGGAAGGCAAGCGGTGCAGTGTTAAAAAACGCTGCAGTGTGAACGCACTGTTAGGCGGCAGCCATGTTTTGGTTGCATCATGTTCACCATTTTATTTACAGTTCGGTAAATTCTACCCCCGAAAAGGGCAGGGCAGCTTCAACAGATGTGGGAATTGTGCTTTTAGCCAGATGGTCCTATTATTTTTGTGATTTGTGGAAAACTTGCAATTTGAGTGAGAGTGCATTGTTTTGACGTTAGCCTCAGAGTTAGACTTGGTTCGCTCACTGGCAGTGACTGTATTTCACTCAATTCTACTCCAAAAACGTCAGGGAGGACTGCTTTTTGTATATCTGATTTTTCAAGGCGAGCCTGTTTCATTCGTCATATGCCCTGAGAAAGCGACCTACGTTAGCCAGGCTAGTTTCACTCAGTCATCCTATTTAAAGGTCTCTGGCAGTCAGAATCACTAATTACAGGCAAAGGTCGAGCTGGTCTTTGGTCAGATGTGTATATATTGACCAGTTTAGAGCTAAATACTCTTGCCAGAGCCTGGAATCGAACCCGTGTTTTGAGTGACTTTGCATGGTTCTCCACCAGGTCAACACATTTGGATTCAAGTTCAAGTAATGCCCCTGCATTTCACAGTCAAAATTGTAGTTTATATCAAGTGTAGATGGAAAAAGCTTCATTTTTCACAAATGACATGGACCCTTTCTTCACTTTTACAGGTCTTGAGGGTCATGCAGAGGCCTGCTCAACAGAGTTCAACAGAGGACGCTGAGCGTAACAGAGGATGCAACAGAGGATGCTGAGATCAACACAGACCCCTTGCTGGATTACCCCTCTCTAGCTGGACAGCTTCTCTTCAGCCCTGACCCCAGGACAGCTTCATCCTGCAGGCCCTGCTTGCCCCTGCCTGCCAGCCCTCCAGAGACAGTCACCCCACAGACACAGTAGCTCTGCAGACTGCTTTTTTGAGGACATTGATGAAAAAGGACAAACCAGCATTTTTTACGTTGATGAAAGTCTAAATGTTTAATCCTTTCCATGTCCCAGTATGCCAATCTGCTGACTTTGAGTGTCTTAAGTGATTAAACCAGTTCAAGTGATAGACTTTTGACCTGAATCCAATTATTATTCATCTGAATAAAAACCACTCAAGAGAAGTACTGCTTCTTGGATCATTTGTGCTCCACATCAGTACATCTCACACATTTGCCTTTGTTTCCATGGGATTCATGGAATTGTTAGTTTCTGCTCCACCATTTCCACCATAGTGTAATAATAAATATAATTTAGGACAGCAATTACATCAGTGTTTACTTGGAAAGATTACTGTAAGTAATCAGAGGATGTACTTCCTTCGGCAGCTGAAGAAGTTCAACCTGCCAAAGACAATGATGGTGCACTTCTACTCAGCCATCATCGAGTCCATCCTCACCTCCTCCATCACCGTCTGGTACGCTGCTGCCACTGCCAAGGACAAGAGCAGGCTGCAGCGTATCATCCGCACTGCTGAGAAGGTGATTGTCTGCAATCTGCCTACCCTCGAGGACCTGCACACCTTGAGGACCCTGAGACGAGCGAGGAAGATTGTGGCCGACTCCTCCCACCCTGGACACTCCCTGTTTCAGTCACTCCCCTCCGGCAGAAGGCTGCGGTCCATCAGGACCAATACCTCACGCCACAAAAACAGTTTCTTCCCTTCCGCTGTTGGCCTCTTCAACAAGGCCAAGGGACCACACTGACTCTAATGACTTCCTGCTTAAAACACACTGCTTTTTGCACTGCATTACAAAATTGTATCTTGTACATTTGTATTTTTTGTAACATTTGTATTTTTATATTGTAATTTACTGCAACTTATATTTTATTTTATTGTATATTTAATTCAATTCTAATCCCACTTAGTACTGCTAGTTTATGTACCCTTAGTATAGATAGTCCACATATTTAAATTTTAGGTCCCTATATGTTTATTGTATGCACCTTCCTGCCAAAGCAAATTCCTTGTCTGTGCAAACTTTCATGGTGAATAAATCCCATTCTGATTCTGATTCTTCTTCTGTAGACACCATGTGAAGCCCCCACTCCAGAGACAGTTGGTGACAGAGAGGTGCAGACATTAATTTAAACATACCTTAAGAGTAGAGTAACAAATAGAGACTAAATGTGTAAATGGATGTTGAAACTCAGTTCTCTGGCTTGGTGCATGTCAGTTTAGGCAAAGGTAGCATTTTAAACCTCTAGGTAAAAAAATAATAATCAGATTTGATTGGAACTCTCTCTTTTATACATTTATAGTTGGATTTGACATTTAATTCATTTAGCAAGTTGTTTAACTCAAACAACCATAACACAGTACATATGGTATACAAAGCTACAGTCAGATTTGGCGAAATTGTTAGCTTGGATGTTATCTTTACATATGGGGTCTTGATGATGATGCGCACGCAGCTTCAAGGCAGAAAGACGCATTCCATTTCACTTTTACTGTACCCTACACTTTTAATGTTCCCGCCATCCCCCCCCCCTTCTGAATAAAGTTCGACTGATCTGATTTGTTGATTTCTGTTGCTATGAAAAACAGTTTAGCCAAGCTAACTAACATTGTTTTTAGCTAGCTTGCATTACCATTCAATCGCTAACAAAACATTAGTAAAAATTGCTCACTAAATCGGGCAGAACTTGTTAATGCAGGAGACTCCGAGACCTTAGCGCGTCACTAGCATCTCGTCATATCACGCAGTCGGAACACAGCTAGATAATCAGCGTCAGCGCTCTTGGGTACCCAGCATGCAGTGCGACATGTCAAAAAACGCAAAGACTTGTGGAAAATAGTTAGGTTACAACAGCCATGCGAGGGATTTCAGTTGTTGTGTTCGTTCAGTTAGATGTTTGTAATGTTTTTGTTTGTTAGTTAATATAATCTTGTTGGTCACCCTGAGTGTGCATGTTGTGTAGTTTGACGGGAACAGAGTGTCGGCTACTTTACCATCACAAGCAGTATTCGCAAGGAGCTGATTGTGTGTTATGCCCTAGACAAGTTGCCTACGAGGTTATTCTTGATTGTGGGTTGACTGAGGTTCTGGAAAGAGATCTACTCAAGAAGAGTCAATAGCTGTGGTTTTCAAGCAATCTTGGAGAAAGTTTGAAAACAGAGTTGTGGTTAATATGTTCTGATTGTGGGAGGCCATTTTTGGACTACATGTAAACCTCATGCGGCTGCTGCAGCATTTCTCCTTTGGCGTGACCTGCACTGGGAGAGAGGGAAACAGCATGGATGGGGATAGTGTGCGGGCCGGGCAGATGTGTCTTTATATAGGGTGAAATGGAATGAGAAATGCAACACAAAATGTCTGAAAGGGGTGTATTTATGTAAATGTCCACATTGCCTCAATATCTTTGTGTCAATATATCAAATATCTTTTGACTTATGGTTTTTCAAACCTTATTGGCTTCAAGGTGACATCATTCTGATGTACCATGCACAATTTTACCTTGAAATGTCAACCGTTTCTTAACCTTTGTCCCAAAGCTGACCAAAGCTAATACTCTGCCCTTTCTATTCATAAAATCTCAACAGTTGGTGTGTAGCACAGAGGATAGAGAGACTGACTTGAAACCTTATGCCCATGAGTTCAAATCCCCATTCAGCCTATTGTTGTTGGCCAAACATGAAGTAGTTTTGCTCTCTTGTTGTCCATCTCTCCATCTTCAACAGTGTACATGTTTATAATATTTTGCCATTTTGCGGAGGAACCTGCATCGCTGCTTGCAGCTATATTTCATATTGTTTATGCTTTAAACCATAACCTCACACAATTCCTAGACAATTAAATTGGATTGTGGTTTGTAGACAACGTAATACGTTATGTTTGTTTGTTATGTACGCTTGACTCCTTGGCACTGTAGCCTATCTTCTAGCGCTTGTTCTGTCCCTTTACTCTCAGTCTCAAATTGCAAGCTTCTTTTCCTCTTTAACAAGTCTCTGGGTTTGACACATTTTGCCACATTGTCTCGTAAAGCTTTTTTTTATTATTATGGCTTTTTCAGCTCCCCTTGTTCTCTTTCTAATCTCGATCTTGTCTTTACATATGTCTTACTTGCATCTTATACCAATTTGTAATTACGTCAATCAGGTGGCCAATCCTAACCTCCTGGGGACCTGAGGCCTGTTCCATAAAGGCCGCTCAAAAAAGCTGGACTTCAAGTCCCAAACCTGACTTGAATTAGCTTAACAAATCAAGCGTGGCTAAAGCGGTTCCATAAAGGCCAATTTCAGCTCACGCAATCCTACTAATTTGAGTTAGATTTAAGTAGTCAAGCTAATTGTGCGTCTACCCTATTCTTAAGCAGCCCGAGGGTAGAACATGGATCATATCGATCCACCATGGGAAAACGCAATGTTCACGGCCACGGACTTCTTCCAGAAAGAATGTTCCCTTTAAGCAGTTCCCTCATCCATCACTTCATCAAAATAAAATGGCACACCATGATTGACGTGAACGATAGGCTACATAGGTCGAGGTCCTTTTTTTATAGACGTTTACTTCATTGATAAAAAACAGACACCCTCTAAACACATCTAAATATTTTTTTTTTACATTGTTTTATAAATAGCCAATCAATACATTATCCAGCAGCCTAACTTAACATGGTTTTTGTGTCGAGAAAATGGAGGATAGATATATGGATTTAGGTTTGTTTTGCAATTGTAAGCTACTGTTAACAATTATGTAGCTATGATAATTATACTGGGATGATTTAGACTGAGATATAGGCCTATATGCCTGATGCCTAAACATTGGAAATCACAAACTACCTATAGCCATATGTTTAACGTAGGCTATGTAGGTTTGTATCATTCTGAAATCATTGTTTATCATTGTTTAATGCATTAGGTTAAATGTTGTAGCCTTTTTTTTTGTACCAGTTCTATCAAGTAAAAAAGTCAATTTCAAGTCCTGTAAAAAATCCCCAAATACTTAACTTCCCTTTTAATTTTAATATTGTATAATGATTGCCGAAGTGTGAAGTTAACATTTCACATTTTTCTACGTTTAATTTTAACCTGAAGCTTTAGAAAAATTGGTTAATAGATTGTAAGGCTGTGCTGTGGGAATTTGATGTTCATTTAATAATAATAAAGTTGTCGTCTGCTAGCTGACTTATTATTACTTGCCTACCCATCACATTTAACCCTTCAATACATTTACATTTAGTCATTTAGCAGACGCTCTTATCCAGAGCGACTTACAGTAAGTACAGGGACATTCCCCCGAGGCAAGTAGGGTGAAGTGCCTTGCCCAAGGACACAACGTCAGTTGGCATGACCGGGAATCGAACTGGCAACCTTCGGATTACTAGCCCGATTCCCTCACCGCTCAGCCACCTGACTCCCTTACAATACCAATACCAATATTCTTGATCAATTTAAGTAACATCACTGCAACCATTATAAGCAATAAAGGTGAACAACCACAACCCTGACGAATGCCTCTTCATCTCAAATCTTGGACATGGATCTCAAAAGTTCCATGTCCTAGGGAAACAGAGCTCTTAATTCCCTTATAACATTTGAATTACATTTATAAATCTTTATCCAAAATTTAAATGAAATGGTTTAAAAAAATAAAAGTGTGTTAAACTGAATCAAATGCCTTATAAAAAAATAAGAAAGCCACTTTTTTGAACCACCTTATTATAATCAAGTACATCTAAGACCTATCGTATGTTATTGTGAATATATCTCCCATTCAAAAAGCATGATTGTGTCTTACTAATTATGGTCGAAATACCTTTTTTCAATCCAGCAGCAATACCTCCAGAAGATATTGTAGAATCGGTATTGTTCTCAAATCGTCTACATATCTTGCATTTTTGTCAGATGTAGGGTCAGGGTAATTAAGTCTTGTTTCATGCTTACCATCACATGCTGTCTTTTGTGACTAAACATAAGGAATCATTTTCCCCTTCCTCAATCCATTTGGGATCTTATAAAAGCACCCTGCGCTTTTTCAAGATAAAGACAATCTAATTTACCATGAAGCTCCATCACCCTGTTCTTTTCCTTCACAATGTAAATTTGGTTTAATACTACAACACTGGCCAATTTCCCCGAATCAATTACTTTCATATGCTCTTTTTCTGTTAAGCTTCTTGCTGGATTTTATGGAAAGCTCCCAGATTTTGAATTTCATAAATTCCCATTTACCCACATTGTATTCAAAAGATGTATCTTTCTTATCCCTTATTAAATCCATGATATTATTGCAGTACTCTTCAGCTACACACTTTAACTCAGAAAGTCTTCCGCAAATACAATCCTTGGAGGACCTTGGTGCTTTTCAAGTGTACAAACTATTATTAGTAGTATTTTTTTTCTCATTTATTTCAGGGACAATGCACACTGATTAACAGCAAAACTGTAAGTGCGCCAGAGTTAGCCAGAGAGGCTAATTTTCGTCTGCTGTCCCCGGCCAGATGTTTAAAGGCAGCCTAAAATTACAAAATATCAAATAACATACTAAGGTTAAAATAAGTCAATAAACATACAGTAACGTAGACACACCCAGTTCAGATATAAGCAACAGAAAAGTGTACCTGCAGTACAAGCACATTTACATTTAGTCATTTAGCAGACGCTCTTATCCAGAGCGCCTGCTAAATGCGTCCATATTAAAGAATATATTGTGCTTATTAAAGTTATGCATTGTGCTTATTAAAGTTATGAACTTAGAAGTGTGCCCAGGCTTAAACATTGGGTCTCACACTGAGTGTGGGAAGCAGGCTGTTCTTTGTGTCTCTATCTTTTCATTTTCAGAAACAACCTTGAATCTGGGTGGAGATGGCACCCGAGCAGGTGGGACGCGGAGGCAAGAACAACTCCCTGATGCACGAGAGAACAAGCTCAACCCTCTTTTCATCTTTCTGTTTTAATTGCACTGTATATTATATGCTGGGGCAGGGAAAGATAGCCAGTTGGACTTCGTGAACCAGCCCAAACTCTGTTGCGGGTAGGGAAACTTAGACAACTCCAGAGCTCTGTACTTGTTGATTTCCAACTGCTGCATTAAAGCTGATACTATCGGACCTCTGCGACTCCAGACCACTCTTTCTAGAACACAGATTTGTGTCATTGAATACTATCATTACATATTGGAATAGACACATAGATATATGAATCCTTCAATATATAACACTGAGGCACATTACATACATCAACACGACAAACACACAGACAGTACATCAATGCTTGCATACCTGATTGGCAACAAGCCATTCCTTAAGGCTATGTTTGAATGTTATGTATGTGTCTTTTGTGCGTATGTGTGATGGCAGAGCATTCCAAGTGTGTGCTGAATTTACAGAAAATGCTGATTTGCTAAAAGAGCTAGACCTATGTGAAATAATACAATCACCTCTTGAAGCAGATCTAGTGTGTCTGCCACTCTGAGTGCGCTGTTTAATCAAATCACTAGCGGAGGTGGAGCCATACCATTGAAAAACACACATCAGCGAATTTAACAAGGTTCTCCCAACTCAAGATATTATGTTTGATGAGGATATTGCAGTGATTGTGATTTTTTTATTTTTATCAAGTGTTTTTAAAGCTTGTTTATGGAGAATATGGATAGATCTTAACGTTGTGCCCAGCTGGTTAAACAGTAGGTCAGATGGGGGATATTCATTGCATTAAAATACAGTTTCCCAGCCTGCATGGTTAGACTGTTTCTTATATATCTAAAATTCAAAAGGTTAAATGTTAAGACCTTGGTCACATGTTTTACCTGTTTTTTAAAGGAGAGATTAGAATCAATAAATATTCCTAAATATTTAAAATAAGATACTACCTGTAGCCTTTTACCAGCAACATAAACATCTGGTTCCGGTGACACCTTGCAAGTCCTTTTTTTGAAGAACATACAAACAGTCTTCTTAACATTCAGATGAAGGCAGGAATATGCAAGCCATTTAGTTACATTTGTCATTGTGGATGTGAGCTTAAGTGCAGCTTGTTCTTTGTTTTTTGCATGCACATAAATCACTGTGTCATCAGCATACATTTGAATATCACATCCATTGCAGACACCAGTCAAATCATTAATGTACAAGCTGAACAATAAAGGTCCTAAATCAAAACCCTGGGGGACACCCACTTTGGATCTCAGAGTAGATGATGAAACATTACCCACTCTGACACACTGGGTTCTTCCCTCAAGGTATGATTTCAGGAAGGTAAAAGACTCTTGGGAAAAGTTCAAATTTGACTGTTTATTAATCAGGACATTGTGATTAACCGTATCAAAAGCCTTCTTGAGGTCAAGGTAAACCGCTGCTACTACACCCCCTTTATCCATTTTAAGCTTCACATTCTCTAAGAGAAAGCAGTTGGTTGTTTCAGTCGAATGATTAGCTCTGTAACCAAACTGCATAGGATGTAGCTGATATGGAGAGCTGTTGAGGTGTTTTATAAGTTGCTCTGCAACACATTTCTCAGCAACTTTGGAAACAGCAGGGAGAATACTGATTGGCCGATAGTTAGAGACATCGGTTGAATCTCCTGACTTAAAAACGGGTATTATAATGTCTGATTTCCATCCTTTTGGAAACACACACTGCCTGAGAGATTTGTTGACAATGACTGTTATAGGGTGAGCGAGTGTGTCTTTGTGTTTCTTCAGAAAAATATGATCATTTCCATAAACATCTTTTGCCCTAGAATTCTTAAGTGAGCCCAGAACTCTAGTGACAGTAGATTCCGAGACTTCCTGAATACAGAAGCATGGTTGACCTTCATTTACCAGTGTACTATGAAATTGATCAATACTGGAGAATTGAGTTAACGCTACCACTGAGTTGATAAAGTATGAATTGAAAGCTGTACAAATTACAGCTTCATCTTGTTCACATTCATTTTAAGTTGCTTCACTGGATTGCTGTCATGTTTGTCTGTTAACTTCTTTAAATTATCCCATATTAATTTAGAAGTATCCCCTGCTTCATCAATGATCTTGATTGACAGTTTTAATGCATAATCCCGTTTTTTTCATTAAATTCCAAATGTCACTATTTAGCCATGGAAGTGTGTTCTTTTCATTTTGTTTCACTTTGGATTTTTTTTAAGGAAACTATTAATTGTGGTCTGTATTGTGGATAAGAAGATGTTGCTGTCTTCCTTCACAGTTGCACCCATTAAACAGGTGCTCCAATCAATTCCCTTTATAGCATCCTCAAATAAATGTTTGTCACCTTTCGGTATTCTCAATTGATAAGCCTTTCTGGTAAAACAGATTTTAAAGCGTTTATTTGTATGTTTTCTTGTTAAAAGAATACAATTATGGTCAGACATACCAGTTACCATATTGTGTGTTTTGATAATTCTTTCTGGTTTGTCCATTGTCTATTTGCTGGGCTATTGGAATAACGGCGCTGTCAGATATTAGCAGCTCTGCGCCACACTCAGAGTTGGTGCAGAGTCCCTCTTTTGCAGATATTTTATCTAAATATTCCCCCGTCCCAGAACCCAAATTAAATCAGTTTAATAGAAGTGTTGTAATTGATATATAAATGTGGCTAGCTAGTATCTACGGTTGTTACCTGGTTACAGCTCTGGAATGTTGCCCAATTGCTGACTAAATGCAATTTGTCTGACTGGATACCAGGGGCGTCGTTAGACCCTTTTTACTGGGGCACGTGCCCCAGTATAAATCTGCTGTGCCCCAGTAAAATCAAAAGTTTGAGTTTTAACAATTTACTTTATTCGTCAATGCATTCATTTAGATTGATAATAATGGGATATTGCGTTTAAAAAAATAAACGCAATATCCCAAACGCTTGTCAAATTCAAGCAGTTTAACCGAAAACACAAACCGATTCATGCAGAATTCCATGTCAGCGCACTCTTTTGAGCTTGCCAAATAGCCACTGCAGCACGTACACAGAAGTCCAGGTGTCGGACTCGGCACACAAGTCAGAATTGATAGGCTAAGAAAACATTACAAAACTAAAGAAAGTTTCTAAATGATAGGCCTACCAATTATATTATTTTGACTAAAATATAAAAACTATATTACATGAAGCTAAAAAAACAAACAGTATTTGCGCTCAAATGAATGCGATTTTTTTTTGCACTCTCGCATTAACTATTGATGTCCCTGCCAAAGCTGATATCAAACTTGCGTCCCTGAACTGTGTATAGTGGGTTAAGCAAGGGGAGTTTCTATAGCCTAGTAGTGCATTGTGCACAGCAAGCTTGAAAGAAAAAAAAGGGATATGAATAGGGGCCTGTGCCCCAGTAGAGTTTTATGTCTAACAACGCCCCTGCTGGATACAAGTTAATGAAAATCCAACCTGGTTGCAAGCTTGGCACTAGCTGGCACAAGCACCAGCTTGTCAAGAACTGCAGTAAGCTTTTTTCAAGTTATTGTTTCTGTCATTAATCAGTTTAATAGCGTATGTAAAGTACAGTCAAATCAGTCAATGGTTTGCTGCTAAGAGAAAACCAAGAGCAATTGCTGGTCTTTCTTTAAATCTTTCCCCAAAAATTTAAGATTAGTTACACTTGCCAGCCATTACACTTGGCATTTAGTTTCAAATCATAAACTGCTTGTAGTTTAGGCTGGTACTTCAGCAAAAAATCAGCAGAGGAAGTTAATGGGTCAATTTTGCCTACGGTTTTCCCTACATATAGCGCGGTTGTCAAATGACCCGAGTCTTCAGACAGGGACGATGTTACTGACACGTGATGGCGCTTCTTGCACCAAGCAAAGGCACAGTCGGAAAATGAACGTGCCTTCGCCTCCTTTTTTCTCTTCTATGCCTTTGATTTGAAGACACTACCTCATGGTATCTTCCTCTCTCACTCTTTCCTGAAGATCCTTGTTCTCCTTGAGTATATGGTCATTTTGTATCTCCAAACCTTTGACTTTATTTCAGCAGGCATTTACATTGACTCTTTTCTGCATATTACTGACTGGAAGTTAGTTAGAAATGTGGAGAGGTGTTAATTAACAAGATGGTCAGTTTTAGTTACAAATGTGGCAGTTTTTCTCATAGATAATTTATTATTCATTTAAGTACTATAGATAGTTCACAGTGCCCGTGATAAAATTGGTGGCACACACACACAGTGTGTGCTGTGCTTTGTCTGTCATAGCCTGTAACATATTAAAATTAAAACATAAAATGTAAGGATACTCTGAAGTTGTTCTGCGGCGACTACATTTCCATGCGTCATAATATTTCATTTATAAAATGATTAAAGTATATTCTATGCAAATACTTATTTAGAATGACTTGATTTAGAATGACCAAATATGTAGTCAGTGTAAGAGTAAAAGTGCTCTTACCGTGTCAATACATGGAAGCTCTGCTAGCCGCTGAGACAATCCCTTGAGCTGTGTGTAGTACCAGCAACGCTCCCTTTCTTCTTTATCTATCTCACTCAACAGCATAGTCCTGGAAGTCAAATCTCAGTTCAACATGGAGAACTGCATGTCCACACAAAACAATTGTCACCAATTATTTATGTATTCGAGTATTTCTTATTTTTTAAAGGTCCCATGACATGAAATGTTCACTTTAGGAGGTTATTTAACATTTATATGAGTTCCCCTAGCCTGCCTTTGGTCCCCCAGTGGCTAGAAATTTTGATAGGTGTAAACCAAGCCCTGGGTATTCTTCTCCGCCTTTGAGAAAATGAAAGCTGAAACGCTTGGTTTTGAAAATCCTCTCCTTATGTCGTCACAAGGAGGAAGGTTACCTCCCCTTTCTCTGCTTTGCCTGCACAGAGAATTTGGCCCACCAATGAGAAAATGAGCTACGACCGTGCGAGCGCGATATTGGTTTTTCGTCGAGACATCATGGCTTGCAAACGACCGAAGCATGGCAGTTAGCCCCGCCTCTTTCTTCCTCATAGCATTTAAAGCTACAGACACAGAAACGCCACGTCCTGAGGAAAGGTCATTGTGGGACTGCTCGTAGTGGCTGTAATTCTGCGCCAAGGCTAAATTTCGGGAAAGAGACTTCAGATACAGTATTAGGGGACCACTAAGGCCTATATAAAAGCATCCAAAAACAGTATGTCATGGGATCTTTAATGCAAGACAAACTTTTTACTGGTATGTTGGTTATATTGATATGTTGCTTATATTTGTGGTAACAAAGTAGGCCTACTAATCAGGAAAACACTGTAGGATGGCCGAAACCTACAAGGCCTTTGGAAAGTAGTCAAACCTCTTAATCGACATTTAATTATATTCAGTTAGCAGATTTGTAACCAAACGGATGGATTAGGTACACATAATTAGCGCAGTAGATAATCAAGAACTAAAAATGCACAGTTATAAGTGATAAATGCCGCAGACCTGTTTTACAAGATGTTGCAACAACATCATAGTGTGAATTAGAAATGCATCACAAAAAAGGTATAGGAAATTATTCCCACTACTAATCTCTAAACAAATCAATTTGCAGCTCAAGTTGTCATGTAGATTTCATTTCTTAAATAGGCGATTAGATGGCTTTGAAATTCTAAATGATAGGCTTTAAGGGGCTGAACATAACATGTACAAATTCACAATGTATTTATCTATATAAACTGCCACTCACCTTTCTTTACATAACTCCTCCAAGTACTGGGCAGTAATGTGATACTCTCCTCCAATCGCAGCTCTTTTGGGTGGGGCTCCCTCCAGGATGTGAGGGTGACCAGGGTGCATTATTGTGTCATCCCCAGACAGATTAGAGCTTTGAAGGGCCAAAGGCCTAAGAAGGCTCTTAGTTCTCTCCAGTCTGGAGGAGAGAGTTGTCTCTATATCCCCGTCTGACTGTTTGGCCAGACATGATAGGGTGTCTGAGAGAACATGCAGGTTGTGTGGCTGATGCTTTAGCTCGTAGTAGTTGGTGAGGTCCATATGCAGTTCTAGAATATTGTGAGGATGCGAGGAGAAAAATGGAAGGGGGGTTGCGTTATTATTTTTTTTATGTGAGTATGAGTGTAGAATTCAGAATTATTTTGAAGGGTTTGAAGTGAGTGGTTCTCAATTCCTTCTGCAAAATACAATACTGTGTTTCGACATACTAAATTGGGACATAAGCTAAATGGACAAAGTCAAACAGATGTGTCAGACTTACGTCAATCAGATCAATCGGTAAATTAGTTGAAGTGTGCACAATCAATAATTTATAAGTATTTTCAAAACATGAATACCCATACCTTTAAGTTGATCCAACACATCTGCCCTTCCAGAGGAAGCTAAAGTACCAGCCTCCTGCTCCAGTTTGCTCTGTAACTGTCTCAGGATGTCCTACAGAAGGAAAGAGTGTTTAAGAAACCCTAGTGTCCAGGTCTAAATTAGTTTGATTTGTTAAAACGATTTGTTTGTAAACCTCGACCTACAGTTTCGTTTAACAAACGTTTTAACAAATCGAGGCGACAAAGCGTTTGCTGACCTGTCGAGGAGTAAACATTTGGTTTCTTATATACTACAACAATACGTGGGAACTTGGAAGATCACAAATGAAACGAATCTGGAGCAGACGCCATGTTGTCAGAGCAATCAGCTGCACTTGCACTGATGACGTCACTACATCTCCAAGGCAACATATCAACAACATCAATTCGTCTTCTGTCTGCTTCAGATACTTCTTTAAAACGGGAAGCGATTGCGGGGCGTTTGCGGACCTGTGCAAAAACCATATTTGGTTGTTTTAGTTTTTTTTTTGGCCATTTAGGCTTCTTTGTTGCCGAGCAGATGCCACGTTGTTAAGGTCAATGGCTACATCTCCAAGGCAACCGCTTGTTGCTAGGTCCGTAAAAACGTTTATTTACCTCTCCGAACTTTCAGGAGGTATATAAACGGATTTATTAACTTTTGAGAACGTCTTCTGGACCAATAGGAACAGCGTATTGCAATTATTACACTAGTATATAAGAAACACAAATGCGGAACGCAGAGACCAGGCAACAGTCCTTTTAACACTCCCGCCCTTAACACTATCTTAGTTTGGATTGAAGGTGGAGATGTTATGAGGGTATTTCGGAGCAGGTGAATGTAATAGTCTAATAGCTAATGTAATATTGCACATATTTTCGTCCTATTTCGCCTAAAGCAATAAAGTTAGGCTACTTAAAGACACCTTAAGCCCAATTTATACTTATGTCGCCGACACTTTTGAAATGGTCGCCAACGAAGAAAAAAAAAAAGTGTCGCTCAGGCTGCTGCATTTATACTTCTGCAAACAGTCGCCTGTGCTCAAGGTTGGCGTGACGTAAACAGAATCATTTTACCGTTACATTCATAGCTATGGTTACATTGTTTACGCTTTGTAGCGACAATAAACAATAAACCCACTATTTATTAATTAAAACTACTTCAGCATAATAATGCACCTAAAATACAAACGTGAGCAAGGGCAGCAATCGCTATCGAATCAACAGACATGTGCAATTTAGCTAGCAGGGGAAGAATACGAACAACAAAAATCACCAGTTAACTTAATTTAAATTTGCAAGAACTAGATAACAGGCTTAAATGAACTGACAACATAAGTATACGACTTACAGTTCTCAAGGATGCACACACGCAATTTCAACTGCGGTATGAAGCGTGTGTCCGTGCTATTCTCCGACAAGCACTCTAACATTCACTCCTGATAGACGGCCTAAAATTTTGTACAGCCCGATTTCTGATACCGTAGCGGCAGAAATCAACATAGAGGAAACACTGGGTTTGAAATATATATATTTTTAAATAAAAATGGAGATGACAATGGTGGGTATGTGCAGTAAGTCCAGTGTCACAATTCTCTGACCGATCAGTAGTCTGCAGTGTTTTTTCAAGTCACCTTTTGGTTTCTCTTCGGCTCGCCTGGAACCTACCGGCGCCTAGGCATTAGGTACCTGGGGCCTCATGTATAAAGGATTGCGCAGCTTTCATACCAGTAGATGGCGTACGGCCAAAACTCGAAAAGTACCTACGCACAGAAATATTCACATGTATAAAACCGGTCGTACGCCAGGTCCTGCGCACCTTTCCTTTATAAATCACAATCAATGACATAATCGGTCGACATTGACCGCACGTGAACGAGCCACTGACCCCGCCTTGCCTCCTCCCATAAATGAATATGCAGATGGACTATAAATGCGCTCTGGAGGTAATTTCTTTGTCTGAATTACCGTATTTCTTCGAATAAACGCTGCCCTCGAATAAACGCCGCACCAAAAATTTACGTTAAACGCTGTGTCATTTATTCGAAGAAATACGGTGACTGTGAGATGTTCTGACAACAGAGGTGGAGGCGAGAAAATGTGTCCTGTTTGGCGGCCTGTCATCAGGTATTAGCGACAAAAGAAAGTCAGCGGAGTGGAAAACTATCACTATTTGCGCCCTTTCTTGTTTTTAACCTGTAGCACTTTGAGATTTAGCTAAATGTAAAGTGCATTACAAATAAAATCATTATTATTATTATAGGGCCATAAATGCTGTGGGTTCAGAGAACCGGACCATGGCAGAAATTAAGAAGAAATGGTCCGATGTAAAACTTTAAATGAAGAAACGAGTGGTGGCGCATCGTAACAGCATGGCAGCTATAGGGTTAGCGTGACATGCATTTCCTGAGTGATTTTGACGTTCGTTTGACACCCTAAAGTTTAACAGAAGTTATTAAGTGGTGGCGGATTAAACAGAAGGCTTATATAGCATTTTGGGTTTTGGCATTTTGATGTGATCATCCACATTAATGATCAAACTTTTATTACCGTAGGTAGCCCAAATATGTTTTTTGAATAACTAACGTTATGCCTACGTATGACACTACAACTGTAGTGGAAACTTTATTTTGTAATGTTTGGTGAGTTTCGGCACTTTTCAGTTAGAATTCGCCATGTTACAGAGCCAGACAAGATTTTGCGGACGGTCCGCACATTCTCACGTCTGCTCAAAACTTTCCGTGACGGCCGCACATTCTCACGTCAAGTAAATCTTTATACATCACAAAGTGTGCGTGAAAACCAGCGTACGCAAGCTTTTTGTGCGTACGCAACGTTTATACATGAGGCCCCAGATTTGCGCAATGGAAAAACGCCATCATACTAATACATACTGACTAATACATAATTACTGTCAGTTATTTGGTAACTAAAAAAACTTTCAATGAAATGCCTTTACATTCCTGGATAGTATTTTTCAAAGTACATAGTTTTCCTAACAATAGCAACCCAGTGTAGTAATGTTTTGGGGACTGATAAGGTTTTGATATATCAGACAGAAAAACACAGAATGTGAGAAAGCGCAAGAGCCTGTAGATGTATGTACGTATGGAGGATTATAGGGGACTAAATAAATAAATAATTAAATAATTGAATGGCTAAATACTTGAATAAATAAATAATTATATAATAAAATGTATTAAATGAGACACTAAATATATAAATATTACATGTACCTGTGTGTATATACCCTATATAGATTTACGTTTTCATTTGTTCACATTTATTTATTTATACTTTCATTTATCCACGGTGTAATTTGCTGCAGCAAAATAAATCTGTTTGGCAACTGCCAATTCACTTTTTTTTTACATGATATTGAGAGCTTCGCTGAAATTATAGCAATGATATCGGCCCTGACTGACACACACATCAATAAAAATGTGTTCACAATCCTCTGCGAGTTGGTAGAGATAGGGGTGGGCAGGGTTCGTACAAGGTGCTTGAAGCACTTGAATTTTACTTTTTGAAATATAAGTCCTGGAAAACCCTTGAAAACAGTCATATTAATGACGAGGTACTTGAAAAGTGCTTGAATTATTTAAAGACAATATATATGAATTTACAAAGTAATTTTGAAGTGAGATACTTGAACTCCTCCGCTTGGGTCAAGATCTCCTCCCCGACCCGGAGATTGCACTCCACCCTTTTCCGGTCGATAACCATGGCCTCAGATTTGGAGGTGCTGATTTCCATCCCAGCCGCTTCCCAATCGGTTGCAAACCGCTCCAGTGAGAGCTGAAGGTCACGGCCCGATTAAGCCATCAGGACCACATCATCCGCAAAAAGCAGCGACCCAATCCTGAGGTCACCAAACCGGACCCCCTCAACGCCCTGGCTGCGCCTAGAAATTCTGTCCATATAAGTTATGAACAGAATTGGTGACAAAGGGCAGCCCTGGTGGAGTCCAACCCTCACTGGGAACAAGTTCGACTTACTGCCGGCAATGCGGACCAAACTCTGGCACCGGTCGTACAGGACAGCCCCGATCAGGGAATCCGGTACCCCGTACTCCCGGAGCACCCCCCACATGAGCCCCTGAGGGACACGGTCGAACGTCTTTTCCAAATCCACAAAACATGTGTAGACTGGTTGGGCGAACTCCCATGCACCCTCCAGGACCCTGACGAGGGTGTACAGCTGGTCCACAGTTCCACGGCCAGGACGAAAACCACATTGCTCCTCCTGAATCCGAGGTTCGACAATCCGACGGACCCTCCTCTCCAGAACCCCTGAATAGACTTTCCCAGGGAGGCTGAGGAGTGTGATCCCCCTAAAGTTGGAGCACACCCTCCGGTCCCCCTCTTTAAATAGGGGAACCACAGCCCCGGTCTGCCAGTCCAGAGGCACTGTCCCTGATGTCCACGCAATGTTGCAGAGTTGTGTCAACCAAGACAGCCCTACAACATCCAGAGCCTTAAGGAACTCCGGGCGGACCTCATCCACCCCCGGGGCCCTGCCACCGCGGAGCTTTTTAACCACCTCTGCGACCTCAGCCCCAGAGATAGAAGGGCCCCCCCCCGATGTCCCCAGACTCTGCCTCCACGTCGGTAAGCGTGTTGGTGGAATTAAGGAGGTCTTCAAAGTATTCCTTCCACCGATCCAGGACGTCCACCGTCGAGGTCAGCAGCGCACCATCCCATCTCATATACAACGTTGACAGTGCACTGCTTCCCCCTCCTGAGTCACCGGATGGTGGTCCAGAACCTTTTCGAAGCCGTTCGGAAGTCGTTCTCGATGGCCTCGCCGAACTCCTCCCATGCCCGGGTTTTTGCCTCCGCGACCGCCAAAGCCGCATTCCGCTTGGCCTGCCGGTACACATCAGCTGCCTCTGGAGTCCTACCAGCCAATAAAGTCCAATAGGCCTCCTGCTTCAGCTTGACGGCATCCCTCACCTCCGGCGTCCACCACCGGGTTTCGAGGGTTATCGCCGCGACATGCACCGACCACCTTGCGGCCGCAGCTCCGGTCAGCTGCCTCAACAATGGAGGCCCGGGACATGGCCCATTCGGACTCAATATCCCCGGCCCCCCCCGAGACATGATCAAAGCTCTCCCGGAGGTGGGAGTTGAAGCTCCTTCTGACAGGGGATTCTGCCAGCCGTTCCCAGCAGACCCTCACATTATGTTTGGGCCTGCCAGGCCTGACCGGCGTCCTCCCCCACCATCGTAGCCAACTCACCACCAGGTGGTGATCAGTTGACAGCTCCGCCCCTCTCCTCACCCGAGTGTCCAAGACATTCGGCCTCAGGTCCGATGACACAACCACAAAGTCGATCATCGAACTGAGACCTCGGGTGTCCTGGTGCCAAGTGCAGATATGGACACCCTTATGCTTGAACATGGAGTTCGTTATGGACAAGCCGTGTCTAGCACAGAAGTCCAACAACAAAACACTGCTCAGGTTCAGATCGGGGGGGGCGTTCCTCCCAATCACGCCCCTTCAGGTCTCACTGTCGTTGCCCACATGAGCATTGAAGTCCCCCAGGAGGACAAGGGCATCTCCGGGAGGAGCGCTTTCCAGCACCCCCCCCCCCCCAGAGACTCCAAAAAGGGTGGGTACTCTGAACTGCCATTTGGTGCGTAAGCATAAACAACAGTGAGAACCCGTCCCCCCACCCGAAGGCGGAGGGAGGCTACCCTCTCGTCCACCGGGGTGAACCCCAACGTACAGGCACCAAACCGAGGGAAAACAAGTATTCCCACCCCAGCTCGACGCCTCTCACCAAGGGCAACTCCAGAGTGGAAGAGAGTCCAGCCCCTCTCAAGGAGACTGGTTCCGGAGCCGATGCTATGCGTCGAGGCGAGGCCGACTATATCTAGCCGGAACCTCTCTACCTCGCGCACCAGCTCAGGCTCCTTTCCCGCCAGCGAGGTGACGTTCCACGTCCCTAGAGCTAGCTTCTGCAGCCGAGGATCGGACCGCCAAGGCCCCCGCCTTCGGCCGCCGCCCGTCTCACACTGCACCCGACCCCCATGACCCCTCCTGTAAGTGGTGAGCCCACTGGAAGGGGGTCCCACGTTGCTTCAAGTATCTCGGGGTCTTGTTCACGAGTGAGGGAAGAATGGAGCGCGAGATCGACAGGCGGATCGGTGCGGCGTCTGCAGTGATGCGGGCTCTGCATCGGTCCGTCGTGGTGAAGAAGGAGCTGAGTCGAAAGGCGAAGCTCTCTATTTACCTCGATCTTTGTTCCTACCCTCACCTATGGTCACGAACTGTGGGTAGTGACCGAAAGAACAAGATTGCGAATACAAGCGGCCGAAATGAGTTTTCTCCGCTGGGTGTCCGGGCTCTCCCTTAGAGATAGGGTGAGAAGCTCGGTCATCCGGGAGGGTTGACCGAGAGTAGAACCGCTGCTCCTCCGCGTCGAGAGGAGCCAGTTGAGGTGGCTCGGGCATCTGATCAGGATGCCTCCTGGATGCCTCCCGGGTGAGGTGTTCTAGGCACGTCCCACTGGGAAGAGGCCCCGGGGAAGACCCAGGACACGCTGGAGGGACTATGTCTTTCGGCTGGCCTGAGAACGCCTCAGGGTCCTCCAGGAAGAGCTGGTGGAAGTGGCCTGGGAGAGGGATGTCTGGGCCTCCCTGCTTAGGTTGCTGCCCCCGCGATCCGACCCCCGGACAAGCGGCAGATGACGACGACGACGATTTTGAAGTGTTCATAAAAATAAAAAAAACATAAATACAGTCTTTTCGCTCAAAACTAACGCCTCAGCCCATCCAACCTCTTGCTAATTTAATTAAAGCACCATCCGTTTTTTATTTGGTTTGAGTTATAGCATATGATACATTTACATTTACATTTAGCAGACTCTCTTATCCAGAGCGACTTACAGTAAGTACAGGGACATTCCCCCCGAGGCAAGTAGAGTGAAGTGCCTTGCCCAAGGACACAACGTCAGTTGGCACTGCAGGGAATCGAACTGGCAACCTTCGGATTACTAGCCCGATTCCCTCACCGCTCAGCCACCTGACTCCCAAGATCCCAGGGCCCAAGATCCCATGAATCCCATGATCATGTTCTCAATTCATTTAAGTGTTTTTCAAGCACGATAAGGGCCAAAGTAGAAATCAATTTGGTTCTGAACAGTGGCGGAACCAGACTTTTATATAGGGGGTGGCCAAGGGGTGGCCAGGGCTACTTCAGGGGATCCACAGACCAAGACTGAAAATGTGTGTGTAACCTTAGCCTGGCATCCAAGCAGTGTAAATTATTCATATGATTGCTGATGAGAAATTGAAATTGAAATTTACTTAAGCCTGAGTTCTTCAGTGTGGCCTAGTATGGTCCACTAGGGTTACTTTAATCACATTCTACATTTACTATGAATAGACTGTGTCTCTACATCTGAATTGCAACTCATTTCTTTCTTACACACACTGTACTGTACTGACAAACTGGAGAGACTTTGGTCACTCTGTTTTCATGAATATATATAATCTGGGTCTAATCAGGTTAGAGGTTAGATCCTTTGATGAATCTTTTACATCAAAACTATTAGTGTATACTCACACAAAAAAAGCCACAGCCATTAAAACAAGAACACTCATGAATCAACAACCAACATTTTAAAGTGAGGCTTAATCGGAAAAGTTTTGTGTAGGCTTACGTTTTCATAACATTTTGTTCAGGAAGCTTCAAACCCCAATGCTAAACCTTAAAACAATAACTGTAATATGATGCTTTAGTCTTCCGTCGCTGGCGCTGTATCAGATGCTGGCGTAGTGATTTGTGACTGACTGGTTGACATTTAATTTATCTTGTTAAAAGAACTGTGGAAATATCCTTGATTGAAAAAATGCACTGCCAGGTGTCAAAAGAAACGCTTCTTTTAAATATAGCTGCAAGCAGCAATGGAGGGGCCAAGCAGTCCAGAGCAGGACATGGCCTCCATAGCACTTGTGCAACAATTAAGTCACAACAACCTGTTGCACTCATGCAACACACCAAGTTTGGTTGAAATATATGTTTGCGTTCAAGAGTACTGAGAGTTCAAAGTTATTTTTCTGGTATAACACTGCAGGCCTCCTCTGCTCCTCATGGGAACGATGGAACCCAAGTCTGGTGACAATCGCGCAAATGGTTGCTGAGATATGCTCTTGCGCCTCGTTTGGCGGCTTTGCCATCGCTTTTGATCGTCTCTACCGAACAAACGTTTTTGAAAATTGAAAATTCATCTGATTCCTTTTGTGAAACTAGGTCTAAAGATCATCTTTGCCAAATTTGGTAAACATTGGACAAAAATTGTGGCGTGCAAAAGGTTTTTACACTTTTCCATAAAATCCAAAATGGCGGCCACGTCTATTCGAAGTTTATGAAAAGTTATCAATAGTCAGGCTTGATATCTCACAAGACATCAAGAGACAAAGAAATTACTTTATTAAGGTAAAAACTTCAACAGTTATTAGCCAAAACACGTTTATGCTTCCGGCCACGCCCCCTTTTAGTCACATGACACAATTCTTGGAGGACACCCTTAGAATAAAGTTCCGAGTAGGCGTACCAACTTTGGTGTCACTGCCTCAAAGAACTGCTGAGATATGGTTTCACTTCCTGTTTGGCGGCTTTTCTGCAGAATTTGATTGGCTGTACCGGAAAAACGGTTGTGAGGATCAAAATTATTTTGTGAGGCTTGGTCTGAAGATCATATCTGGTAATTTTGAAGAAGATTTGACAAAATTTCTAGGAGGAGTAGGCTTTCAAAGGTTTTTGATAAAACCGTAAATAGCGGAAAATCTATAAACCGGAAATTGACACCATGGTGTGCATTGAATTTGGCTTGATCCAGGGAATCCAATGGTACCTCGTTTTTGAAAATAGGTCATACGGTTCAAAAGTTGCGTGTGTAAACACAACTCCAACTTTGACCCATTGGTGGCGCTAGAGTGCCAAAGTATGGGACATGAAACTTTGTGAATTGGACCAGGGGACTGTCCCCAATGAGTGTGCCAAATTTCACAACTTTCGACCAAGCGCTTCTAGGGCCTGCCATAGACACCCAGTCTTAAGAAGTATAATAATAATAAATATAGCTGCAAGCAGCAATGGCGGATTCCTCCAAAACATTGCGAACCATTGAAAAATGTATATTCTTCACAAATTGTCACTGTATAGAAACATCCATGCTGTAGACTTACCAATGGGATACCAAATCTGAAATGCAATACCATCAAGATCCACAAGGGCTTTTATTTCAAGCCAAGGAGTGAAGGGAGGGGGCTTGGTGAGCTAGACCCCGAAGCCATTTGTTTTGAGAATAATGGCTGGCTGATGAAGTTATTGGCTGGCTAGCCAGCTCAGCCAAAACCTAAATGGCTGCTGCAGCCGCCAAAATGTTAATAGCTACAAATGCCTGAAGCTGCCACTTCATGTCTACAGATGTTTATGTTATACTGATTTACTAGATCTCAATATTTTCAAGTTTTAAAAGAGTACAAAAATATCGACAAACCCCTAGTCCTGACAAAACAGCATTCTTACTTCCAAAAACTGAAGATCTAACAAACGTCTGAGTATGCAAAATAGAAATTAAGAAAGTATGTGAGAAGAACACAATTACCTTTTCTAGTTGTTTCCGCCATTTCAGCTCAGCGTGAGAGAAAAACGCATTGCTTCTTTTACTGTCTATGTCTATGATCATCACTATCGGAAAAGGCACAATTTTAATTGGTCATCAATTCACTGTGAGTCCTGTGTATCATAGCAACGAGCACAAGACTGTGGCGAATCCGGTGTGCAAAATTGATTTAGTTTATCATTGATTTTTTGAGTGTGTATGTCTCTATGTGATAGATATAATTATTGTTTGACGCAAATAATTTCATCTTGCTGAGCCAAAAAATATCAGATGGTGGCTCAATTTGGCTTACAAAATATTAGCTGGCTTTGGCTGAAACTCAAATGGCACCGCTTGGTGGCACTTGGCATTGGCTTCAGGGTCTATGGTGAGCCTACCCATTCCAGAAAGCCTTGTGTCGTTGTGCATCAGGGTGTGGCCTGTAGCGTCAACTATTGGTGATATTGGGCCATTTGTGGTGTGGTAGTTACTCTTGGCCTATACTATCAATGTTTTAGGGTTTTGAGAACTTTTTACCATTGCATAAAAAATCGGAAATGCAATACCATCAAGATCCACATGGGCCTTTGCTAAAGACCAAGCAATGAGTGGGGGCTTGGTCAGCCCACACTCTCCTGAAATGTTGTGTTTGCGTCTCGCCAAGCTTGCGCGTGTGTCAAGGGAAAGGCTGAGTGTGTGAGAATGTGGAGCACGCGCGCGTTGAGGACCTGTACCAGACAAACGGTTGTGAAAATAAAAAATCTGTTGAATACATGAGTGAGGGTTGCTCTGACGATGATGTGTGCCAATTTTGGGGAAGATTGCACCAGAATTGAAGGAGGAGTAGCGAAAAAACGTGTTTCCTTAATCTTTATTGTACAGAAAAATCCAATATGGCGCCCGTTATAGGTTCTTGAGGCTTTTTTGTTCCTCATGAGAAATAAGGCATATCTAATGAATTTCAGAATTTTGGGACAAATGGGATGCAAATGGCATCACTTTGAATATAGGCAAATTGGGGCATGGCTGTAGAGGTTTAAAAAGCTACCTCTCCCTAAACTGACATGCACCAACTCAGAGTATTGCGTTTCAATAACCTCCTCATTGCATTCACTCTTATTCCCATAGCTATTGTGGTAGCAAACAAGCATAACTACGTGTGGCCTACACATCAAACAAAACTTCTAGTCAATTGGAGTCATGGTTCATAAGAAGATATTTGTACGTTTTCAAAATGTTCACCGTACATGGTGGACTGTATGGGTCACCACTGTATAGTTTCCCATTATAAATAAGGCATGTATAGTTTCCGACGTTTTAGACTGATGGTGTGGAAATGCCATCACTTTGAAAATGGACAATTGGGGCGTGGCCGTAGCGCCACCTATGGGTAATGGTGGGTCATTTGTGGTGTGGTAGTTTCTCATGGCCTATACTATCAATGTTTCAGGATTTTGAGAACTTTTTACCATTGCATACAAAATCGGAAATGCAATACCATCAAGATCCACATGGGCCTTTGCTAAAGACCAAGCAATGAGTGGGGGCTTGGTCAGCCCACAATTGCCTGAAATGTTGTGTATGCGTCTCGCTAAGCTTGCGCGTGTGTCAAGGGAGAGGCTGAGTGTGTGAGAATGTGGAGCGCGCGCACTGAGGAGCAGGGGAGACATTTAATTAGAAATTTCCTTAACAATTAGCCAAGCATGCATTTTTCAAATATTCACCAAAATTCAACTTTTCACCTTACAGTCAACTTTTTCTGAGATTTGTGTACTAAACATTCTCAAGAGTCTTCATGAACTTGTGATTGTATCAGAGTATCAGTTTTGCACCGGCGAATGTGTAAAGCATTATTTGCGCGTTAGAAATAAATTAGATTTCCTTTATTTCAATCATTTTTGAAGATATTAATTTGCCTTCTCACATGGGAACATGATGTAGTGTCTTTCACGTGACACACCAAGTTTGGTGGTGATATTTCAAAGATTTGCTGAGATTTGATCCAACTTCCTGTTTGGTTGCTTTGTTGACGATTTTGATTGGCTGTACCGGACAAACGGTTTTGAAATTCAAAAATCTGTTGAGGAATTCAGTGAGGGTTGCTCTGACGATGATACCTGCCAATTCTGGGGAAGATTTGACAAAGATTGTAGGAGAAGTAGCAAAAAACGTGTTTCCTAAATCTTTATTGTACAAAAAAATCCAATATGGCGGCCGTTATAGGTTATTGAGGCTTTTTTGTTCCTCATGAGACATAAGGTATATCTAATGAATTTCAGAATTTTGGGACAAATGGGATGCGAATGGCATCACTTTGTAAATGGAAAACTGGGGCTTGGCCGTAGCGCCACCTATGGATAATGGTGCGTCATTTGTGGTGTGGTAGTTACTCCTGGCCTATACTATCAATGTTTCAGGATTTTGAGAACTTTTTCTAAAATGCATTACCATCAAGATCCACAAGGGCCTTCACTTCAAGCCAAGGAATGAGTGGGGGCTTGGTCAGCCCACAATTGCCTGAAATGTTGTGTATGCGTCTCGCCAAGCCCGCGCGTGTGTCAAGGGAAAGGCTGAGTGTGTGAGAATGTGGAGCACGCGCGCGCTGAAGAGCAGGGGAGACATTTCATTGAAAATTTCGTTAGCAATTAGCCAAGCATGCATGTTTCAAATATTCACATAAAATCGACTTTTCATGTTACAGTCAACTTTTCCTCAGATTTGTGTACTAAACATTCTCAAGAGTCTTCATATGAACTTGTGATTGAATCAAAGTATCAGTTTTTGACCGGCGGATGTGTAAAGCATTATTTTAGCGTTAGCGATAAATTCGATTTGCTTTATATCAATCATTTTTTGAGATATGAAATAGCCTTTGCATATGGTAACATGTTGTAGTGTCTTCCTTGTGACATACCAAGTTACGTGTTGATATCTCAAAGATTTGCTGAGATTTGACCCAACTTCCTGTTTGGTTTCTTTTATTTCTCATTTTGATTGGCTGTGCCGGACAAACGGTTTAGAAAATCAAAACGCCATGGGATAACTTTTGGGAGGCTTGGTCTAAAGATGATCTCTGGTCATTTTGAAGAAGATATGACAAAAATTGTAGGAGGAGTAGGCTTTCAAAGGTTTTTGATAAAACCGGAAATGGCGGAAAATCTATACAACCGGAAATTGACGTCAAAGGGTGCGTTGAACTCGTCTTGATCCAGGGAATCCAATGGTAACTCATGTTTGAAAATCGGTCATACGGTTCAAACGTTGCGTGTGTAAACACAATTCCAACTTTGACCAATTGGTGGCGCTAGAGTGGTCTAATGGGATACATGAAACTTGGTGTAGGTATAGAAGGAACTGTCCTTAATGAGTGTGCCGAATTTAACAAAAAGTTATCCAAGGGTTCTAGGGGCTGCCATTGACTCCCATGGAACTAGAATAATAATAATAAATATAACTGCAAGCAGCAATGGCGGATTCCTCCAAACATTGCAAACCACTGAAAAATTTATATTCTTCACAAATTGTCACTGTAAAAATCCATGCTGCAGACTTACCAATGGGATACCAAATCTGAAATGCAATACCATCAAGATCCACAAGGGCTTTTATTTCAAGCCAAGGAGTGAAGGGAGGGGGCTTGGTGAGCCTACCCATTCCAGAAAGCCTTGTATCTTTGTGTACCAGGGCGTGGCCTGTAGCGTCACTTATGGGTGATATTGGGCCATTTGTGGTGTGGTAGTTACTCTTGGCCTATACTATAAATGTTTCAGGATTTTGAGAACTTTTTACCATTGCATACAAAATCGGAAATGCAATACCATCAAGATCCACATGGTCCTTTGCTAAAGACCAAGCAATGAGTGGGGCTTGGTCAGCCCACAATTGCCTGAAATGTTGTGTATGCGTCTCGCCAAGCTTGTGCGTGTGTCAAGGGAAAGGCTGAGTGTGTGAGAATGTGGAGCGCGCGTGCTGAGGAGCAGGGGAGACATTTCATTGGAAATTTCCTTAACAATTAGCCAAGCATGCATTTTTCAAATATTCACCTAAATTCAACTTTTCATCTTACAGTCAACTTTTTCTGAGATTTGTGTACTAAACATTCTCAAAAGTCTTCATGAACTTGTGATTGAATCAGAGTTTTTTGACTGGCGGATGTGTAAAGCATTATTTTAGCGTTAGAAATAAATTTGATTTCCTTCATTTCAATCATTTTTGAAGATATTAATTTGCCTTCCTACATGGGAACATGACGTAGTGTCTTTCACGTGACACACCAAGTTTGGTGTTGATATTTCAAAGATTTGCTGAGATTTGATCCAACTTCCTGTTTGGTTGCTTTGTTGACGATTTTGATTGGCTGTACCGGACAAACGGTTTTGAAATTCAAAAATCTGTTAAAGAATTCAGTGAGGGTTGCTCTGACGATGATACCTGCCAATTCTGGGGAAGATTGGACAAGAATTGTAGGAGAAGTAGCAAAAAAACGTGTTTCCTAAATCTTTATTGTACAAAAACATCCAATATGGCGGCCGTTATAGGTTATTGAGGCTTTTTTGTTCCTCATGAGAAATAAGGCATATCTAATGAATTTCAGAATTTTGGGACAAATGGGATGCGAATGGCATCACTTTGTAAATGGAAAATTGGGGCTTGGCCGTAGCGCCACCTATGGATAATGGTGCGTCATTTGTGGTGTGGTAGTTACTCCTGGCCTATACTATCAATGTTTCAGGATTTTGAGAACTTTTTCTAAAATGCATTACCATCAAGATCCACAAGGGCCTTCACTTCAAGCCAAGGAATGAGTGGGGGCTTGGTCAGCCCACAATTGCCTGAAATGTTGTGTATGCGTCTCGCCAAGCCCGCGCGTGTGTCAAGGGAAAGGCTGAGTGTGTGAGAATGTGGAGCACGCGCGCGCTGAAGAGCAGGGGAGACATTTCATTGAAAATTTCGTTAGCAATTAGCCAAGCATGCATGTTTCAAATATTCACATAAAATCGACTTTTCATGTTACAGTCAACTTTTCCTCAGATTTGTGTACTAAACATTCTCAGAGTCTTCATATGAACTTGTGATTGAATCAAAGTATCAGTTTTTGACCGGCGGATGTGTAAAGCATTATTTTAGCGTTAGCGATAAATTCGATTTGCTTTATATCAATCATCTTTTGAGATATGAAGTTGCCTTTGCACATGGTAACATGTTGTAGTGTCGTCCACCGATATACCAAGTTTAGTGTTGATATCTCAAAGATTTGCTGAGATTTGACCCAAGTTCCTGTTTGGTTACTTTTTTGCTGATTTTGATTGGTTGTGCCGGACAAACGGTTTAGAAAATCAAAACGCCATGGGATAACTTTTGTGAGGCTTGGTCTGAAGATCATCTATGGTCATTTTGAAGAAGATATGACAATAATTGTAGGAGGAGTAGGCTTTCAAAGGTTTTTGATACAACCGGAAATAGCGGAAAATCTATACAACCGGAAATTGACGTCATAGGGTGCGTTGAACTCGTCTTCATCCAGGGAATCCAATGGTACCTCATTTTTGTAAATCAGTCATACGGTTCAAAAGTTGCGTGTGTAAACACAAGTCCAACTTTGACCCATTGGTGGCGCTAGAGTGGTCTGATGGGATACATGAAACTTGGTGTAGGTATAGAAGGAACTGTCCTTAATGAGTGTGCCAAATTTAACAAAAAGTTATCCAAGGGTTCTAGGGGCTGCCATTGACTCCCATGGAACTAGAATAATAATAATAATAAAACTAACAATAACAATAGGTTTCCTCCTTACGGAGGAATCCTAATAAAACTAACAATAACAATAGGTTTCCTCCTTACGGAGGAATCCTAATAATAATAAAACTAACAATAACAATAGGTTTCCTCCTTACGGAGGAATCCTAATAATACTAACAATAACAATAGGTGCCTCGCAGCTTCGCTGCTTGGCCCCTAATAAGATAAATTAAATGTCAATCAGCATCCAATTGCCAGGGATAACAAATTACATTTTGGGGTGGCACCTGGAGTGGCTAGTCCAATATCAGGGGGGTCCAGTGCCACCCCTCTGGCTCCGTGACTGATTCTGAATAAGCGCTGTCTGAAGCGGCATTCTTTGCACAAACACCAGACTCACACACCGAGAGAAAACCCGCTTCTTCTCAGCCAGTGCGCGCCAGTACCGTATTGATTAGGCCTACTTGAGGACGAAAATTGTCGTAAGCAGTCTTTAATGAGTTTCAAAGTCTTAAATGAAGGTGAAGAGCTGGAAGAAAACAGGATTTGTGTCAGATCCACGACATGTGCGTCAGGTCTTAAAGAGACAGCCGTCTAATAAACCCACTGCTGTCCGTCTCATTAATGTTAATCAAAGAACAAAAGAAAAAGAGAAAATCACTCGCTGCTCTTGATTGAATAACACGTTTTTAATAAGAATTAATTTAAAGTAAATAAAGTATATGTTTGATAAATGAGATCTCTGATTGTAGTCCTTGAAAACCCCCAAAATAGTGCTTGAAAAGTCCTTGAAAGTACTGGAATTTCATTATACAGTATCTGTACAAACCCTGGGGTGGGCGAATCGATCTAAAGTAGGCTATCGATAGTATCGATACCAACGGTGGTATCAGTATTGATTGATACTGGCGTGATGAGATCGATACTTAAGTTTTGATTTCTCTTGTCATTCATTTTCGGGCCCTACCTTCTATAGATGACTCTGGCTGAGCGGTTAGGGAATCGGGCTAGTAATCTGATGGTTGGCAGTTTGATTCCCGGCCACGCCAAATTAAGTTGTGTCCTTGGGCAAGGCACTTCACCCTACTTGCCTCGGGGGAATGTCCCTGTACTTACTGTAAGTCGCTCTGGATAAGAGCGTATGCTAAATGTTAAATAGAACAAAATGATACCAAAGCTATGTATTAGAGCTACACGATTCTGGATAAATTGAGAATAAAATAGAGATCACGATTCTGAACAAAAAACAAAATAACATAATTTATTATGTTGCTGAAGTCTATTTAAAATGTTTAATTAATCTGAATTATAAAAATAAAAACTTTGTTTGAATGAATGATTCAATTACTCACTCAAATACTTAATTTGTTTCATGGCCGAATCTGCATTTTTGAAGGAATCTCCTGAATGAACGATTCAATGACAAATATTTTAAGTCATTATATCTGTGTGAATGTCTGGGTGAATACTCGATTCTGATTGGCTGCAGGGGTGTCCATTATCAGATGATAATGTACACCTACTAAGTAGTTCCAGCAAAACGTCTTTTCACCGTTCTAAATTATTGCGCTGGCTACATAGTATCAAATAACTTATATTGACTATTATTCTTACATTTACATTTAGTCATTTAGCAGGCGCTCTTATCCAGCAGGAATCGAACCAGCAACCTTCTGATTGGTAGCCCGATTCTATAACCACTCAGCCATCTGACCCCCCATTCTTCTATACTCTTTGATAGTATGAGCCTGTACAAAGTGTCTGAAATAACTAGCTAACCATAACAACAGGGACAAAACCTCCGTTTACAATTTTGAAAGACTTTAACAAGCTAACATGTAATTACAACAATGAGTGACTTCAATATTTATTTTAACCTATCTGGAAAATGTTAGTTTTCTGAATTTACTGTGTCAGTGTCACGTAACCGCCCATCTCACATCCCATTCGCTATTCACCTCGCTAGTCAATCTACTTCAGACAGGCTGTGGCCAACACGACATGCCGATTATTTTGTTCGTAAAAATCTTGATTTGATTTGGGGAAAATGACATGGCTGGATAGCTGGCTAGTATTGTTGTTAAACATACTGTCAAATTATAATTACTGTTTGGAGAATATGTCAACTTTGATGCGATCATCTCACATCCATTTGCTATTCAACTCGCTACACAGGCTGCAGCCGTACTGTAGCCTAGTACTGGTATATGGCCGATACCTTGTTGAAAATCTTGATATTGATTTGGGGACAATGACATGGCTGTTTAGCTAGCTAGTCTTCTTGTGAAACATATTGTCAAATTATATTTACTGTTTGTCAACCGTACTCAAAGTTGCCTATGAATCTTGCCACTATAACTTAGCTTTCTGGCTAATAGCTCAGTCCTCTGCTGCGCGTGAACGTAAACGGGCGGGGCCCCCTACTGGACGCGGCCCATGAGCTGGAGCCCAGTCAAGCCCAATGGTAAGTCCGGCCTTGCCGCTCCTCTAACTTAGCTTAAGATCACTTTGCCCCTCCCCTGCCATGCTGTGATTTGTTGCCGGCATGCACGTGCAGTAATACGACTCGTCAGCACACTAACAGTATTTTTGACAAAACTCTTTGTCCTGTGTTTTATGATGATCATAATAACAATGAACAATTAATGAAAGGAAAAATTACAAAATCATTCAATGATCATGAAAATTCACATTTTCAATTTTCATTCAAATGTTCATATTGATGATGCATACACTTCATAAATTATGAGGCATTGCTTTCCTGTACACGAAAGTAGATAAACTGCTTTTCTAAGTAAAAAGTATCGGTGTTGTTTTGGCAATACTGGCCCTGTATTTACTTGGTATAGGATCAATACCACATTTTGCAGTATCGCACACCCCTATTGAGGCTGCAGAGTGAGACGATAGCGGATCCCTCTGGATCGAAGAGAGCTTGATCGACTGGTTGAGCCTGCCTGGTGTGTAATACTGTTCATTCACCAATCAGAGACTTTAACCCGCCCGCTGACTTTTGAGGAGGGACGACAGATTTATTTTGCTGCAACAAGTTACACCGTGGATAAATTAAAGCATAAATAAATATGAACACATGAAAACGTACATCTATATATATACACACAAATACTTGTAACATTTATATATTTAGTGCCTTATTTATTTTGTAATTTATACATTTTGTATGTCAATTAGGCATTAAATTATATAATTAGTCATTTATTTAAGCTTTGTATTATATAATTATTTATTTATTCAAGTATTTAACCATTCAATTATTTAATTGGGTGTGCTCACGCCTTCGGCGAGCACAACCATTGTTCTCTCACATATATATTTATTCTTTATTATTGGGTGTGCTTTGCCTTCGGCAAGGGCACAACCTTTGTTCTCTCTCATATATATTTATTCTTTTTTATTTATTTTCGCCCCTAAGGATCCCTCAATATTTGGACTACATAGACAACGTCAGTGTCAAAAGTTTAGTCTTGGTAGCGATTGAGTTGCTTGTATTTTTATTTACGTTCCGTTGCACGGTTTAGGCTGAAATAAAGTTTTGTGCCTTGTGTCAACAAAGGGAACCTAACGTCACAACGTCAGCACACGTTAGCAACAATTCATGGATACGACGTGCATAAATGTGCTGTTGCACAGCGAGTATCGTATCATGCCGTGTATACTAGAAGCATCATACATGTACATTTAAGCAAATCAAGACATGCATGTCCAGTAAGTAATGTCACATTAAATAATGTATTTAAACTCAAGCTTGTGTGGTGCGTCGCTGTCTTCAATGCCACAGCCTAAACTTTACGTCAAAAGAAACATTTCTCATTTCCGGTGCATTCAAACAATCCCTTCAGTGAAGTTTGACTAGCAACAGCAGCTAGCTTGCTCGTAGCAAACTTCTTTTGAATTAGCCATTTCCCCCTAAATAAATGTCAAGCTTATTTACATTTTTGGGGGCATATTTTCAGTTAGCAGATGGTACTGTTTGAATTGCGATTCCATCTGAAATACTGCCGGTGACAACGTTGTTACAATAGCTTGTTTCAAAGGGGGTCCTTAATAGTGATGGGCATTCCGGCTCTTTTTCGTGAGCCGGCTCGTATGGCTCAGCTCACTAAAAAGAGCCGGCTCTTTTGGCTCCCGAACGGCTCTTTAAAAAATACATGTTTTAACTATGAATTTGACTATGATAGGTGTGAAAACAATTTGAATTAAATTATTAAATGAAATCATACTCGACCGTAACCACATATCTTTAAAAATGCATTGATTTGTCATGGCTCTCCTCCGAGTTTTGACTACTCTCTGACTGTGTGTGAGTTGGCTCTGCCCTCCCTCATGCAGGATTGACAGGAACAGAATGTGAGGATGATCGTGTGCGCCTTTAAGCCTACAAGTATTTTTTTGTTGTTCTTTGAATTAGTCAATTATTTGAAATACAATTAAAATTATTTAATAATCATTTAGTTTTTATAGGCTGTATTAATCTATTAAAAATAGAGTCGGCTCTTCAGATATGCGAGCCAGCTCCCGACGTTCACCTTCTAGAGCCGGATCGTTCGCGAACGACCCATCACTAGTTCTTAATGAATTATGCAATATGAGTAGGCTAAATGCTTTAAAATATCACTAGAAGGGAAAAACTTAAGGGGACGGACCCACCTGCAACCGACACAAGCAAAGAGAGAAAACCAGAGTAGCAGGGACGAGCAATGAAAAGGGACTTACTGCAGTCTCCACATGCCACTGACACATTATCGTCACACGTACATCATCTCAGTCTTAACTAATTACACTAATGTGTTTTAATATACCAGCAGAAAGAATGGCAGCTAAAGTAACAAACAATCAGTCAACATAAGAATGTTTTTCAGAAAAAGATCATGCTTAAGTAGCAGAAAGCTGTTTAGCTTTACATACAATAGCTATTCAGATGGCTAGCTCAGCACACAGTTAATACTTATCTAAAATGTAGAAATCATTTTCCAAATATAGCAGTCGTTACATACTTTGCCTCTAAACAGCATGGGCAATGTATTATTTGGCTGGCAAATAAAGAGGTGCCAGTGGTGGCACAAAGGAGCAGACAGTGCAGTAACCTGTATAGACCTGTGCCTGTGTTCTGCACCTCTGTTTCACCAAACGTCTCTTTAGGAGGGGATCCCTCACTGAATTGCATCCCAGTTTTTCTGGGAGTTTTTCCTTGTCTTCCTTGAGGGTTTAGGTTGGTTTAGGGGCAGTTCTATGGGCGTATGTGAAGCCCTCTGTAACATTGCTTGTAAAAAGGGCTATACAAATACATTTTGATTTGATTTTGATATAGACCAGGGTCATGGTGATTAAAATACACCTGAAGATAAGTAGAAAAACTTAAATAATGTGGTTTGCCAATGTGGTGAGAATGCTGCTGTTCTCAAAACACTGTGCCTGTGATACAGTCGATGATTAAGATGCCAGTGAGACACACAAATACAGATTACTTGAACTATAGATTCACAGTGACCGTGATCAAATTGGTGGCACACAGATTCTTTGAATTATAGATAGGGCACAGTGACCACGATGTCGGTGACATACAGATTTCTGGAATTATAGATAGCTGTGCCCGTGATGCAAATGGTGGTGACAGTGCTTCTCAATGGCTTTGGTACTTATACTGTATACCGTATTTCTTCGAATAAACGCCGCAGTGTTTATTAAATAACGTTCATTTTTGGTGCGGCATTTATTCGGGGGCGGCGTTTATTCGAGGGCAGCGTTTAATTAGTGAGACAGATTTTGTGAATTGTAGCTGCAGTGCAGCCATAGACAACTTTGTTGCTGGCATTGTGATAAATGAATCATGCAGCTAAAAACACAGGTTTCATTTACTACCCTGACCTCCTTGTCTATTCTTTGTTTGTCTATGAGTACGCCAACTCCCTTTCTCATTGGCTATCAATTAGGTGTGCGTTGGTAGTACAACTGTCTCAAATACAAGTTTTCTACATTGTGTAGAAATCTGAAGCAGCAAGCCGAAACGTTCATACATGTTAGCTTTCAAACAGAAAGCTGTGCAGAAAGTTATGTACATGTGTAATAAATACTGGGGTTGAATTTAACCAATTAAATAGTGCTGTCAAACGATTAAAATATTTTATCGCAATTAATGTCATAGTTAACTCGCGATTAATCGCAATGAATCGCACATTTTTATCTATTCTAAATGTCCCTTGATTTCTTTTTGTCCCATTATTTTTTCTCATTTTAATGCTCTTATCAACATGGAAAAGTGGATCGGATTGCTTGGTGCAAATGTTTTTTATTGAAAACAACTTTGCAATCGCCTGGCTTTGATGAGGGGGCGGAGAATTCGCATCAGCTGTGTGCTTGGCCATCAAGTGGTATTTCAGACTGGACATGCTGCGATGATAACTCAGTTCACAACGACAAAACACACAGATCACTTTGGTCTTGTCAATGGAACCATTTAGCAACTTTTTTACAGTAAACTTTCCATTCAGAATCTTATTGACATCCATTTCGGCGTCTTGCGCTTGCCATCCACTCAAAACATAACGTTATCCTACTACTCTTTAGCCGGCTCGCAAGCCCAAACAAGTGTGTGTGGAGTGCCTGTTGTTTTGTTTCCGGTCTAGCTAGATCCGGTGTGGTGTTGTAGTTTTCTAACGTCAGTAGTTGTTGCAACAGCATGTGAAAAAAACTAAGAAAAGAACGTTAATCTCGAGATAAAAAAATTGACGCAGTTAAAATGGGTTTGCATTACCGCCGTTAATAACGCGTTTAACTGACAGCACTACAATTAAATAATCATTTTCTTTTTTTTTGGTGCAGCGTTTATTCGAGGGTGGCGTTTATTACACAACGTTCATTTTTGGTGCAGCGTTTATTCGAGGGCTGCGTTCATTCGAGGGCGGCGTTTATTCGAAGAAATATGGTATTTCTCAATTGAAAATCTGTCACCCTCTAAAGTACTTGTTCAACCTCCACATCATCAATTCTAGTCAAATTGCCAATGCTCTGGTACATATTGTCTTTTTCTTAGCTAGCTAGTATTTCATCAGGTAAAAATTTGGGTCGTAATTTCCCGAAAATATAACAATATGAGTCCAACGTAATGTTTATATTACATAAAGCTCCAAAAATTATTTTGCACTGAAATTTATGCAAAACATCTAGCTCGCTCGCATTAATGTGAAGTTCCGATTTCAGCTCACATAAAAACCTTGACTAGGTCCTAGGTTCTTGTTAAGCCCCGAATGTTCAACGTATGGCTTGGCCCCTGGTGGGGATTGGCTGGTTTAGGCCATTACACTCCCGGGCTGAAAATGGGTCCCACTCTGGCCCTGATAGTATTTATATTATATATATATATATATATAATTGCGCAGCTCCCCCTGTCAATGACCTAGCACCCCCTCAGCATCTTCATTATATTCTCTGCATTAAATTCTCTGGCACCGCCCCTGCATGCATGCACCATCCAGGTACCTTGTTATAAAATATATATAGCCTAATATACATACATACACATACTACATATATACAGTATATTTCTGATTAGTGGTGCTACGGACCAAAACTGTTGATCCGATCCAGTTGAGTCACAGATCAGATCATTTTTTGGATCAACAAAAAAAAGAGGCAAATATACCTGCTCTCCATTTAGTATAATTTTATTATTAATAATAATTTTCATCAGAGAACCATTGATTACCTAACCGCCTATAAGTAGCCTAGGGAAAACTGGCTGCACCGTGAACAAAATCAAATCACATCACGCATGACGTGCCCACAACTGAACTGGAATCTTAGGTAAACAAGAACAAATTATGAGTATTTATTGATCCTAAACATGTTGTTTATTATTTTGATTATTTTTCTTCAACACGTTAACTTTTGTAATATGCAAGAAATTTAAAACAGTAAAATGTCCCCCAGTGGCTAGAAATTTCGATAGGTGTAAACCAAGCCCTGGGTATTCTTCTCCGCCTTTGAAAAAATGAAAGCTCAAACGCTCGGTTTGAAAATCCTCTCCTTGTGACGTCACCTGACTCCTTGGGGGAGTCAGGTGGCTGAGTGGTGAGGGAGTCGGACTAGTAATCCGAAGGTTGCCAGTTCGATTCCCGGTCATGCCAACTGATGTTGTGTCCTTGGGCAAGGCACTTCACCCTACTTGCCTCGGGGGGAATGTCCCTGTACTTACTGTAAGTCGCTCTGGATAAGAGCGTCTGCTAAATGACTAAATGTAAATGTAAAATATCACAAGGAGGAAGGTTACCTCCCCTCTCTGCTTTGCCCGCCCAGAGAATCTGGCCCGCCCATAAGAAACTGAGGACCGTGCAAGTGTTTTTATCCTCCAGAGACATCATGGCTTGCAAACGAACAAGCATTACATTTGCTCAGTTTGGATGTACAAAGGAAAACAAAAGTATTTTTACAGTTCCTTCATCCGAGCCTCTGAAGACCTAGTGTCTTCATTTTATTTTCTCTGGAAATGCGCCGACACAACTTCCCAAAGTTTTGTATGTCTGCACCAAACATTTCATCCACGATCTGTTTCCTCAACTTGAGCCAATACAAAGCTGGCCTTGCTGAAATTAAATTTTTAATCAGTATTAACTCTCCTTGGTCCAGCTACAAACGTCGGACAAGTAAGTTAACTAACACTATATCATTTTGTTGCTTTACTGTATATGGTTACCTAGCTTGCTACCCTTATGTGGCTGTAACATTAGCTCTGCAGCTAACAGCTAAGTTACTGTCGCTAATGTGAAGGTAGATAGCATCAAGTATGTGTGTGAATACACACGCTGTAACGCGAGTGTTGTACACTTCTTTGTTATTTGGATAACCGTTCTGCTATTGGTGTTAGGGCGCGCGCGATATCCGCCTTTCCCCTCATTGAAATGACTATGAGTGTGCACCTCTGCAAACCAGGGTGATCAGATGAGAATTTGCCAATTCAAGGCATCTTACAGCAAGGGGCTACGAGCCATTGCGATACATCCATTGTAAACATTAGCGCATGGTGCCACCTCTCTCCTCCTCATTAGCATTTAAAGCTACAGACACAGAAACAGCGCGTCTTGAGGAAAGCTCATTTTGGGACTGCTTGTAGTGGCTGTAATTGTGCACCAAGGCTGAATTTCGGAGAGACTTCAGATACAGTATTAGGGGACCACTAACGCCTATATAAAAGCATCCAAAAAAGCATGTCATGTGACCTTTAAGTTTGACCTGTTACTAGGTCCCTCCAAAGCTATCATCAGATCTATTGGCCACATCAGTGTGGCTTCATCACCTTCCAAGATTATTGAATAGGACACAGGTCCTATTTTTTACCTTTTTTACCTTGTTTCTGTGTTTTCTACAGTAATTTCCCCATATTATGTTAGGTTTTTTGTCAATCTTTACAACAAAATATATTTTAAAATACAGTTTTTATGTCCTTCTAGTCTGGGTTTTCCACACTCACCTTCATGTCAGAAGTCTCATTTTCCAACTTCGACAAGTGGTTGGTGTTGTCCTCCAGCTCCCTCCGCAAATGGAAATTCTCTTTCCGGAGTGCCTCTACCTGGTGGGCTAGCTGGTCATAGGAAGCCACAGAGTTGGCCATCTTTAGGACCTTTGGAGAATAGAAGGTCTGGAGGTTAGCTAACAACCAGCAGACAGGTAGAAATGAACATAATTAATTATCAATATTTGTCATTAGCAAAACTAAAAAATTTAAATTAAAAAAGTTACTTACGAATTATCATAAAATTATATAAAGGTCACCCAGTGTTTTGTAACCTGTTTAACTGTCAGTCTTGTGATGTGTAATGTTTGCTTTACAAAGATATCCACACCGAAGACCAAAAGCTTCTGAGGTAAGGATAATAGAATAAGAAATCAAATCGAAGTTAAATGACATTGTGTCCTTGGGCAAGGCACTTCACTACTTGCCTAGGGGGAATGTCCCTGTACTTACTGTAAGTGGCTCTGGATAAGAGCGTCTGCTAAATGACTAAATGTAAATGTGATGTAATGTAATTATTATTATATACAGTATGTATTACGTAACCGGTGTAGTTCGGTAAACTCTAGGGCTGTCCCCGACTAAGATTTTCTTTGGTCGACCAAGACTCGACTAACACGTCTGAAAATCGACTAATCGAAATTTGAAACGCTTTTTTTTTCACAAAAAAAAAGGACATTTTCCCGATCTGACTCAATGGCTGCTGGACACTGCAGATTCAGCCGCTAATAGCCTACTAATAATAAGACTCGTATCACCAGTCCTCTTGTAACGGAATGCCGATGGTATTTAGTATCTCTTACAATGTACTACAAATAAAAAATATTGTTTGTTTAACATGCAAATCATCAGAGCGCGCTTATCACTGCCTGAAAACTTGCAGCATGCAAACTTACGTAGCTAGAAGCTGAATGGGGAACGGTGCAACAGAGAAAGATGTTGTTGTCTTGGCCGGAGAAGATAATGTCATTCGATTTGGATGTGATTCTTATAATAGGCATATTCATTTTTCAACCCAGCGCGTTAGCATGAGTGAAGTAGGGCTAGGCCAGCTTACGTTTTTCAGGTGGTAGGCTACATCATATTCGACGTCGAACTATGAAAAATAAACCGTTGTTGGCAGAGTTTGCCAGTCACCCGGTACTTTGTAAATGTAAAGGTACTTTAATTAAATGCTGCCATACCACAGATTTATTTGCCATTTTGACTAATAACACCGACAAAGTAGGCTATGGCAGAGTTTGTAGTTCGGCAGCCAATTGTGCTCGTGCCATGTGCAAAATACCAAAACAAAACAAAGCGCAGATTAACGAAAGGGAAAACAGTAACACCTTTTCTTTTAAATTATATATTTTTAGAGTTGCTTTATTTGTCTTAAATAATATAATATACAATTTCTGTAGAACATTTAGTTAATTCAGCAATGATGACAATAGCGGGAATTAGGGGTGGGCCAAAATCTTCTATCACGGTCATTTTATATCACGGTTACGGTATATATCACGGTATAGTAATTGTTCTGTAAATTCAATTAAGAAATGGTACAAAATAACCATACCATACTTCATCATCACACTCGATTATTTATTACAAACAAAAACAACTGCCTCACATGAGACAACACTTGAGTTAAAAACAAAAGACTCAAAAAAGTTACGAGTACGACCCTTCCGATTGGCTGATGCAGCCATGCCATCCGCGTGGTGACCTACTCACAGCTCAATATGGATCAGTAATGCCCTCCGACGAAAATTTCAAAATGAGCGAAAGCGATCAGTCTGAGTTTTACTATCCATATCTAACTTCGGGTTCGGCGTATCAACCTCGTTAAAGCTTGGTCGATATGTTAAAGCCCCGGCAAGACCTCACTCTCAGTTAGTAAGTAGTTAGCCTTCACTAGTCATCCTAGATCAAGAATGCTAGCAACGCCACCAGTGTAATTTTACAACAATAATTTTACAGCACGAGACATAAAACTTGAACAACAAATCGAATTGGTTACCTGCAGAATGGGTCATCAAATATATAATTAATTAGCATCGGCATGAATGTGGTCCGCTTAGACAAAATACACTCTGTTCCGTCAGACCAACGCAAATGTGCTTCAAGGTCAAACGAAAATAGCAAATCAAATAAAGGTTAAACTACAATTCTAAATATCGCAAGAATGCGATTTATATGATGGCTTATATACAATACAACAACCAGACATTTAATTGACACGTGTAATACAAAAATATAGTATAAAAGTATACCGCGGTTGAAACGGTATAGCCAAATCTCTCCCGGTACACACATTTCTACCATCACACGGTATATACCGTCATACCGCCCAGCCCTAGCGGGAATCAGATCTCACACTACCATACGGCAGCTCGACTAAAAAAATCTTAGTCGACCAAGAGCATATCGAGCAGAAAATCGACTAGTCGACTGAGTGAGGACAGCCCTAGTAAACTCCTCAGGTATGCACAGTATGAGCCAGGGAAAAGCTAGCTTTTCGTAGCTGGTAAGGAGTCGCGCTTGCAAGTCAGAGGTCTGTCTGTGCAGAGCTGTCTGTGTTGCTAAACAAGTCTCAGAGGACTTCATTGGCTTACACAACATGTTCATAGTGAAATATTCGAAAATTGCAGATAATATTCCATGTTCTCTCTCATTTTTTTATGAAGGCCATACAAAAACAGACATGTGGCTGTCCTTTGGAGGTTGATTCCCTGGGCAGCAGTCCATGCATCTAGCAAGTAAGTTAATGGCTAGGTACCTGACTGTTAACTATCCAAACAGGCCCAAATTTAGGTTACAAGCGGCATAGGCAGGAGCCAAACCCAACACCCCCCACCCCCCTCCACACACACAAATGCAAATATATATGTCACAGCAGCTAGAATCAGTATATTAGCCAATGTTCTGTCTTCGAATGTGACTGTAGAAAGGATGAACAGACCTCCTTAGCTGATAAATACATTAACAGATGGTATATTCACTTCTGAATACAAATATATCTGCCTACCAAGACGTGAGCCAGCTGAGCCTTGTATCGTGAAAGGTTTGATAACATAATGTAGCTACTGTAGCAATGCACTATTGCTGTTGAGCAATACAGTCCAAGCTAGCACCACTAAAGCTTAGTGTAACTAGAGAGGTAGCCAGCTATTTTTTTTATGATCATAATCAGAATGGGCTTTATTGGGTGTGCTTTCCTTCGGCAAGAGCACAACCTTTGTTCTCTCTCATCAGAATCAGAATCAGGTTTATTCGCCATGTATGTTATACAAACACAGAATTTACTGTGGCAGGGAGGTGCAAAACACTAAACATATACAGATCTTAAATTAAGTAAAAGTACAAAAGTTTAACTATTTCTAAGAACTAAACAATCTAAGAATACAACAATTTAAATATAAAATAAAATATATATAAAAATAAGAATAATGAGCAGCTAGATGGTCAACATAGTGCAGTCGGATACTGAGATAAAGTGGCTTATGCATACTGAATTGCCATTAGATGGACTTATAGTTAAATAAGTGAATGAATGTCAATGGGAGTCCTTGGCCTTGTTGAAGAGGCCAGTAGCAGATGGAAAGAAACTGTTCTTATGGCGTGAGGTTTTGGTCCTGATGGACCGCAGCCTTCTGCCAGAGGGGAGTAGCTGGAACAGGGAGTGACCAGGGTGGGAGGGGTCGGCCACAATCTTCCTCGCACGCCTCAGGTCCTCGAGGGTAGGCAGATTGCAGCCGATCACCTTCTCAGCAGTGCGGATGATACTGCAGTCTGCTCTTGTCCTTGGCAGTGGCAGCAGCGTACCAGACGGTGATGGAAGAGGTGAGGATGGACTCAATGATGGCGAGGGAGCTAATGTTCAGTTCCCACTTGAGGTCCTGGGAGAGGATGGTGCCCAGGAAGCGGAAGGACTCCACAGTGTTGACTGGGGAGTCGCACAGAGTGATGGGTGTGAGTGGGGCTGTATTCTTCCTGAAGTCCACATCCACCTCCACTGTCTTAAGAGCATTGAGCTCCAAGTTGTTCTGGCTACTCCAGGTCACCAGGTTGTCAGCTTCCCACCTATAGTCAGACTCATCCCCGTCAGAGATGAGCCCAATGAGGGTGACTCAGACGGATGACTGGAGGTGCAGCTGTTGGTGTACAGGGAGAAGAGCAGAGGGGAAAGGACGCAGCCCTGAGGAGATCTGGTGCTGATGGACCGGGAGTCAGAGACTTGTGTTCCCAACTTAACGCACTGCTTCCTGTCAGACAGGAAGTCTGTGATCCACCTGCAGGTGGAGTCGGGCACGTTCAGCTGGGAGAGCTTGTCCTGAAGCAGGGCAGGGATGATGGTGTTGAAGGCAGAGCTGAATTCCACAAACAGGATCCTGGCATAGGATGCTGGGGAGTCCAGGTGCTGTAGGGTGAAGTGGAGGGCCATGTTAACGGCGTCATCCACAGATCTGTTGGCTCTGTAGGCAAACTGCAGTGGGTCCAGGAAAGGGTCTGTGATGGCTTTGAGGTGTGCCAGCACAAGGCGCTCAAAAGACTTCATTACCACAGAAGTCAGGGCGACGGGTCTGTAGTCATTGAGTCCTGTTGGCCTTGGCTTTTTGGGCACAGGGATGATGGTGGAGGACTTGAGACAGGCTGGCACATGGCATGTCTCCAGGGAGGTGTTAAAGATGTAGGTGAACACTAGAGACAGCTGGTCAGCGCAGTGATTGAGGGTGGCAGGAGAGACAGAGTCCGGCCCAGCTGCTTTGCGGGGGTTCTGCCTCTTGAAAAGTCTGTTAACTTCACCCTCCTGTCTTTCAAATCTACAGTAGAACTCGTTCAGGTCGTTGGCCAGGCGGGAGTCGTTAGTGGAGTGGGGGGCTCTGGGCTTGTAGTTGGTGATCTGGAGTTCTTCGACTCCTTGAATCTGTCTCTATCCCCACTCTGAAATGCTTCCTCCTTCTCTGACCTCAACCTTCTGAGCTCTGCTGAGAACCAGGGCTTGTCGTTGTTGAAGTTCACCCAGGTGCGTGTTGGAATACAGCAGTCCTCACAGAAGCTGATGTATGATGTCACAGCCTCTGTGAGTTCATCCAGACTATTGGTAGCAGTCGTGAACATATCCCAGTCAGTACAGTCCAAGCACGCCCGCAGATCCTCCATAGCCTCACTGGTCCACTGTTTTGATGTCCTCACAACAGGTTTACAGAGCTTTAATTTCTGCCTGTATGCAGGAATCAGATGGACCATGGTATGGTCAGAGTGACCCAGTGCTGGACGAGGGACGGCTCTACTGACTGTAGTGTAGCAGTGATCCAGAGTGTTCTCTTCTCTGGTTGGGCATTTGATGAATTGTCTGTATTTAGGGAGTTCGTGGCTGAGATTACCTTTGTTAAAGTCGCCGAGTACGATAACAAGGGAATCCGGGTTTGCTCGCTCCACACTCAGAATCTGGTCGGCGAGCATGCGTTGGGCCTCTTTATATGTTGCCATGTAAGTTCACACAAACAAGGAATTTTCTGTGGCAGGAACGCGTACGATAAACATATACGAATCTTAAATATAAAAAGTAGAAAGTAGGTTAGATCAATGTATGTTGTTAGGGATGAACTTTAGACAAAATACAGCAGGAAGAATAAACCAGGAAACCTGTCAATGTTAGCTAGCTGGTTACGCATATGCTGAAAAACAATGTCATGTCATGTAGCTGCAATAAACTTACCTAACCATGGCATTTATGATGAATGGTGAGCTAACCAGCCAGTGGGTAGTGTATTGAACACAAGACTCATGCAAAGTTTCAAGTTAGGCAAAAACATTTTGAAGGAGAGGGGTACTGTTTTTCACGTGCCTACTTCTTTATGCTACTACTGATTGGTTGTGTTTATCAACAAAATTATATTCCTAAAAAGACATCCAGACAGGGAGGCACTTTGTCAATGGCAGGGCAAAGGGGCAGGGGCCATCGCCCCCCTTTGCCCCTGCCTGTGCCTATGTATGGTATCTGACTATGGTTCCACTACCTGCTAGAAGAAAGGATAGTTGAGGATACTTTACGTTGCACAAGTTCTGTTGTAAATATGTATGAATAAGTATTGGATAGCATCACTAGCTCTCCAATTATTATAATCATTTGAAAATTCATAGCAACTACATATCACACAAAAAGACTAGTTGACCACCAAGCCAATACTTTAAGGTATATCATATATAAAAAATGTAGGACATAAAAAAACAATCCTTAATTAAGCCCCTTATTTTAGGACCAAACATCTCAAATCCTCATGGCTAATTAGTCACCTGAGTGCTACTGTCACTGAGCCAATTGCAGTACAATGAAATCTGTAAACTGTTTATTTCTAGCATTCGTGTGAAGGTCTGATGAGGATAGTATTGTACTTAATAGGGTACAGCCACACCCATTATGTAATAAAAGCCATTCACATGATCATTACAATTGCCCAGTCCCACAGAGACTCATTAAGAAGCTGTACCCTCATTTTGAACTGTCTTCATTGTGGGGGTAAATTTGATTTCTGACCAATTATTAGATCGAAGTGAACTCAAACTTTGATGTTGGGTTTGAAATCACTACTTAAGCAACTGTGTATATGGCCATAATATCACCACAGCGGCTGCTCGATACAAGAGTAGGCTAAGCACTTGTCTTACTGTAGCTCTCAGTACAACAATCATGTAAATGCAATTCATCCAATTGTCTTGTATCTACTTGTCCAAAAATGATTGATCAGCTTGGGCTATCTGCAGTGTCACACTTGCAATCTGAATTGGTTTAGGTGATGAGTGAAGTATTTCAGTTTTACTGTTTCTGTGTACCCAATGCATTCTATGAAAGATAAGTGTGCTTAGCAGTTGAGCTTAACACAATTGGTCAGACAGTGCTGTGCAAGATGACTGCAGCGTTTGTGATGAATAAGATGTATATAACCCAGCCGAAGTAGGCCACAACATGTTGAGGATCTAGGCCTACAGTGAATATTATTGTCTGAAATATTCTGTCATATTCTCATCATCCTCATGTTCATCATCAATGCAACACTAAGGACTAAAATGGTTTAAAACAAAACTAAATAGACCGTTCGCACCTTCACTGTGTAAAACCAACATCAAACCAAAGAAATATGATGCTACAGCGTTTGATACAATGCCCGTCATACGACAGCCATTATGTGTTTGTTTTTTTCATACGAGCCAAGCCCACAATCTTCATAAACTCACCAGAAACAAGTATTTTATTCGGTTATGCCTAGCACAAATCGTAGATGCAGCACAATTAACATTTTATAGAATCAGTTGTAGTTTCGGACAAAACAAGGTTACTTGCAGGACACCTGATTACGACCTTCCCATGAGCGTCTTCAAGGAAGACCAGTCCAGTCATGCCAATGCCACGTACTTAATTTCCATCATATATCAAAAATACTTTAGGTATTGAGCCTAAAACGATGCCGCATCTGTAATCTACTAAAACAAAGACAATTCCATCTTCCTGATTAACATTCGCATCAGGACCACTCGTCGCAGAGCGCGACGCAGCGAAACCACCATTACACGGCAATCAAGATGCATTGATATAAAACTGTTAAAATTGTATGAGAATGTAAACCTTTATACATTTGGTTTTGTTATTGTATCAAGCATTTGAGCTAATTGTAAAAGAAGCTCTAAAAACGAGTCATATTCTTACCTCATTTCCAGTGTTGCTTTGTTTTCAATAGGGCGTATCATGCAAGCGGGAGAGATGCTGAATTCCGCAGGCTGTGATGTAGCATTACGTCACACCACAGTCTCTGTCGTCTCTTTGTTTCAGTTGATTCATTTATTCTATAAAGCATTTAGCACATGGATGCTTGCTAGCTTTGTGCAAGGTCAATGTTATTTGATATCGTGACATTTCTCCATGTAAATTATTTAAATTATTACATCTTAAATGTAATAGGCCTATAATAATAAAAATAAAAAAAATACAGAAATGTATATGGGCTATCCAATGTGTTTTTACAAACATAGTTGAAATCCGTAATAAAGACCTGATTTAAAACATTTATATGCACAGACATAGCCTACCTTTTAATTCACCATCTCTCTAATAATGCCAGGAATCGCTGTGTGTGTATGTGTGGGTACAAATTAAAATGGGTTTAGTTTCCCACGATCAGATCAAGAATCGGGCACTCTGCAAAGTTCACATTCGGCATGTGTCATCTTTATAATCCAGCGGAGTGCAGTGCTGCTAATGACATTGTTTGGATAACCATTTCAACATAAAATAATGAAAAAACAATTTGCCGCCTGTTTGGCTTGCTCTTGTCGTGTCCTAGCCCCTTCTCTCTAATGGGTCCTCTGGTCTGCAGCAAGTTTCCTACAAATAGGCCTATCTCGATAACCGGGCACTCTGCAAAGTTAATATTTTGCAGGTGTTCTTCTTATAATCCAACGGAGTGCGAACCGGACACTGCAAAATTCATATTTTGCAGGTGTCCTTTTTATAATCCAACTGAGTGCAGTACCGTGATTGAACTAATGCGATGACAGAGAATTTAAATTGTGATCTGAGAAATATAGGTACCAAAATCACTGAAAAGTACTGTCATCACCAGCTGCATCACGGACACTGCACTGTCTATCTATAATTCCAGAAATCTGTGTGCGTCACCGACATAAGTGCGGGCATTGTGCTCTTTCTATAATTCCAGGAATCTGTGTGTGTGCCACAAATTTTATCACAGCCATGCACTATTTATAGTTTAAGCAATCTATATGTGTGTGTTTGTCTCTATGTGATAGATAGAATTATTGTTTGATGCAAATAATTTCAGCTGGCTCAGACAAAACATATACAAAATTATTAGCTGGCTTTGGCTGAAACTCTAAATGGCGCCGCCTGGCGGCGCTTGGCGGCGGCTTCGGTGTCTAGCATCACGGGCACTGTACATTAGTTATTATAAAAAATTAATCAATCAATGCTAGGCTACTTCTACCATTTGCAATAGTATTCATATTCATTCACATTGAAGATTTACATTATTAAAGCTAAATCTACAAGGAAAATGGAAGAAACCCCAAAGGAGCTCTATGTTCGCATGAATGACTTGAATGAAAAGTGGGTCCAGCCTAAGGACAAAAAAGAGTGACCCATGTGAATGACATTATAAGCATGGAATGTAAATGTAAAGCTAATTTGCTATCTATGTGGTCAGGAGGGACACAAGCCCATGTGTCCCAATAACTCTCGTAAACTCTGCCATCTGTGTTCTGTGCCTGGAACCGATGCTTGAATGTGTAACGGATTAAGAAACAACCTTTGATTTAGTTTACATTAAACAGACATCCCCTTCAATTTTTTTTCATTAATAGAACTATTCAAATTTTTCATTATAGCGTGTTCGTACACTGCCATGTCTGTAGATGGCGCTGTAGCGCATCTGTGAATCGCACGGGAGACCATAGCGTCCTCCGAGCCTGCTACGCAGTATTAAACTGGCTTGGGCCTGAGCAAGACGCTAACTCTTGTGTGTTTCTGTGTATTCATAGGTATAATAAAACCATATTCTAAATTAGCTTATGGCTATTCAAATATGAATAGTATATGAAGGAGATGTTTAATAGCGTGTTGGTAGCGTTGTGAGTTGTGTACATGTTTAAGAAAGTAACGGATTGTTTAACATTGTTGAGGATTGCCATTGACTGACTAATAGTATGCTAGCTAACCCGTTCTAATACGTAGTGTAACCTTAAGCACATTACAGAAATGTTGGTAACATGCCGTATTGAGATAAAAATACCAAATGTTTAACTGATTAATATTATTTTGAGTTACAATTAGCAGATGCTCTTCTGCACGGTTATGTTTGAGGTTCAGTGTCTGCCCCGCGTTTTGATGTATTTTGCCACTGCAATTTACCTAGCACATGTGTGAGGCTACGCATGTGAAAGAAACCTGTGAATAGCGCATAAGTGTTGTGTAGGTGAACAGACACTAGTATTTGTTATAATGAGATACGTACAGTGATGCCGGTAATCTGACGTTTTTCAGTAACAAATAATCTAACGCGTTCCTATTTCCAAACCAGTAATCAGATTAAAATTACTTGTCCAAGTCACTGTGCGTTACAATTTTTTCATTATATATATTTGATTTCTTCTTGCGTCTCTGGGAGTGAAGTCATGTAGCCTATGCGACAATTAAAGATCCTGTAAAGTGGAATTGAAAACGAGTTTCAAGTTCACCACACCACAGAAGAATGTGTTATTAACTACCCATCCAAATTCGAATGAAAAAAAACACAGACAAGTATGTTAAATTAGGATTTGAAATCGTAAGAAAATCAGCACTCTTCTTTGCTTGAGACTGGGGGGGGCGTGTCGCCTGAAAGAGCTGAAGCTCCGCCCCTCGCTGCCTACCTATGACCCAGATAATGGACGCTACTTCAAGCCGAACAAAACAGTATAGAAATAGAATTTATTTGTTCAATGAGTGAAACATACAGATGCATATAAATGAAATGTTCCCCTGAGCTGTAACATAGGAGTAAAAATGGACACCAGAGACAGCAGACAGTGAGCTCTCCAACTACTTCTAGCACATTAGCTACCATTTCACCAAAATACCATCATTCTACACCGAGTAGCCTAATATCAAGTTAGCGGTTTGCACTAACTCATAGCAGAGATACCTCTGGAAAAGTTATCTAGTATAATTATAACAAGCACACAGAACTGAGTGATGAACTGCTGGCGGCGGTGGATGGTCCAGGTGCGACCTGAGGAGGAACGGTCGGGAGGTCGTTGCTCGGTACGGCTCCGCGCTGCAAGAGAAGCCGTGTGTCCCTGAACCCCGTCTGTCTGATCCATGTTAAAATTATCTGCCGTGAAATGAGATCATATAAGATCTGATGATCTTATAAAGGGGGATGTTCACCCTCTCTCTCATTCACTTGTTACCTGACTCTCACGGAGAGCGGCATGTTGTACTTTTAATAAATAATGCCACGCATTGATGGCTAAAGAGACAAACGTCTAAATGTCCGTTCATTCCTCTGAATCATTATTCCGCTGTGCAGGTAGGCAGAAGGTACAAGCCTACTCTGTTAACAGGTTATGGGCCCAGCTAACGGAGAATGGTGATAAAGTTTGACGGACACGTGCTTAGATAGCTAGCAAGACTGCGCTAGCATACAGAAGTAGGATTATCATAAAGAGCTAGTTTAGCATCAGGAAGCTAAAGCTAGGCTGAAAAGGAGCTAAACTGAGCTACAAACAGAAAAAGCCATGATGAACAGAAACAAGTGGCCCACGTTTGACGGGAGAGCAGAGGTGTATGAGCTCTGGGAAGAAAGGATGCTGTGCTGCATGCACGGAGTGGGGCTGAAGCAGACGATCCTCACAGAGCCCAGTGGACCACTGACGGTTGGAGAAAAGGCTAATGATGACAAGCTGAATGCTGACGCCTATTGTGCATTAGCGCCGCTACTTGACAATACGAGCTTGGGACTGATATTCAGAGACACGAAGGACAAGGGCCGAGAGAGCCTCAAAGTGTTAAGAGAACACTACATCGGAAAAGGTAGACCCCGGATTGTCTCGCTGTACATAACAATGACTGCGCTGAAGAAAGCTGACAACGAGACTGTAACCAAATACGTTATCCGAGCTGAGCAGATCATAACGGCACTCAGGGGTGCAGGTGAAGCACCGAGTGAGGGACTGATGATGGCGATGATCATGAGGGGGTTACCGGAGAAGTACAAGCCGTTCACACTGATGGTGACGCATGGTTCAGCAGACATGACGCTGGGAGAGTTCAAGGCAAAGTTGAGGAACTTCGAGGCTTCAGAAGACTCAGACCCAGTCGCATAAGAGGCGGGAGAAAGGTTGTGAACAAGATGGCGCCCGGGGAGCCGCGGGAGGAGAAGACTGTACCTTCAAGGCACACACAGAAGATGCCAGCCCCTCAGGGCAACGGATGCAGATCCAGAGAAAGGGACTGATTGTGGACACGGGCGTGTCGTCCCACATCATCAACGACAGGAGCAAGTTCAAGCGCTTCGACAACACCTTCAAGCCGGAGAGACACAGCATGGAGCTGGCAGACGGGAAGCGTACCGTCGGGGTGGCGCAAGGCAGGGGAGACGCACAGGTATGCCTCATAAACAGCGAGGAACGCTCTCTACATCCCCTCGTCTTGGGGGTACGAGGGGATGTAGAGAGCGTTCTTTAAAGTCACTGCACACCGGCGCCCCTCACAGGGCTATATCGCATTTTGCATTGTTACTGACAATGATCGCTACCAGTGAGCTTTTTATGAATGAGCGATTTTCCACTAAATAAATGTCAAGCTTATTTACGTTTGGGGGGGGCATATTTTCAGTTAGCAAATGGTACTGTTTGAATCGCGATTCCATCTTCTACTGCCGGTAACGTCGTAGAATAATCTTCAAGGGGGGTTCTTTATTAACTAGAAAGTGCATTTCCTGCAGAAAATGCATTGGAATGCTGAAAGCTGAACAACAAAAACAACTTACTGCAAATACAGAAATGAGAAAATACCCGCAAGCTGAAATGAATTTAAAAAATGTGTGAGTCACACAAAAGAGGCAGTGTGGAATCTGAACTGCATCATCTAACAATGCTAAGAGCTGAAATACAATGCGGGAGAAGTTGAAAGCTGAACTGTTAAACTGTAGAAGTAGTAGAAGAAGTAGAATATTTGTTTTAGTAGCTGAAATTATAGTTGGGATAGTAATATCTGTAGCAGATACAGTAGTATCAGTGGCATTGTAGAACAAAACAGTTCCATTAGCAATAGTAGTAAAAAAGATATTAGCTAGGGATGGGCGATACCAATCATTTTCTTTTGGATCCGATACCAAGTACTTTCAAGATCAGTATCGTCAAGATCAATACCGATACCGATACTTCTATGAAATATTTGTATAAAAAAAAAAAGAGGAATTTGTTTGACAATTTAGTTGAATATCAAGAAAAGATGCAAGATATGCAAAATGGCTATAGTGCACTATAGCCATTTTATTTCATTCTAAATCTTTAAAATTTGTATCCCCTTAGTATGAGTTAGACTTGTACACTTCTTATTTAAGATTCTTATATGTTTAATGTGTGCACCTTCCTGCCACAGTAAATTCCTTGTCTGTGTGAAGTTTCTTGGCGAATAAAACCCATTTTGAAAAGTATTAATAATTGAAAGACGTAGAAATGGAAAAATGTTGGAACAGTGAAGAACGTTGGCCAATCGGATTGATTCCTTGTTTCTTGTAACGTAGCAACCGTTGGTCATTGTCAACATTTCTAACCTAGAATCTAGGTTTCAGTATCAAGATGGAGGAGAAACTAATCATGTGTGCCTGCACACCCAGTCCTGTTCAGACACTGAATTTAAAGATGACATAAATATAATAATACATGGTGCAGGTTTGCCGATGTTGTCGTTGTCCCTGGTGAGTTTTTTTTATACTTTTAAATTCAATCTCGTCACATTACGTGACTTTGTTGTGCAACTGCAAAAGCTACTCTAACTATGATTAAAATGCTGCTGCAAAAAGGCTGAACTACTGTGGGTAGTAAATAAGATCATGTTACATCTAGCCAGCGGATCATGTATGTCAAAGTGGTATCAGAACACCGTACTGTAGGCGTGAATAATGCATGCGTGGTCATCATCGTCGTCCATCTTTAGCCGAAGCGAAGCTAGAGAGAGGGTTCAATGGGAGATTTCCAACAGTAAGCTAGATCTACTGCTTCAAATGGAAAACGAAGACGATATTTTGATTACAGACAAGTTCCTTAACCTCTGGTGTCAATATCACCGATAACAAGTAAATACTGTTACGAAGCATTTGTTTGTAGGTAACGAACGATAGACGTAGCTAGCTATGTGACCTGGGGCCTGTACTACGAATCAAGATTTGGCGTTAGCAAGGTAACTTCAGGTTCAACCCAGGGTTTTCTGTACTACGACGGAGGATCACTTTTTACCGGGGTAGATCGCCATGGTAACACATGCTGAACGGCTAACCTGGTCGGGAGCAGGTTAAATTGGAGATCAGAGATCAACCGGTATAAAAGCCCTGCCCTATAACTCATTCTTGAGGATAATGCCATCACTACGGTGGCCCTGAAGTGCAAATCACACCCCCTAACGGTGCTTGTCCACTGCAGCGACGCGATGCGAGCGACGCGAAGTTTTCCATTCATTTTCAATGGAGCCAGGCGAATCGCTTGCGTGGTGCATTGTGGGTAGCGACGCAACGCGATTCAAGCGATTCGAGTTGAGATTTTCTCAACTTGATGCAAATGAGGAGCGATTTTCGCTAGCGATGACCAATCGGATTGTTTTCCTGTTTCTCGTAACGTAGCAACCATGGTAAACATTTCTAGCTCTCAGTTTCAGAATGGAGGAGAAAATAATTGCTTGTGTAGCTGCTTACCCGGTGTTGTACGACACATCTCTGTATTCGTACAGAGATGTTAATAAAAAAACGATGCATGGCGCAAGGTTGCCGAAGTTGTTGGTGCTTTTACTTTCAAATTCAGTGTAGTCACATTACGTAACTTCGTTCTGTGTTAACTACAGTAGCTAGCTAGCCCGGCTGTAACTCCCTATCGTATCGACAGATTAGCAGACTTTGAGTAATATAATAACACGTTTTTTACACATGTCAACGTTTATGTCTATTAAACAGTTTTGTATTTTGTATACAAGTTGTATTTTGATCGATGTTGCGAGTATGTAAACCCAAGTCTGCACACTTGGCCATGACAACTACAACAGTGACTTTAGAGAACTACATTTTACATTAATCTGTTTGAAACGCCCCCGAGCGTGGTGAACTGTGGGAAGGCGAGCGATGGCAAGCGATTCGCGTCGCTGCAGTGGACACGCACCGTAATATGAGTGCATCCCCCAAATGAAAACACTCCCCCCAATTACGAATCAACTCCCCCCAAATAGGATGACTTGTTCACCTCCCCCCAATACAAAAACACGCTCCCCCAAATGGGAAACGACATTACATTAACTCAAACACATTACATTAACTCTGAATGGAAAGGGTAGGTACTACAACGCTGATGCACAGTAACTAACAGGAAATAAGAAATGTATCGTTTTGGAGAGAAGAAAAATGAGTAATTCAGAGAGTCGCGTAGAGCTAATTGCAGCAATTACCCTTTATTTTAATCAGGGACATTCATATGACGTAATACTAGACATGCTGTTAACGTTTAACAACATTACAATAAGTATGCGCACCTTAAAAACGAAGTTAAAGGAAGCAGGACTTTTCAGGCGAAAAAACTACTCGTCCACGACAGAAGTCCGACGTGCCATAATGACCGAGATACGTGGACCAGGACTTGCCATGTGGCAAGTACTTGTACAAAAGTATAAATTGCGTGTTAAACGCTCCGATGTGATGAGGTTGCTGAAAGAACTTAATCCACGGGGGACTGAATGTAGGGCACGCCCTCGATTTTGTAGACGCATATATCACTCCATGGGCCCAAACTACGTATGGCATGTCGATGGATATGACAAGCTTAAACCCTTCGGTTTGGCTGTATCTGGCTGCATCGACGGCTTTTCTAGACGAATTATGTGGGGACCAACGAACAACAATCCATCTGTTATTGCACACAACTTCCCCAACTGTGTGAACGGTCTTGGTGTGGTCCCCATGAGATTATTAACTGATTGCGGTACAGAAAACAGGACGATGGCAGCCATACAATGTACTCTTGGCCATCTTCACACAGACCATTATGCAGGCTCAGCAAGCCATATGTATGGGTCTTCGATGAGCAATCAACGTATTGAGTCCTGGTGGTCCATATTGAGAAAATCAAGGTAGGCTTATGTGCAATTCTGCTATTGACTACAACATTTCCCATCTTTATATCATAGCCTATAATTTACGACGGCTTAGAAATTAGAACTAGCATTAAAAAAGTCTGTGCAAAGTGTAAATTAAAATGAACAAGTAGCCTAATTCAGATTATCAATATAAACGCTGTGCTCTTCATGGCTAGAACTATCCTTCTCTCACAGTAAAATAATTCCTAATTAAGGTGCAGGGGGAGAATGTCCCTGTACTTACTGTAAGTCGCTCTGGATAAGAGCGTCTGCTAAATGACTAATTGTAAATGTGCAGCTGATCACACTAGCCTACTGCTTTTGTTTTACAAGAGCTCAGTTTTGGATGCAGTTGTTTGGGGACCTGGCAGATGCAGGACACTTTAATGGCAGCCACGAACACCAGTGTCTACTCAGATTCTGCTTCACCAGTGTTCTGCAAAAAGACCTTGATGAGTGTGCTGATCTCTGGAACAAGCACAGGATTCGGCGCTCCCGACTTGCATCATGTCCAGGAGGAATACCAAATGAACTCTACCTTTTACCGCACAGGTAATCTATATTAATTAAAATTCATTGTGAGGGTATAAATTATGTATATATTATGTAAATGTAACTATGCTGGGTAAGTGTACCAATCTAGCCTTAAACAGAACAGTAAAAGTTATGTATTCCTTTCAATTTTCACTGTGTACCGCAGGTTTGCTTCAAGGGACTGTGGATTTGCGGTTGATGAAAGTCAATTAATGATGTTTCCTGAGTCAGTCCAGACCATCAACTCATGTGGCGACCCAGACATCCAAGAGTATCTTGAACTCTCAATGGAACAAAATGCACTTGTTCGACCAGATCATTGGGAGATCGCCTCAGAGCTGTATATTACACTTAAAGGAATAGCCAGACTTTAAATGTTTTCTGTGAAACAGCTGTCGAACACAACAAAACTGAGCAGGATATAAACCTGAAAACTCAGTTTTACTCAGGCATATGAGCCTTGACTACGTGCACAACACCATGCTCTTTGTACTAGAGGACCCATTCATCTCAATATGTATATCATATATAATAGTAATATATGTGATCAATGTAAAACAGCTCTAGTTTTTTGTAATACTCCATCTAAGACTCAGAAATTAATGTTCTTCACAATCTATAATGGCATTATCCAAAGACTTAAAATTTGAGTGAATGTGGTTGAGCTTCATTTTTCTGTATAAAATAACATTTAATCAATCCTTCCATTAAATGTATTTTATTGCTACAACACATAAGCATTTTCAATAATGCAAAAGCCTGCCAGAGGCTGCCAAAGGCCTTACATGCCAGAGAGTCTTACATTTACATTTAGTCATTTAGCAGACTTTATCCAGAGCGACTTACAGTAAGTACAGGGACATTCCCCCGAGGCAAGTAGGGTGAAGTGCCTTGCCCAAGGACACAACGTCAGTTGGCATGACCGGGAAGCGAACTGGCAACCTTCGGATTACTAGCCAGACTCCCTCACCGCTCAGCCAACTGACTCCCTTACAGATAGAACTTGACAAAGAAGATGTTGCTCTAATTGAAGAAAAAAAGTTAACCAGGTACTGCTTAAATGCATCCAAATCCAGGAGAAGTCCATGTTTGTCTTAAACATGGCATATGATTGCAACAGAGGTAGCTTGACAGTATTCGCACAAGTGTTTGCCATTGGGAATGGTGAGTTGGTTAAAAACTGTGTGGCTGTGGTACAATTCCAGCAGGTGGAAGTGATGACAGCCCTGTCGAAAACATCAGCAAATCCTCGAGGGACACGGTAGTTTGTTGTTGTTCTGCAAGAAGAAAAACAACAACATTGTATTGCATTATTCACATGTCCACTTAGTCTGACAAATATAGAAACTTTAAGTAGAAACTTAAATTTAATGGTTAAAGGTATGAAACCAGGAAGATTACATTAGAATTGATTACTGTCAAAATCCCTGACATACCTTCCCAATCAAGCAGATAGTCTGCCCTGAAGCTTAGTGCTTTGGCTTCCTCCAGCCTCCTGTTGCTTCCTACTGGACTGAGGTCTGCTCTGAACAGGTTTTCTATGTCTTGAGCGGTCAGCTTCTTGTCTTGAGTGGCACAGGATAGGAGCCAGCACACTGGAGTGCTGCTGAAGTGCTGTCAGAAACTGCAGGCTTCGAAGTCCGAATCGAACTAGTTTAAACAAATTTATGAAACTATATTTGGCCTGTAAACGATTAAAAGCATAATACACACACAGTTTGAATTGGAGTGTGACATTTACATTTATTCATTTAGCAGACGCTTTTATCCAAAGCGACTTCCAAGAGAGAGCTTTACAAAGTGCATAGGTCACTGATCATAACAACAAGATAACCAAAAAACTTCGCCAGTAGCCAAAACATGAAGCACACATTGTGAACAACCAAAGTAAGTGCCAAAGGGAAGAACCATAAGAGCATGTAGTTAAACAAGTTACAATTAAACAACATGAACCGCTATAAGTGTAAGTGTACCTGTGGAAAAAAGCAAGCAACAGTAATAAAAACAATATATCACAGCGAGAACAAAAATTTCAAACAGTTACCACTAACCACAAGAGCAACAAGTCTCTAAGCAAGAGTCATTGTGATCCTTGAGGAAACTAACATCGGGTCAAGCGAACCATTCCTAAGTACCGTTGTACTCCCGGAACAAGTGCGTCTTGAGCCTTTTCTTGAAGGTGGAGAGACAGTCAGTATCTCTGATGGAGGTGGGGAGTTGATTCCACCACTGGGGGGCCAGACAGGAGAAGAGCTTGTGTTGGGACCGGGCGGTCTTGAGCGGTGGGACCACCAGGCGGTTGTCTGAAGAAGACCGTAGGTGATGGGTGGGGGTGTAAGGCTGCAGGAGAGACTTGATGTAGACGGGTGCAGTCCCGTTCACTGCTCGGAAGGTCAATACCAGGGTCTTGAATCTGATACGGGCCATGATAGGTAGCCAGTGGAGAGAGATGAGGAGCGGGGTAACATGGGAGCGTCTGGGTAGATTGTAGACCAGGCGGGCCGCTGCGTTCTGAATCCTCTGAAGAGGGCGGGTTGCACATGCTGGGAGACCAGCGAGCAGCGAGTTGCAATAGTCCAACTTGGAGAGGACGAGTGCTTGGACTAGCAGCTGGGTGGAGTGCTCAGACAGGTATCTCCTGATCTTCCGGATGTTGTAGAGGGTGAATCTACACGACCGGGAGACCGCAGCAATGTGGGCCGTGAGGGAGAGCTCGTCGTCCATGGTAACCCCAAGGTTCCTGGCAGAGGATGAAGGGGTCACCGTCGCAGATCCCAGGGTGATTGAGAGATCGTGGGAGATGGAGGGTTTAGCCGGGATGATGAGAAGTTCTGTTTTGGCGAGGTTCAGCTGGAGGTGGTGCTCGGTCATCCAGGCGGAGATGTCTGTGAGGCAGGCCTCAATCCTAGCTGAGATCCCCGGATCGGTCGGGGGGAACGACAGGTACAGCTGCGTGTCGTCAGCGTAGCAGTGGTAGGAGAAGCCATGGGAGGTGATGATTGGTCCAAGTGAGGTGGTGTACAGAGAGAAGAGGAGGGGTCCAAGGACGGAGCCCTGTGGGACACCAGTGGAGAGCTGGCGAGGTCCTGACAGTTTGCCTCCCCAGGAAACCTGGTAGGATCTTCCCGACAGGTAGGATGAGATCCACTAGAGTGCAGTGCCAGAGATGCCCATCTCAGAAAGTCTGGCGAGCAGGATCTGGTGGTTAACCGTATCAAACGCTGCAGAAAGGTCCAGCAGAATGATGACGGATGACCTGGAAGCTGCTCTGGCAGACTGGAGGGCAGTGGTGACTGAAAGGAGGGCAGTCTCTGTGGAGTGGCCAGTCTTGAAGCCTGATTGGTTGGGGTCAAGCAGGTTGTTCTGAGAGAGAAAGTTAGACAGTTGGTTAGATACAGCACGTTCAATTGTTTTTGAAAGGAAGGGTAACAGTGATACCGGTCTGTAGTTCTGGAGGACGGCAGGGTTAAGGGAGGGTTTTTTGAGTAGAGGGGTAACTCTAGCCTGTTTGAAGGAAGAGGGGAAGGTGCCAGAGGTAAGAGAGGAGTTTAGGACATGGAGAAGAAAAGTTATGATGGAGGGGGAGATGGTTTGAAAGAGAGGGGAGGGGATAGGATCAAGGGGACAGGAGGTGGGGCGATGAGAGAGAATTAGGTCAGAGATCTCTGCCTCAGACAGGGGAGAAAAGAGTTTAGACATTTAGTTGGGTCAGTCATGGAGGGTGAGAGGGTAGGAAGGATGGGTTTAGGGAACCGACTGCTAATGTCGGCGACTTTTTTCTCAAAGAAGTAGGAGAAGTCGTCTGCTGTCAGGGTGGAGGGAGGGGGTGGGGGAGGTGGGTTAAGAAGGGTGGAGAAGGCAAGTAAGCTCAAATAATAAATTACTACCTTTTGTGTTGCACTCTCAAGAATCTCTTTCACATTTGGAGTGCTTTCAAGCTGAGGTTCAAATGGCTGAAAGTGAATCCATAGTTGGAATCACATTATATTTTTTTTTTTATGTATGTATTGTATTTGCTGTATTGTGAATAATATTTCAGAAAAATATCACCTAAATATAAGGTGACACTTAACAGTGTGTCAGCATGATCAAACTCAGCAGAAGTCCTACTTCTAATGACAACCTCATTGACAGATTCGGAATTCTCTGAGAGGTGTTCATGATCTGCAAAACACAAAACCAAATGTGTGGGTATAGGCCTAATTGTGTTAATTATAAACTGTGTAATAGAAAATAGTACATATGATAAATTTGTCACTGACCTTTCAAGTCTTTTTCAGGACATATAAAGAAGTTCAGTCGTTGATAGGTCTTGCCTATTTCTTCTTTGTATTCCTTTAGTATAAAAGGTTTTTGTGTCCCTGGGACAGTAATGACTTGGGATCCGTCTGGATATAGAAGGACGTACGGCCCTTCATCCATGTCTTTGTTGAAATCCCTTATTTTTTTCACAGCTTGCGTGAGGAGTTGTGGTCCTGTGATTTCAGTATGTGTGGGCAATACAAGAGTTCTCCCACGTACTGGCTTCAACCCCAAATTCTGCATTGCCATGACTCCAACGTTTATCTGCAAGAAAAACCATAAGCACTATGGCAGCCACTGCATCGTATGATTATAACTGATTCATACACAGCTTTGTTAACTGAACACACTGCTCACCTGTACGTTCTTCTACGTTTTTTCCCTTCCTTTCTAGGCAAGGAAAAGTTAGATCTTTCTTCCGATTTCTTCTTGCGGTAGCTCATAAACTGGTGTAACGTTGGGTTCAGTAACACTGTTAAAGCAAAACAATTGTTGCTAGCTATCGTTAAAATGACCCAAGTAGCTAGAATGATAGCTAAGTATACCCTAGCCAAGCTAATTTAGCTAGCTAAATAGCCAGCTGGCTAGCTTCATAAAACGTTACCTGAAGATGGTTCGTTCATCGTTTCAGTCGTTTCTTTTGGCTTGCTGGTGTCTTTTAAAATCTGCAATCCTTTGCCACAACCACTACAAAAATTCGGCAGATCAGCAAAATGCTTGCCACAGTAAGGGCAATACATGCTTGCAACATTTACAGTTTCTAGTTTTCTTGACGCCGTGCAATTCGTTTTTCTCCGGGCTCATTAGAGTGACATATTGGGCATCCAATCAGCGTTGTACCTACCCTTTCCGTTCAGAGTTAATGTAATGTGTTTTTGAGTTAATGTAATGTCGTTTCCCATTTGGGGGAGCGTGTTTTTGTATTGGGGGGAGGTGAACAAGTCATCCTATTTGGGGGGAGTTGATTCGTAATTGGGGGGAGTGTTTTCATTTGGGGGATAAACTCATATTAGGGGGTGTGATTTGCACTTCAGGGCCACCGTACGTCACCGTTCATTGAAGATCCTGTGGAGTTTGGTGCGCGGATAGTGAGAGGTGCGGTCAGTCAGAAGAGCCAGAACATTTAGAGACCGACAAAACCCTTTCGCATTCCCTCATGAGTATCTTTATGAAAGATATACATTCTCAGCAGAGGGAATTACGTATCTTTGCCAGCTTCTTGAGCCGTATGTTGCCAATGCGACACATCGAAGCCGTGCGCTCACAGTCCCACAGATATACCGTTTCGTTATTTCGCTACCTACTTTTATAGTGTGGGTGATGCGGAGAACCTGTGCAAGAACACGGTCTGCCGCGCAATTTGCAAAGGATTTTCTTCAATGGCTGTTGCCACCATATTCTGATTAATGGAGTGATGAAAAAGAGATATCCAAAGTGCCCTTTGTAAAAACTTTGGACTCTAATATGTTGACAAAATGAAACAAGGATTTTCATTCTGTCTTCATGCTGACTTCTGATTTCCGTTCTGGAAATGTATGCACATGATATCATATTTTACAACTTAATGCATCATTTGCTAATTTAAACATACATTTACAGGAAACTAGTAATGAAAACAATATTTGACCTAATATTAGTTATCAACTGGGGAGGTTTCATGTTGATATGTTAAAAGGTATAAAAAGACCAAAACGTCGAAAAAAGTTTAACAAATACATCCTTATGTGTTCTCCCTTCCCTAGGAACACAGAAAAGCCAGCCTTGTTTTTTTTATTAAAAGCCTCTTATACTCTATATCGAGCTCCAGGGTTCTTTTATACAGGGCCCTCACATTGTCTGCTCCATCCTGAAACAAATAAAGAACATTGTCCCTTTGCAAGGCACACTTGGAGAAAGTTGAAGGTGTCAGAATCAGAATCAGAAAGGGATTTATTCGCCATGAAAGTTTGCACAGACAAGGAATTTGCTTTGGCAGGAAGGTGCATACAATAAACATATACCTAAAATTTAAATATGTGGACTAACTATACTAAGGGTACATAAACTAGCAGTACTAAGTGGGATTAGAATAGAATTAAATATACAATAAAATATAAGTTGCCGTAAATTACAATATAAAAATGCAAATATTACAAAAAATACAAATGTACAAGATACCATGTTGTAATGCAGTGCAAAAAGCAGAGTGTTTTAAGCAAGAAGTCATTTGAGTCAGTGTGATCCCTTGGCCTTGTTGAAGAGGCCAACAGCGGAAGGGAAGAAACTGTTTTTGTGGCGTGAGGTATTGGTCCTGATAGACCGCAGCCTTCTACCGGAGGGGAGTGACTGAAACAGGGAGTGTCCAGGGTGGGAGGAGTCGGCCACAATCTTCCTCGCTCGCCTCAGGGTCCTCGAGGTGTGCAGGTCCTCGAGGGTAGGCAGATTGCAGCCAATCACCTTCTCAGCAGTACGGATGATACGCTGCAGTCTGCTCTTGTCCTTGGCAGTGGCAGCAGCGTACCAGACGGTGATGGAGGAGGTGAGGATGGACTCAATGATGGCTGAGTAGAAGTGCACCATCATTGTCTTTGGCAGGTTGAACTTCTTCAGCTGCCGAAGGAAGTACATCCTCTGTTGTGCTTTCTTGATGAGGGAGCTGATGTTCAGTTCCCACTTGAGGTCCTGGGAGAGGATAGTGCCCAGGAAGCGGAAGGACTCCACAGTGTTGACTGGGGAATCACACAGGGTGATGGGGGTGAGTGGGGCTGTGTTCCTCCTGAAGTCCACAACCATCTCCACTGTCTTAAGAGCATTGAGCTCTAAGTTGTTCTGGCTGCACCAGGTCACCAGGGTGGCCGCTTCCCACCTATAATCAGACTCGTCTCCACCAGAGATGAGCCCAATAAGGGTGGTGTCGTCCGCAAACTTCAGGAGTTTGACGGACGGATGACTGGAGGTGCAACTGTTGGTGTACAGGGAGAAGAGCAGAGGAGAAAGGACGCAGCCCTGAGGTGATCCGGTGCTGATGGACCGGGAGTCAGAGACTTGTGTTCCCAGCTTAACGCACTGCTTCCTGTCAGACAGGAAGTCTGTGATCCACCTGCAGGTGGAATCAGGCACGTTCAGCTGGGAGAGCTTGTCCTGAAGCAGGGCGGGGATGATGGTATTGAAAGCAGAGCTGAAGTCCACAAACAGGATCCTGGCATAGGATGCTGGGGAGTCCAGGTGCTGTAGGGTGAAGTGGAGGGCCATGTTAACTGCATCGTCCACAGACCTGTTGGCTCTGTAGGCAAACTGCAGGGGGTCCAGTAGAGGGTCAGTGATGGATTTAAGGTGTGCCAGCACCAGGCGCTCGAAAGACTTCATTACCACAGAGGTCAGGGCGACGGGTCTGTAGTCATTATGTCCTGTTGGCCTTGGCTTTTTGGGGACAGGGATGATGGTGGAGGACTTGAGACAGGCTGGCACATGGCATGTCTCAAGGGAGCTGTTAAAGATGTAGGTAAACACCGGAGACAGCTGGTCAGCACAGTGCTTGAGGGTGGCTGGAGAGACAGAGTCCGGCCCAACTGCTTTGCGGGGATTCTGTCTCTTGAAAAGTCTGTTAACTTCACCCTCCTGAATGGAGAGAGTCGTCACTGTAGAGGGGGGGAGGTGGGAGGCCTCCTGGGTGGGAGGGGGTAGTTCAAGACTGTCCAATTGTCTTTCAAATCTGCAGTAGAACTCATTCAGGTCGTTGGCCAGGCGGGAGTCGTTAGTGGAGTGGGGGGCTCTGGGCTTGTAGTTGGTAATTTGCCTGAGCCCTCTCCAGACAGAAGCAGAGTCGTTTGCAGAGAATTGGTGTTTTAGCCTCTCTGAGTACAGTCGTTTAGCCTCCCTCACCGCCTTGCTAAACCTGTTCTTCGACTCCTTGAAACTGTCTTTGTCCCCACTCCTAAACGCGGCCTCTTTCTCTGACCTCAACCTTCTGAGTTTAGCTGTAAACCAGGGTTTGTCGTTGTTGTAGCTTACCCTGGTGCATGTTGGTATACAGCAGTCCTCACAGAAGCTGATGTATGATGTCACAGCCTCTGTGAGCTCATCCAGACTATTGGTAGCAGTCGTGAACATGTCCCAGTCAGTGCAGTCCAAGCACGCCCGCAGATCCTCCATAGCTTCACTGGTCCACTGTTTTGATGTCCTCACAGCAGGCTTACAGCGCTTTAGCTTCTGCCTGTATGCATGAATCAGGTGGACCATGGCGTGGTCAGAGTGACCCAGTGCTGCTCGGGGGACCGCATGGTATGCTTTGCTGATTGTAGAGTAGCAGTGATCCAAGGTGTTTCCTTCTCTGGTAGGGCATTTGATGAATTGTCTATATTTTGGGAGTTCTTGAGTGAGATTGCCTTTGTTAAAGTCGCCTAGCACAATAACCAAGGAATCCGGATTTTCATGCTCCACACTCAGTATCTGGCTGGCGAGCACACGTTGAGCCTCGTTGACGCTAGCCTGCGGAGACATGTAGACGCCAACCAGAATGAATGATGCAAACTCTCGTGGCGAGTAAAAAGATCTACAGTTAATAAAAAATTATTCCAGATCAAGAGAACAGTGCTGCAGAATCACTGTCACATCTTCACACCAGCCACTGTTAATGTAAAAACAAATACCACCGCCTTTCGTTTTGCCAGAGAGCACAGGGTCACGATCCGCTCTCAGCAGTTTGAAACCTGCTAGCTGTAGCGCAGAGTCTGGGATCAGTTCACTCAGCCATGTCTCCGTAAAGCACAAAACGGAAGATGAATGAAAGTCTCTGTTTTTCCACACCAGTAGCTGAAGTTCTTCCAGTTTGTTGCTCAGTGAACGCACGTTGGAGAGAAATATCCCCGGTAACGCTGTGCGTGCCCCACGCCGACGGAGTCGCACCAGAACACCGGCTCGTTTGCCTCTCCTACGGCGCTTCGCTGCTAGGACAAAGCCGAGGGTGGCTTTGACTATAATTCCCACTAATTCCGCCGCTGGAAGCAGAAAAGTGGGAAATAAATCCACAGGAGTTGTAGTCCTGATGTTTAGAAGTACTTCTCTAGTTGGAGAACCCCGGAAATCTTGGCAGAACACTGAATTAACAGACAGAACACTGAATTAACAGACAAAAATACATGCGCACCATAGTCCGTTGATTTACACCGCGAGCTGGTGTAGGTCGCGGCGGACTATAGCTCTGTCCATTTGACTACTGTGTTTCAAGGTTCATTGCTTATAATTTGTGTCTTTGTCTTGGCCTTGAAGTGGAGGCCCTAGGCTCAGGGGGAGGAAGACTTTCCTCTTCCTGCTGAGTTTAACACCATAGCAATTTAATCAATTGAGTCATATTTGAAATGAGCACTGTAAGGACTTGTGTCTCATGTTCAGACCACCACCATTAGCAAGTCATTACAGACACTTCAATCACAGCCACACGTTCACACACTCTCACCATATGTGTTGCAAGTGATAAATAAAACTCAAAAGTGTACCCCCAAAATGCTCTCTGAGCATGCAGACACAGTTTCCTGATCATCTAGGACCTCCACTTGAGAAAGTAAATGGCATATTTGATCAATATTCAGCAACCACATATGGCATACATACTGAAGGATTCATTTATCTATGTGTCTATTCCAATATGTAATGATAGTATTCAATGACACAAATCTGTGTTCTAGAAAGAGTGGTCTGGAGTCGCAGAGGTCCGATAATATCAGCTTTAATGCAGCAGTTGGAAATCAACAAGTACAGAGCTCTGGAGTTGTCTACGTTTCCCTACCCGCAACAGAGTTTGGGTTGGTTCACGAAGTCCAACTGGCTATCTGTCCCTCCCCAGCATATATTTATACAGTGCAATTGAAACACAAGTATCAATTTGTTGTTCTTGCCTACGCGCGTCCCACCTGCTCGGGTGCCGTCTCCACCCGGTTTCAAGGTTGTTTCTGAAAATGAAGAGATAGAGACACAAAGAACAGCCTGCTTCCCACACCCAGTGTGAGACCCAATGTTTAAGCCTGAGCACACTTCTAAGTTTCATAACTTTAATAAGCACAATGCATAACTTTAATACATGCCTCCTTCATAAATCCTGTTGTTATATTCACTCGTGCACAGTGCCCGTGATGCATTCAGTGATTAAAATGCCACACATATTAATAACTGGGATCATAGTTAGTGCCGTGCCTGATATGCAGCTGGTGATTACAGTTCTAGAATATGTGTTGTAATGTATTATACATTCTTTAATCCCTCTTTTGATCTCTGAAAACACCAGAGATCAATCAACATAGCCCGGACCAACCACCGCCTCCTCGTCCTGGTCAGCCAGCCCCAGCAATGGCATTTGGAACCCCTTCGTCGGGTTCTCCACAGCCGAGACAATGATCCTGTTACACAGGGACCTGATACATGATACTGATAAAATAAACTAAATTCGAAACAAATAGAAAAACCAGAAATTAGACAGGATATTTTAAAGATTTCATAAGATCCCTCCTTTCATTGATAACTTTAATCAATACCCAATCTCCTCGTTTGACTCCTCCACTCTTTGGTTTACTGCTTCACCTGGAACAGAATTTAGCAGAAGACATCTCTTTTCTAGTTAGCATTTCTTATAAAATTGGTTAACCATTTGATTCGCCTCTTCATCATGCTATGTTTGAGCCAATTAGCTCAAACCATCATAACCACAATTTATCAGACTTGATGAGTTTTCCCAAATTATTTCAGAACTGAATGTTATAATAACCCTCTTCATAATACAACATTATCACAGCCTAACTGTTTATCCCAAACAGTATGCCAAGCTCCGATAAAACTCTCAAATAAAACTTAAAACCAAATTACAATTAAACTCCAAATAAAAGTACATTTAGTTATTTTCTCTTTCTCATTTTTAACCAAATTATATCTAATACCTTTATCAAAACTCTTAAAAACCCTAGATTTTACTATTTTGACTTAAAATGTTATCCATATACCTTTCCAATTGCTTCCTCATAATTTTTCACATACATTTCCTCAAACCATTCTTTGACCAACACAGCTGGTTTGCTCTAGTATAACTCTTCCAATTGTATTAGGACCAATTTATAAACCAGGGGTTCAATTTCTGCATTTTTACTGAATACCATCACACATCACAGATTTTCCGCCTATAAATCCAAGTTCTGGTCGGAAAGGCTTCAAAAAACCTCCCTGTTTGGCTAGGAATTATAACAAATGTTGATCACGCATTTGTTAACCACCAAACTTGGGATTCATCTAAACGAACACATCTATCAGCATTAATACTCACATAATTATGCAGAACCATACCCTCTGGGATCACCTTTGTAAGATCTCAAGTGACAGGGCTCTTTTAGCCCCCACCTTTCTCCAACTCTCCTCTGGATTTCTGTAACTTCTTGGTCAAAGAAAAAAAGCACGAGATTGATAAAAGTGAGTGATCTCACAATTTGACAACTTGTTAGATTTTGCACTGAAAGCAATTATGGTCCTTGGAGGACACCTAGTGGATCTTTTTATTTTTATTTTATTTTTTAAAGAACGACAGATCTGTTTAAAATACCGTTCAACTCAACCCGACTCCACACAAATATTACTTTTTCACATCAATTCAATTCTGTAACCCTCTTGTACCGGAGAGGACAAAAAAAAGACACACCACACTCCTCTCTATTTTTATTACACTCAATCTGACTCCACACAAATAGACAGTATTCAGAGATTCTAACCCTTGGAGAGGACTCTAACCTCCCTCTGGACAAAGACAACGAATTTAGGGACTCTAACCCCTGGAGAGGACTCTAACCTCCCCTTGGACAAGACAACGAATTTAGGGACTCTAACCCCTGGAGAGGACTCTAACCTCCCCTTGGACAAGACAACGAATTTAGGGACTCTAACCCCTGGAGAGGACTCTAACCTCCCCTTGGACAAGACAACGAATTTAGGGACTCTAACCCCTGGAGAGGACTCTAACCTCCCCTTGGACAAGGACAACGAATTTAGGGACTCTAACCCCTGGAGAGGACTCTAACCTCCCCTTGGACAAGGACAACGAATTTAGGGACTCTAACCCCTGGAGAGGACTCTAACCTCCCCTGGACAAAGACAACGAATTTAGGGACTCTAACCCCTGGAGAGGACTCTAACCTCCCCTTGGACAAGACAACGAATTTAGGGACTCTAACCCCTGGAGAGGACTCTAACCTCCCCTTGGACAAGACAACGAATTTAGGGACTCTAACCCCTGGAGAGGACTCTAACCTCCCCTTGGACAAGGACAACGAATTTAGGGACTCTAACCCCTGGAGAGGACTCTAACCTCCCCTTGGACAAAGACAACGAATTTAGGGACTCTAACCCCTGGAGAGGACTCTAACCTCCCCTTGGACAAGACAACGAATTTAGGGACTCTAACCCCTGGAGAGGACTCTAACCTCCCCTTGGACAAGGACAACGAGTTTAGGGACTCTAACCCCTGGAGAGGACTCTAACCTCCCCTTGGACAAGACAACGAGTTTAGGGACTCTAACCCCTGGAGAGGACTCTAACCTCCCCTTGGACAAGGACAACGAGTTTAGGGACTCTAACCCCTGGAGAGGACTCTAACCTCCCCTTGGACAAGGACAACGAATTTAGGGACTCTAACCCCTGGAGAGGACTCTAACCTCCCCTTGGACAAGACAACGAATTTAGGGACTCTAACCCCTGGAGAGGACTCTAACCTCCCCTTGGACAAGACAACGATTTTAGGGACTCTAACCCCTGGAGAGGACTCTAACCTCCCCTTGGACAAGGACAACGAGTTTAGGGACTCTAACCCCTGGAGAGGACTCTAACCTCCCCTTGGACAAGGACAACGAATTTAGGGACTCTAACCCCTGGAGAGGACTCTAACCTCCCCTTGGACAAGGACAACGAATTTAGGGACTCTAACCCCTGGAGAGGACTCTAACCTCCCCTTGGACAAGACAACGAATTTAGGGACTCTAACCCCTGGAGAGGACTCTAACCTCCCCTTGGACAAGGACAACGAATTTAGGGACTCTAACCCCTGGAGAGGACTCTAACCTCCCCTTGGACAAGACAACGAGTTTAGGGACTCTAACCCCTGGAGAGGACTCTAACCTCCCCTTGGACAAGGACAAAACACAAAAACGGTTGATTTCCCACCACTGTTGGTTTGACTAGGTACGATGAAACATAGTAATCGTCTAAATTTGGTTCTCAGTTCCGAATAGCAGTACTTTGAATTAACAGGTGTCTGCTTACCTTTTTTTTTTTTATGTTGAGGCGCCTCTGACGATTACGTCTGCCTCCTCGTACCGGTGTATGGATCTTTCTCCCGATCTGTCGGTCGGGCCGGAACCCTCTGGACTCCCTCTTTTCAGCGTCGGGGTCACCATTTGAAGGATTCATTTATCTATGTGTCTATTCCAATATGTAATGATAGTATTCAATGACACAAATCTGTGTTCTAGAAAGAGTGGTCTGGAGTCGCAGAGGTCCGATAATATCAGCTTTAATGCAGCAGTTGGAAATCAACAAGTACAGAGCTCTGGAGTTGTCTACGTTTCCCTACCCGCAACAGAGTTTGGGTTGGTTCACGAAGTCCAACTGGCTATCTGTCCCTCCCCAGCATATATTTATACAGTGCAATTGAAACACAAGTATCAAAAAAAGGGTTCAGCTTGTTCTCTCGTGCGTCAGGGAGTTGTTCTTGCCTACGCGCGTCCCACCTGCTCGGGTGCCGTCTCCACCCGGTTTCAAGGTTGTTTCTGAAAATGAAGAGATAGAGACACAAAGAACAGCCTGCTTCCCACACCCAGTGTGAGACCCAATGTTTAAGCCTGAGCACACTTCTAAGTTTCATAACTTTAATAAGCACAATGCATAACTTTAATACATGCCTCCTTCATAAATCCTGTTGTTATATTCACTCGTGCACAGTGCCTGTGATGCATTCAGTGATTAAAATGCCACACATATTAATAACTGGGATCATAGTTAGTGCCGTGCCTGATATGCAGCTGGTGATTACAGTTCTAGAATATGTGTTGTAATGTATTATACATTCTTTAATACTGGCGTAGGACTATTAGTTTCACTGTTACCTCTGTATGGCACAGTGGGACAACAGTGGGTGGTGGCAGCAACACCACTGTATTTCCTGTCACTGCAGAGAACAGTAATACATTTCACTCCTACAATATTCATAAATAATTGTTGAATGAACATGGTCACATAGATTACTTGAAACATACATATGCTTGGGTTTCCGAGCTGCTGCCACCAGGGTCTGAAGAAATGCCCCCTTCCACTCCTTCTATCATGGGGCGACCCTGATAGCTGGAGAGGGCCAGCTCCTCAGCAGGAGTGAAGTCCTGTGTACTTGTTGGCTTTAAAATATGTGCAAGTATTGCCTACTGCTACTTACCGTTTTAAATTATGGTTTTATATTTATTTTTTATTTGCTCCCACGATCGTTTGCCACTGCCAGGGTTGCAACTAAAATAATACACCAACAAAAGTTTAACGTTATGGAATGCACACGTGTAATTATGGTCACATCTTAAGATATCAATAAGTTATGTAGCTTACGCATTTACAGCGTCTGCTATTTTCTGCCAGCATGGCAGCAGCGACTTTGTTGATTTTTTTCTGTATTATACTATGTCTGTATTCCTGATATGTTTGTATTACAATATTTCACGCAGGAGGAGTAGACAAAGTTTGGAAGATTATTGTCGGCTCCTCCTGCGTGAAATATGCGGCTCTTGTTTTGTCCATGTTTGCGATTGGACATACGGTGCAAACACCGCCCCTTTATGTGAACGCGTACGTCTCTAGATTGGAAAGATCTGGGTTGAATTAGAGAGTTGATAACCGCCGTCATGATACCACTTATCGTGATTGCGATTGTTACGCTTCGCGTAGCCAGGTAACTGAAAGTGATCCAGAGCATGTTGATCTTTATTCGTAGTACAGGCCCCTGCTTTCTTTATCTGCAATCTCTTGCCCAATGTCCCATTTGACCACATACATAGCATCCTGGTTTCGCCGTTCTATGGCAGCTACGATGACAGTCGTAGCTAGCGTTGTAAGCACTCGTCACTAGAATGGCCATAACTTTAAAACAAAAGATCATATTTCAAATCTGTCTGCTGTTCTACATTGCCCACACAATTATGTATATATATATCAACTCTAACATGGCCTGTATCTTGTATTGAAAATGCTCGAAAATTAGCTCGTCTAATGTATGGTGGACTGTGAAAACATATGTCAAAGCGGAGCGAGCGGATGTCGTGGGAGAATTCCTACTGTTAGATTTACTGCTTCAAATTGAAAACAGAGAAGATATTTAGAGTAAAGACAAGTTTCTTAACATCTGTGTTCAATATCGTCAACTAAAAGTAAAAACGTTTCAGTTACGAAGACTTTGTTTGTAGTAACGCCAGCTGCAGTAAACCTTTCGTGACCCCAGTTTGGCTGTTTGTGATGGTCGGCTATGACAGTGTGAGACTTGATTTTTGCAGATTTCTGTGAAACTTTCTTAAAGAAAAATAATGGGAAATAATGTACACTTTAAGATCAATGTACATACCTTGTTTGGCCAATTTGGTCGATTGTGGAAAAAAGTAGAACCGTTTTTAGTTATGGAGAGCCATCACGCTAGCTTGGAACTGCGTTATCCCACTCATCACTTCAGTGGTCATAACTTTTAAACAAAATAGTCTATCTTAAATCTGTCTGCTGTTCTGAATTCACGACAAAATTACGCACATTTCATACACTCTAACCTGCTCTGTGAAATCGTCTTGATAAAGGATGATTTGCCTAACATAATCATACAAATATTTATATCATTAGAAAGCCCTACTTCTTGTCTTCAAAATTGTATAAACAGTTCAGGTTTATTATTTGAAAAACTATGCACATTCAGGCAGGAAAGTGTTAAACAGTGTCAAAAATGTACGCGGTGAGAAACAGTTCTGTCAGTGCATGATGTCACAATGGAATTTGACTTGAACATTCTGAACCATTGAAACCCATTCATTTTTTTTTAGCACTTTAACCTTTAATATCTTAACTTTAAAAGTTATCAATGAGAAAAGTATTAGCACACTAGAGCAGTTCAGACTTTATCAAATGAAGTTTAAACGGTGTTTCTAGCTTAAACGGTGTGAAAGGAGTAGGCGATGGAAAAAAGTGGGAGGAAAATTAAAAAACAAAAACCTAGAGAGGGTACAATTTCTGGGGAAATTGTAGGGTGTACTCGCTTGCGTCTGTTGCAGGTGGGTCCGTCCCCTTAAGTTTTTCCCATCTAGTGATATTTTCAAGCATTTAGCCTACTCAAGAACCCCCTTTGAAACAAGCTACTGTAACAACGTTGTCACCGGCAGTATTTCAGATGGAATCGCGATTCAAACAGTACCGTCTGCTAACTGAAAATATGACCCCAAAAACGTAAACAAGTTTGACATTAATTTAGGGGGAAATGGCTAATTCAAAAGACGTTTGCTACGAGCAAGCTAGCTGCTGTTGCTAGCCAATCGTCACTGGGGATTGTTTGAAAGCGCAAGAAATTTGAATGTTTCTTTTGACATACATTTACATTTATTCATTTAGCAGACGCTTTTATCCAAAGCGACTTCCAAGAGAGAGCTTTACAAAGTGCATAGGTCACTGATCATAACAACAAGATAGCCACAAAAGCATTGCGAGTAGCCAAAACATGAAGCACACATTGTGAACAACCAAAGTAAGTTTTTGACATAAATTTATGTCAAAAGAAACATTTAGACTGTGGCATTGAAGACAGCGACGCACCACACAAGCTTGAGTTTAAAAACATTATTTAATGTGACATTACTTACTGTACATGCAAGTCTTGATTTGCTTAAATGTACATGTGCTGCTAGCAGTGGCGGCTGGTGCATTTATTTCCAGGGGGGGCTATATTGTGCTCCGAGATCCTAGCCTTGCTCAGGGGGTCCGGGGGCATGCCTCCCCAAAAAAAAAAAAATGCTATCTCAACCCCAGAAAGCAGTTTTTTGGTGCATTCCTAAATGTATTTACTAATTTGTAAATTGTAGTGCTGAAATTGCACATACTGTGTAAATGATAGTGTTTCTGACCACGCTCCTCATGTCAAACATTACAGGAATAATACACAATGTAACAGTTTTAAATAAAGTGAAAAGGGCTTTATTCTGTATAATTCTATTGTGAAACACAACAATGTAAGTGTCAAGATAATTGGGTGTGCTCAAGCCTTCGGCGAGAGCACAACCTTTGTTCTCTCACATATATATTATTATTATTTTTTTTTTTTATTATTATTTTTTTTGCCCCCCTAAAACTCAGTAAATACTTGGCCTACATAGACAACGTAGGTGTCAAAAGTTTTGTCTTGGTAGCGATTGAGTTGCTTCTATTGGAATTTACGTTCCGTTGCATGGTTTAAGCGTAAGTTAAGTTTTTGTGGCGAAAAGTGAAGCTAACGGTGGCTAATTTGCTAGCCACAGTCACTGACGTTACTAACGTCACTGCGTCACGAAAACACGCGTGACTACCTTTGCCAGAACATTCGTTTCACATCTGTTAACTTGGGGGATAGCTAGGCTAACTATAGCTTTACTGCAAGGCAGCTGCAGAAACGCCACAAGAAAAGAGGCCAGGGTGATAACTATTTACTCATTTTACTTTTTGATATGACACACAATTGTGATGTGTAATGTACAATATAAGCTGATATTATTAAGGAAGTACATCTACTTTCGGAAACAGTAGTCTACTATTTCACTGAAGTATTAGCATCATGACATTAGCCTGTGTTTCCCGGGCAACACATACTACAGTGGTCTATGATGTAGCGTTATCTGTTTTCAATCGTTAAAATAAACATTCCTCACATATACATTTTCGTTGTAGGATTTATTCTGACATTAGAAAACGATTTGTTGGTGAAATTACCATTACCTGTGGTTTCAAACCAGTGTAGCTCACTGCAACGCTGTAGCTTACGCGAGACACACTACAAAAACATCTAGCTACAGTACACAGCTGTTTAGGAAGTCAAACGGCGACAGAAAATGTTCGGCACTCCCCTTACTTAAATCAAAAGTCTATCTAACTACTAACCTGAACTTCATTGCCACAGCCTAAACGTTGTCAATCTGTTCATGAAAATAATTAATTTCAGCCTAAACCGTACAACGGAACGTTAAATCCAATTCAACCAACGCAATCGCTACCAAGACGAACACAGCAGTAGTCTAGTACTGTACCGTAGTAGTACAATTTACCGGGGCAGCTTCTCAACACAGGGCTATATCGCATTTTGCGTTGTTACTGACAATGATCGCTACCAGTGAGCTTTTTATGAATGAGCAATTTTCCACTAAATAAATGTCAAGCTTATTTACGTTTTGGGGGGCATATTTTCAGTTAGCAGATGGTACCGTTTGAATTGCGATTCCATCTACTACTGCCGGGTAACGTCGTAGAATAATCTTCAAAGGGGTTGTTTATTCATGAATGAATGCAATATGAGTAGGCTAAATGCCTGAAAATATCATGAGAAGAGAAAAACTTAAAATGACGTTTAAATCATAGAGATTAGGTCAATTTTTACACCGGTCTGCAATAATGTCACGAAAACACGCGTGACTACCTTTGGCAGAACATTCGTTTCACATCTGTTAACTTGGGGGATAGCTAGGCTAACTATAGCTTTACTGCAAGGCAGCTGCAGAAACGCCACAAACAAAGAGGCCAGGGTGATAAATATTTACTCATTTTACTTTGTGATATGACACACAATTGTGATGTGTAATGTACAATATAAGCTGATATTATTAAGGAAGTACATCTACTTTCGGAAACAGTAGTCTACTATTTCACTGACATATTAGCATCATGACATTAGCCTGTGTTGCCCGGGCAACACATACTACAGTGGTCTATGATGTATCTGTTTTCAATCGTTAAAATAAACATTCCTCACATATACATTTTCGTTGTAGGATTTATTCTGACATTAGTAAACGATTTGTTGGTGAAATTACCATTACCTGTGGTTTCAAACCAGTGTAGCTCACTGCAACGCTGTAGCCTACTGTACCCGAGACACTAGTGTGAGTAGCTAACAACAACTCCTCAGCTGTTTAAGTCAAACGGCAACAGAACATGTTCGGCACTCCCCTTACTCAAAAGTCTTTCCGTAGGGAAACTATCTGACTACTAACCTGAACTTCATTGCCACAGCCTAAACTTTGTCAATCTGTTCATGAAAATAATTAATTTCAGCCTAAACCGTACAACGGAACGTTTAATCGAATTCAACCAACGCAATCGCTATCAAGACGAACACAGCAGTAGTCTAGTACTGTACTGTAGTAGTAGAATTTACCGGGGCAGCTTCTCCACACAGGGCTATATCGCATTTTGAGTTGTTACTGACAATGATCGCTACCAGTGAGCTTTTTATGAATGAGCTATTTTCCACTAAATAAATGTCAAGCTTATTTACGTTTTTGGGGGCATATTTTCAGTTAGCAGATGGTACTGTTTGAATCGCGATTCTATCTTCTGCTGGTAAAGTCGTAGAATAATCTTCAAAGGGGGTTCTTTATTAATGAATGAATGCAATATGAGTAGGCTAAATGCCTGAAAATATCACGAGAAGGGACAACTTAAAAGGACGTTTAAGTCATAGAGATTAGGTCCATTTGTACACCGGTCTGCCAAATGTATTCGTTTTGATTCAGCCTGTCAGCTGCCTCTTGCAGGGGAAATGAGAAGACATCATATTTCATTCTACACTTCACTCGTATTTTGAGTTGTAAATGAGCAGCAAAAAAAAGATGCTTTTAAATCTATGTAATCTTTATAAATAATAAGTAGGCCCGATGCATTTTTATATAAAATATACAGACCCCTGTGCAACCGACGCAAGCAAGCACACCCTACAATTTCCCCAGAAATTGTATCCTCTCTAGTTGTGAATGAAATCTGACAACACAAAACCCTGAGACAATAAACCTATGAACTTGAAATTATGAACACAGTAAGGCATAATAGAAAACAATTTTAGAAATTAAAAATATACAAATTTAAATGTTATGTAAACTGACTCAGACCCATATGACAGCCAACTCGTCTTGCTATAGCAGGTCCTTGAAAACGACCTAGTGTATTGTCTTCCCGTCATTCGACTGTTGCTGAATTAATATGTCAGGCCGATCAGGTCCAAGCTCCTTGACTTTGAGCTTCTCTTGAAAATTTCTTTTTTCAAAGGGCGTATTTTTTAGCGACTTGACTGAATTGCAAGTTTCCATCATGACGTTAGCTAGCTAGCTAGCTTTATAACGTTAGAGCTAGATCGGTAGCTACAAGTTCAGTTCTGAGAGAACACCATGACAACTTAAATAAACAACTTCTTAAATGTGTTGAGTGATGTGATTGGATGTGACAGACATAACGGGCCCTATCAAAATGTATTTGACAGGCCCTCTAGTAAATCAGCAGTTTGGGGCGCAGGTGTTCTGCGCCCCGGTGAGGTCCTATCTCTTGCATTGAGAGGAGCGAACTACGCACGTACAACTTATAACAGTCAATGGGGTAACTTGCTCCCAGCCGGAAATACGTAGCCAATCAGATTACTTTAGACAACGTAGATTTTTTTCTTCCACATTTTATTGCAGATTCAACATTCTATTAGCTATATAATATTGACTTTACTCATTAGACTCATTAGATCTTTTTAAGTCTTATTCAATTAAGTTTCAGGTCGGAATGTGATGCAGCAGTGGTGGGGCAGCGCCCTCTATGAGCCGGCCGCTGCTGGCTGCTAGTACACCACAGCACGATACTCGCTGTGCAGCTGCACATCAATCTATGCGTTGTTGCTAACGTGTGCTGACGTGGTGACGTAGCTAGCACTGAGTACCCTTCGTTGACTAAAGGCACTTTTTGCCACAAAAACATTGTAACCTCCTAAACCGTGCAACGGAACGAAAATAAAAATACAAGCAACGCAATCGAGACCAAGACGAACATTGTGACACAGGCGTTGTCTATGTAGTCCAAATATTGACTGATCCTTAGGGGGGCGAAAATAAACAAAAAAAGAAGTTCACCGCTTTCACCAACACAAGAACGCGCAATTATCTCAGACAAATCAATCCAGCTATAGGCTACTAATAATAAACAACAGGGGTGTTCGAAGAACCAATTAGATTAGCAAGATGATGTCGTATTGGATGTGTCATTTGATCTCGGATGTAATAAACGACGTACGAAGAACGGACCCCGCATCCGGTACAGATGTTGTAATGTAAGCGCTGGCGCGAATACTTTTTGTTATCTGGAGAGCAATCATAATCAAGTTCGTTTTCATATAACCAAACCTGCCAAGTGTGAACACACACTTTTTTTGCAACTGTCCTGTGAGGCTACATTTCCCAGTGCAAACGCTAAGGAGGCGCACTGTGAACTACGGGCCATCATCGACTCTAATCCGCCCCCACCTCGGCTACTAAAACCACATCTCTGCTATTCCCCGCATACAGACTGCACGTTAGACGCTCCAAACCGGTTTTGAAGCAAATGGCTCATCACTAGAATTGTGTAGTCTACTGGTCGGCACTGCACTGGCTTGTCCAGCATATTGTCCTGTTGCACACGTTTGCACATGCACTGCAAAACTGCGTAGTTCTTAGTCCTATGTAGTCTCATGTATGTTGTTTTATGCACCATCCCAGCTAACACAGTTACGTTGCCCTTACGTTGCCGCAATGTCACTCGATGACCAAACATACGTTGCCGCAAAGTCTTTGGCGACGTTGCGGGACCGTGCATCTGTGGGACGCCAGAACGTAACCGCAACGTAATCTTTTGACGTCCGTAACCGCGACGTCGTGGCAACGTTATTTTCCGACGTTGCCAGTCTGTAACCGCGACCTCCTAGCAACGTCATTTTCCGACGTTGCCAGTTCGTAACTGCGACATCCTAGAAACGTACTTTTGTGACGTTGCCAGTTCGTAACTGCAACGTTAACCAAGTAACCTATATTTCTCAATTCTACTGCTTATATTGGGGCGGTTCATATGCAGACCTAATTTGCCCAAAATGCTACTTGTTCTTGTATAATAGGCTACATGGTAGCCAACTTTAGGAGGTTTGTGTGATGTGTAGCCTAACTCCAGCTAATCATAAACAAGGCAGCATTTCCATGTAACATTGTCATTTTATTTCAAACAAAGTGCCAAACAGTGAATTAAAATCTTCTGCCAGTCCCCGCTACAGGTCCTGTCTGTTGGCCCTGACAATGAAGCACAAAATAAGCTAGTGTTCTATCAACATAATTGCACGTGTAAAAAGGCGCTATACAAGTCATTAAAAAATCACATCTAAAATAATATACATCATCAAAAAAATATGTGATTCTAGATTTTTGTCACATAGCCATGTGAAAGGTTGGATATGGAAGCTGCAATCATGATTCATTCACCTGGCTTGTTTTGAATGGGCTGCCGGGGTGTGTTTGAGTGTCTCCTCTATGAGGAGCTCCACAGCTTTCTCTCCCAGTCCCGTCTTCCACTTCATCACAGCGTCTGGAATTAGAAGTCATTAACTTATTGTCAGCACCAATGTGAACGTTGAACGCTGCGTGTAAGCCATAGTTCATGGCATCTCCAAACACTTACCACTCTCGCAACTCCAGCACCTTAAGGCGCTCCTCAAGGTCTTGGAGTTCAGCCTGTGTTTGGGCCACCTGTAGGTCCATCACTGGCACCTCTTCAGTGTGTCTGCCCTGTAGTCGCCTGAATAGGAGAGCCTCTCGCTGGTTCTCCTCCAATGTCTCCATCTTCCGGAGCATAACCTGTAATGTGTCTGTCATTAAAGACAAGTAAAACAAGTTTACAAGAGTTAGCATTATTGGCATACACTGTGGTTCTTCTAGATTAGCTGTAACATTGATGTAAATAACAAATGTTACCTTGAATGGTTGTATACAAAGCATATTTTTTTTTGAGTGTCTTATATTTGCACTTGCCTGGCTGCCAGCTGTTTTCCTGGGCCCCCCAATGGGTTCACCTCCACCAGACCAGAGTTGACATCTAGGGGTATGGAATCTGGTGATGCAAAAGTTTTAAGTCATGCTTTTGCTTCAAAACATAGCCTTTAGGGTTGCCATGGCTCATACAATTACTGTCACTGTTTTAAACGGGCATTTATTACTTTACCATTATTTCCCAGGGACACAGTGATAGGCCGTGTGACGGTGGTAGGATAATCTGTACAGAAATGAAAGTGGAATGTAGTTTATGTACATAGTTTTAGCATATTGATATTAAAGGAGTAGGATTGCACATATGTGATCGTTCGAAAGCAGGGCCCCACATCGTAGCGTCGCACATGTGTGATTCTGAACATTCCAACCGACTATTTTCCGATAGACAAAAACTATATGACAAACGCTATAGTATGGCTTCAAAATTTACAATTAGTAGGCTAACAAGTAACACTAGCAGGTAGTAGCATTGCTACGAGTATTATGCTAGGTTGCTAGGTAACGGAAGCTAATTAAAGCTACCTAGCTGCCGTTTTGGAAAAATAACTGGTGGAAGCGTCGGAAATATTTAGAACTCACGCATCTAAAGGTTAAAACGAATAAACTTATCCAAAAACAGATGTCATGTACAAATTGAAAAAATTTGTGACATGATACTTTTATAGACGCCTTTGCTGTGCATGCCATGACCGACTGATTAAAACATGATCAGCCACGCTAGCTCCACAGTCTTTGAAAATTCCGGGCTAAATAAACTATTTTGGGACAAGGTTTTTTAACAGTTCTGGACGTTTATTTTCACTGATTCTTTTGAGGGTGATTTGTGAGACGCTAAACTTTGATAACATGTAGGCCTATGCATTTTCAGTATTTCAACATAACTTTCTGGAGGGTTTAACCTCTACTGTACTGTAGCTCGCGAAATCCTAACGTAAACAATGTGAATCTGATAGCACATAAACGTATACGTATTAACATGTAAAGAATATATTGTGCTTATTAAAGTTATGCATTGTGCTTATTAAAGTTATGAACTTAGAAGTGTGCTCAGGCTTAAACATTGGGTCTCACACTGGGTGTGGGAAGCAGGCTGTTCTTTGTGTCTCTATCTCTTCATTTTCAGAAACAACCTTGAAACCGGGTGGAGACGGCACCCGAGCAGGTGGGACGCGTAGGCAAGAACAACTCCCTGATGCACGAGAGAACAAGCTCAACCCTTTTTTAATACTTGTGTTTCAATTGCACTGTATAAATATATGCTGGGGAGGGACAGATAGCCAGTTGGACTTCGTGAACCAGCCCAAACTCTGTTGCGGGTAGGGAAACTTAGACAACTCCAGAGCTCTGTACTTGTTGATTTCCAACTGCTGCATTAAAGCTGATATTATCGGACCTCTGCGACTCCAGACCACTCTTTCTAGAACACAGATTTGTGTCATTGAATACCATCATTACATATTGGAATAGACACAGAATTTTTATCCTTCACATGCCCCATCCAATTTCTGAAAATATGTTTATATATTTAAAACTATTTCTGTAAAGAAACTCACCTTTGAAGTAGCTAATTTCCAGTTGAAATCCAATGCGTACAAGACGGTGTTGAACCCATGCAAAATCTCTGCTGAAACCCCAGTTTCAGCGATGCGTTGAAATGGGCATGCGCAAAGTTGTTGCTCAGGGGCAGCCCAGCTAACATGGGACGTCCTGGGGACGTTCGGTGACGTTCCTATTTGGTCCCCTATAGGTTATACCGTGACGTTATCCTTAGTTAGGACGTTATTAAAGTTCCTAAAAGGTCACAATTTAGTCAGTTATAGACATTTATTTTTAAACTTTCAGGGGACGTTCCAGGAACGTCCGTGGTTGGTTATGATAGGACGTTATGTAAAAACAATTCGGGGACATTCGTGACGTTCCAGGAACGTCCCTGGTTGGTTATGATATGACATTATGTTTAAAACCTTCGGGGGGTTCCAGAACGTCATTCGTTGGTCATAACCTAACCATCTAAATTCTGAACGGATATTTTCGTTTGTGTGTCATTCTGCGATGTGACTTGCTCTAGCTATAGCCTACTGTCACTGTGGAAACTGTACAGTATTAAATCAATTGTTTATGTATGGTACCAATAACTTGCATTTGAGCAAAGTAATACATTAGTAATAAATAATTTGGTGATGTACCATCACTGAAACAACATCTAAGCTGGATCCAGCCTATCAAGCACCAGCTGCGTCTCTAGAAATGTTCCATATAGCCTATTACAGCACATCTCTCGCGGACGTCACCGCTCGTGACGTGAACCCTGTTGTTGAGTGAAGAAGTCTTTGAGACAGCAAAACTTTTTGATCCCGCATCCTTCATTTATAGCTATAATACCGTGTGATATTCAATTCGTGTAAATATATCTTCAACTTAAGTGTTAGTGTTGATAGTATAGTTCTTTGTTATTGTGTTTTTAATAGTGTTTTTTGTGTAGTTGGCTATTTTAGAGTAATTTTGTATTTTTTGTAATATTTGTATTTTTGTATTTTTATATTGTAATTTACGGCAACTTATATTTTATTTTATTGTATATTTAATTCTATTCTAATCCCACTTAGTACTGCTAGTTTATGTACCCTTAGTATAGATAGTCCACATATTTAAATTTTAGGTATATGTTTATTGTATGCACCTTCCTGCCAAAGCAAATTCCTTGTCAGAATCAGAATCAGAAAGGGATTTATTCGCCATGAAAGTTTGCACAGACAAGGAATTTGCTTTGGCAGGAAGGTGCATACAATAAACAAATACCTAAAATGTAAATATGTGGACTAACTATACTAAGGGTACATAAACTAGCAGTACTAAGTGGGATTAGAATATAATTAAATATACAATAAAATATAAGTTGCCGTAAATTACAATATAAAAATACAAAAATACAAATATTACAAAAAATACAAATGTACAAGATACCATGTTGTAATGCAGTGCAAAAAGCAGAGTGTTTTAAGCAAGAAGTCATTTGAGTCAGTGTGGTCCCTTGGCCTTGTTGAAGAGGCCAACAGCGGAAGGGAAGAAACTGTTTTTGTGGCGTGAGGTATTGGTCCTGATAGACCGCAGCCTTCTGCCGGAGGGGAGTGACTGAAACAGGGAGTGTCCAGGGTGGGAGGAGTCGGCCAGATTCTTCCTCGCTCGCCTCAGGGTCCTCGAGGTGTGCAGGTCCTCGAGGGTAGGCAGATTGCAGCCAATCACCTTCTCAGCAGTACGGATGATACGCTGCAGTCTGCTCTTGTCCTTGGCAGTGGCAGCAGCGTACCAGACGGTGATGGAGGAGGATGGACTCAATGATGGCTGAGTAGAAGTGCACCATCATTGTCTTTGGCAGGTTGAACTTCTTCAGCTGCCGAAGGAAGTACATCCTCTGTTGTGCTTTCTTGATGAGGGAGCTGATGTTCAGTTCCCACTTGAGGTCCTGGGAGAGGATAGTGCCCAGGAAGCGGAAGGACTCCACAGTGTTGACTGGGGAGTCACACAGGGTGATGGGGGTGTGTTCCTCCTGAAGTCCACAACCATCTCCACTGTCTTAACCCTTGTGCTGCCTTCGGGTCACATGACCCAAAGGTTCATAACGAACCATTGTTGTGTTTACCCAATTTTACCCAATACAAAAACAAATAAAAATAATTTTCTTTTAACCTTCGCAATGTGGAGGGTCTGAGACAGCCCGACGGATAAAAGAAAATGCTTCACTTTGTTTTTGTATGCAGTAAAGTTGTCGCAATATGACGGTGGGTCACAATGACTGATGGGTCAGAATGACCCGAAGAGAACACAAGGGTTAAGAGCATTGAGCTCTAAGTTGTTCTGGCTGCACCAGGTCACCAGGTTGGCCGCTTCCCACCTATAATCAGACTCGTCTCCACCAGAGATGAGCCCAATAAGGGTGGTGTCGTCCGCAAACTTCAGGAGTTTGACGGACGGATGACTGGAGGTGCAACTGTTGGTGTACAGGGAGAAGAGCAGAGGAGAAAGGACGCAGCCCTGAGGTGATCCGGTGCTGATGGACCAGGAGTCAGAGACTTGTGTTCCCAGCTTAACGCACTGCTTCCTGTCAGACAGGAAGTCTGTGATCCACCTGCAAGTGGAATCAGGCACGTTCAGCTGGGAGACCTTGTCCTGAAGCAGGGCGGGGATGATGGTATTGAAGGCAGAGCTGAAGTCCACAAACAGGATCCTGGCATAGGATGCTGGGGAGTCCAGGTGCTGTAGGGTGAAGTGGAGGGCCATGTTAACTGCATCTTCCACAGACCTGTTGGCTCTGTAGGCAAACTGCAGGGGGTCCAGTAGAGGGTCAGTGATGGATTTAAGGTGTGCCAGCACCAGGCGCTCGAAAGACTTCATTACCACAGAGGTCAGGGCGACGGGTCTGTAGTCATTATGTCCTGTTGGCCTTGGCTTTTTGGGTACAGGGATGATGGTGGAGGACTTGAGACAGGCTGGCACATGGCATGTCTCAAGGGAGGTGTTAAAGATGTAGTTAAACACCGGAGACAGCTGGTCAGCGCAGTGCTTGAGGGTGGCTGGAGAGACAGAGTCCGGCCCAGCTGCTTTGCGGGGATTCTGCCTCTTGAAAAGTCTGTTGCATTTGTCTGTGCAAACTTTAATGGCGAATAAATCCCATTCTGATTTAGCGCACTCCTGTGAAGGTGGGCCACCCGAAGGACAGAATTTGAGGTAAATATGTTTTAATACAAACTTTAGCTCTGCTATCTATGTATTTGTATGTTTATCCAACGTGAAATAGCCATATCGAAAATAAATGTATATTAATTTCTAGCCAATTTGAGTTGGCACTGGTTTTCTAATTCGGCTAAATTGAGACGTCGTACTGGTACAGTACTGTATCGTCTTAATTTGTACAGTACAGTACTGTAGCTAACAATATAGCTAGTGATAGCACTAGCTAGCTCTAAATCGGATGCCTACACACTAGTGGTGTCGTCTCTTTAAGGATACAGAAAATACAAAACAGCTGAAGCTACTTTTGGACAGGTGAAGGCTACAGCTCTAGCTAGTCAAGTAGCTCTAGAGTAGCAAGCTACTTTTGGACAGGTGAAGGCTACAGCTCTAGCTAGTCAAGTAGCTCTAGAGTAGCAAGCTACTTTTGGACAGTTAGACTAGAGCTACAATGAACCAAGACGTTTGGCAAGAAAAGTAGCTATCATAATGACAGTTGGCTGTCATTGCCACTTAGCGTCATTGTTGTCCTGGTTACGGACTCAGACGCACATGATCTCTAGTTACTCTTGCCACGTCGGACAAGCTCTAAATCGGATGCTTACACACTAGTGGTGTCGTCTCTTTAAGGATACAGAAAATACAAAACAGCTGAAGCTACTTTTGGACAGGTGAAGGCCACAGCTCTAGCTAGTCAAGTAGCGTTAGCTCTACTGTAGAGTAGCAAGCTACTTTTGGACAGTTAGCTCTAGACTACAGCTACAATAAACCAAGACGTTTTGCAAGAAAAGTATCATAATGACATGCTACGTTGCTACGTCGGACAAATGTTCACGATGAGTAGATGAAGGAAAGTTGATTAGCACTAGCTAGATGGTTGTAAATATCTGGATACTGAAGGTCAGGGAAGCTTTCCGTTTCACTTGTTACGGTCCTAAAAATAACTCCAGGAGCATATGGATACAATACACTTCCACTTAATGTTCTTTGCATTTGATCTGCTGTCTAACTGTAGCTAATTCATGTTGCAGGTGTTGATTCCGGACGTACTGGTGGAGGACGAGGAGGAAGAGGAGGGAGAGGATGAGGTGAGGTTGACACAATTAAAATATAAGAAAATTAATTCAGGCTTTTAAAATGCATTTGAATAAAGTGTTTGTTTATACTGTAAATCTTGTTTTTTCTTCTATAAGCATACACATAATAAGTTACAATACTTAGCAGCAGCCTGTTATACAAGTTGATTTTTTTAAATAAAGAAGTTAAATCACATTGTTGAGTTTAAGTGAACGCATTCAGTTTAGTTTTGCACTATAGGCTAATATGCATTGTATACTATGTATACAAAACATATCCATTATATGCATAAATGAGACTATAAATTAAGGTTCAGAAATTGATTCTGCATTTGGTATGCGAAAGTTATCAGGACGTCGCAAGGGAACGTCCCCATGACGTCGCAGAAAAACGTCCCCTGAACGTCCCCTAAATGTTATGAGGACGTTACATGGACGTCCCGGGGACGTTTGTCTGCGATGTCCCCGGGACCTTCAGGGGACCCTACAAAAAGACGTCATGGGGAGGTTCCCTTGCGACGTCCTGATAACATTCGGGGACGTTCAGGGGACGTCCTGGGGACGTCATTTTGTTAGCTGGGAGACTGAGGGGCAGGTTTGCTAAGGAAAAATTGTAATATTCTGTGTTGACTTTTCTTTGGAAATGAAACTCTTAAGAGTCGCTTACCTTTTGGTCACATTTAACAATTTTGTATTACAAAAATTACTGGAGCACAAATTTGCATTGTGTGTCATACAGCTTTGGTGTGCTATACAAAGAATGTTTGCTTAATCATGTTACACATCACACCTTGATTGCTTTTGTACATGTTTATAGTAAAGAATGAAAGACTAAATTATATTCCAAATCCAGTCTTTTATTTATTAAAGCTATGTTTCTGCATATGAGAACATTGATGACCAATGACATGCTGGGGCTGAGCTGCACATGAATTACATGCATTGTCTACATTTATAGGCTACGTGCTGGGTGCAACATTTAATATTGTGTGTGATTGAAATTCATGTAGACTATGGCTATATGTATGCCATGTATACATTGCAAAAGTGTCAGAACTGAGAGCAGTCCAGTGTGATCTCTCCATCTCTGGATAAACCACTATATTGCACTCGAGATCCGTTGTCCTGCGACCAAAGAGCGACTTAACCGCAACTTAACCCATGGTGCCAAAATTAATGTATCCAGCCGACCAAGGTACGACGTCACGGCAACGTTGTCCACGGGACCAAAAAATAACGTAACCAGCCGACCAAGGTACGACGTCGCGGCAACGTTGTCCACGGGTCTAAAAATAAGGTAACCAGCCGACCAAGGTACAACGTCGCGGCAACGTTGTCCAGGGGACCAACTGGCAACATTCCCTTTATAACGTTGCTACGACGTTGCCACGACGTTGCCAGAAAGTAACGTCGCGGGTTACCAACTAAGCACTTACTGGCAACGTTGCCGCAACGTCATGTGTTAGCTGGGATGATCTGGAGGAACGTTTGGTTAATTTAATTAACCAAGTTAGCTAAAGAACTGATAGGGTATGTTAAAGAGCTGTTTAAAGAACATTGTTCAATATGACGAGCAAAATTACCAGGTTATTGTTGATCGTTGGTTTCCCGAATCAACTCGCTAATGAGCCAAAGTATTGAATCAACCACTTCAGATTATATTCAAGCAGTCGCCCTCTGCTCCAGTGAATGCTCGATCGTCGCCATGATCTCTAACCTGTTAGCATGACAAAATATATTAGTGATAGGCTAACAAATGTTCAGAATAAAAAATGTGCTCGTTCAACCAGGCCATATAACAACCGCATTCAGTAACGCAATATTCAAAGAGTTAGGTAGCTCTAGTTTAGCAGTTATCAGCGTTAATGAATTTGCTCATGGGTGTTTAAAACAATCAGCGGACGTCATCTACCACGTGATGGTTATCGATTATGTCCCAGCTCAACACGCTTTTCCAAAACTGCGTTTCACTTTTGGATCACATGCAAACTTCAATCCCATAGACAAATCTGATGAACGCAGCTAAGATTGAAGGGAGGATATTGTGGACGATTGTTGGTACTCATAATAATACAAATTGAAATAGGAGTTTCCGGACGGTAGGAATCATGCCGTAAGTGGTCTACCGATTTCTTAAATATGATGTGTGCATTTCCTATTCATTTGTCATTGTTGCTGCAATTGTAAAGACCTTGTATGCTTTTGCCAGAAGGCAGACACCATTGGTTGTGTGCCCACTCTCAAAGTCTGCGAGTAAATATACATTTTAGTTGGTCCCCTTTCCTATTGCAAAAATCTGCATGGGTCAATCGGCACCACAGAAGTCACATATAATGTGAAAACAACTGTTTAGCCCCGTTGAAATGTTACTGGTTGTCTCAGTTTTTTTCCATTCTGTGTGTCTGCGTGGGCAAATATAATCTATATTAATGGGAACTGGCTGATGCATGCTGCGCATGTTTCCGCATAGGGGACTCCTAAATGTCATAATACTGCAGTGGGCATGTCCTGCACATTCTAAACAGGAAGGGCGTAGAAATAACGTTCCTGAAGAGCTGTATGCTGCATTGTCGAGGAGTGTTTGCTTTAAAGATAAACATGGACAGGGACCAGGGACATTGTCTATAAAAAAAAAAAACTTTAATATTTGCTAGTAGGCTGGATTGTGATTACAGTCTCTTTAGTTATTGAGTGTGCACAGTTTTGTATAGAATACTGTCAGCAGCAGGCAGTGAGTGATCATGTATTGTAGAGATTAAAGTTGTAGGGAAATTGCAGGCCTGGACAAAAATGCAGCCTACTGGTCACATATACTACTATGTGAAATGTAGTTTTTAGGACTTAAAATTTAGGAGGACTGTAAAGTCATTTGAGTGATTCAGTAATTATTCTGTTTTTGTGTAGTTTGAGACAGCAATCCTTATGAAAGAATAAGCATTTCATTGTCAAGGATGCAGAACTTAATTTTAGATTGTTCGAACCATATCTTCAAGAATGACAAATAGTTGCTTTTGAGTATTTGAGTTGCTGCAGTTAACTTGGGACACATTTTTACTTAACACGTCAAAGGTATTCTTAACATTAACACTATACGTAACATTATAGTCTAGATGGGCGTAGATAAACATAGAAGAATCATAAATATAAAAAGTAGAAAAACGTACAACAGTCAATCATTCTAAACACTACTGTACAATGTAAAATATAAAACAAGATTTTTGTGCAATGTACAATCAGTGACAGATGGACTTTATAAATGTGTTAGGGAGTACTCAGCCTTGTTGATGAGGCCAGCTGAGGATGGAAAGAAACTGTTCTAGGAGGTTTTGGTCCTGATGGACCGCAGCCTCCTGCTGGAGGGGAGTGGCTGAAACAGTGTGTGTCCAGGGTGGGAGGGGTCGGCCACAATCTTTCTTGCTTGCCTCAGGGACCTAGAGGTGTGCAGGTCCTCGAGAGATGGTAGATTGCAGCCGATCACCTTCTTGGCAGCATGGATGGTACCCTGCTGTCTGCCCTTGGCAGTGGCAGCCGTGTACCAGATGAGGGAGGAGATGAGGATGGACTCAATGATGGCTGTGTAGAAGTGCACCATCATTGTCTTTGGCAGGTTGAACTTCTTCAGCTGCCGCAGGAAAACAGCTGCCAAGTCTCCAGAGAGGTGTTAAAGTTGTTGGTGAACACCGGAGACAGCTGGTCTGCACAGTGCTTAAGGGTGGCTGGAGAAACAGTCTGGCCCGGCTGCTTTGCGGGGGTTCTGCCTCTTGAACAGTCTGTGAACTTCTCCCTTCTGAATGGAAAGAGTTGTCTTTGGTAGGGGTGGATGGGGCCTCTGGGGTGGGCAGGTGTGGGTCAGGACCAGGGCCGGCTCTAACCCTTTGGTTGCCCTAGGCAAGATTGAGTTTTGCACACACACACACACACACACCACTTAACATCACAGACATATTAACTTAACTGCTTTACTTTGCATAGCAGTTTTTTCACCCACTTATTCTACTATTCTACATTGCAGTTCAACAATAAATGGTGCATGGACAACCAACACCAGAATAGTTTCAGAACATTTTCTTTTTTATTATTTTTAAATAATTAATTACACTCAAAGTTAGGATTAAATTAACTACAAACTCCATAAACTGTGCAAAACCATAAACTGTGCAAAACACTCAAGAGTGTCCTTACAGGTGCTTAAGATTAAGCACCTGTCCTCTACACCCTAACTGTACCCTCTACAAACAAAAGTGCTTTTATGGGTACATGTACACAGTAAAAACAAGAGTGCTAATTCAACACCTACAGAGTTAAATTTAACTTGTTTCATTTAATATTTGGCCCCACTCGAAAATAGTGTTAAATTTACTCTTTGGTCAGTGTTAATTTTTCAGAGTTAATTCTACAAAAAATTGTGTTAGAATTTACACTGAAATGTGTACACATTTTTAACACTGTGGTTTAATCACACTCCTCTGAGTAATATATTGACACTTTTCAGAGTGGATATATATACATTTTTACATTTACATTTAGTCATTTAGCAGACGCTCTTATCCAGAGCGACTTACAGTAAGTACAGGGACATTCCCCCTGAGGCAAGTAGGGTGAAGTGCCTTGCCCAAGGACACAACGTCAGTCGGCATGACCGGGAATCAAACTGGCAACCTTCGGATTACTAGCCCGATTCCCTCACCACTCAGCCACCTGACCCCCCACAAGGAAAGTGTTAAAATTAACACTGAAATGTGTACAAAATATTGATTTGTATGATTTTCTTGTATATATACATAGCGTTATTTTAAAACTCAATGGCATGACAGTGTTATTGAATTACTGTAATGTAATGAAGGTAAAAAGCAAACAGATAACCATACCAGTATTTATTGTAACTGTATAGGCTATTTTGACATCAATGAACATCAGAAATCACATGCTCACCAGAGAAAGCAATATGGAACCACAAATAGAGCTGTGTCGTTTGTTCCATATGACATTTGTATGTCAAAGGGCCTATGATAAAGCAAGTTTTCAACATAAAAGTAAAGAAAACCATGTTTTGACCTGGTCACTTCATATGCATGAAAATGTTCCTGAAAAGCTACAGTAGCTAAAGGCAGAGTGAGCAATAACAATCTTTAAGCATTATCACAACAGATTCAATAAAAAAAAACTGAGGTATTTCAGATTCTATTTTTCCACAGATAACCAGATGTGGGCGATAAACATACCCGTGATATTTAGCCCAATGCACTTTAAGAACCTGAGTGCTACTGGGCACCTGCATTGCCATAGCAATTTCACAACCTCCTTTTACCATGTTTAAAGACACCATTTTCCCTGGACCTATGTCTAAGCAATTAAAAGTTGCTGAAGACTGCCAATGGTGTGCCATATAATTGTGATGTTTTTTTGCCAATGTTTTAGTAAAATTTTTAAACGATTGAATTTGTTTTTTGAAAAGATTATGCTTGCCTTCATACCGCATACACCAACTATGAAGTACAGGTCCAATTTTTTGTATGCAGCGGGGATAATGGATAAGAAAATGGTGCTTTGGTAAAAGTTTCTTCTGACGAAACAACAGTTTGAACAGTTTATGGTGTTCCACAATCAAATGTTTTAAGTAAACGCATAAACCTTGAGATAACATGGGAGAGAATATAATGTCTACTATTTGAAGTAACAAAAGCAGTAGTTCCCAGTGTTGGTCAGTAGAAGTTACCAAATCTCCAAAGATAAGAGCAACATTCTTCAGAAGGCACCATGACTGAACTGCATTCAGTCCCACATCATTTGATCCTTCACATAAATTCACAGCCACTGGTTTATTGTTTCTCTCCATGAATCCATAATCAAAACTTTGTATTCTTAAATGCAATTCTCCTAATGTTAAATGCTTTTCCTTCAAATACAAAAATAACAACTTCAATTCGTACTGGGCCACCCCTTCTAACACATCATGCATCACATCAACTGAAAAGTTCTCTGTTGTGTGAAAATACTTTAAGGAGTTCAATAAACATGGTCTTTTCACACCAAAAACATAAAGAAGAGATGGATTCCTGGTAATTTCTTGACAGTGAGCAGTATAGTTTTCTTTGGTACGCAACACTATCTTGGAACAATCTTCAGAGAATTCTGTCTGAAAGTCATCTTTTTCTGCTAAACAAAACCTACAACAGTACCTTGCGTTAAAAGATTCCACCAGACCAAACAAACCATGTAAACCCAGATTATCGCCAGTAACCTGTACTACACTGCCACGTACACGACCACAGTATAAAGGAATATCAATCCCATCACTCTCCAAAACTTTAATATCTCGAACAATAGGAGCAAGAATTTCACTAAAACTATACCGTTTCAGATCTTGAACATGAAACAAGGCACACAGGTGGATATTAGCCAAACAAGAATTCCATTTTGGAGAGAAGTTCCTTAAAGTAAAATATATACCACCCAATTTATGAATACCTCGCTTGGAGGCCAGAGGGTTTGCAACCTCAAAATCATCATAAAACATCTGGATCTGCACAGTGTGCCTTTCTGTGGAGAACAGTGGGTGGTTCTTAACAAATGAACCGTCACAAATATCTCCAAGTCTTGAGTTGTCAGTTCCTGAGCTTTGCAACATTTCTGCAACATGTTGACTTTTAAAAATTGACTGCAATGTTTGTTTGTCTTGTGTCAAATCTGGAGCCAATAACACATTCAACAGGTTCTACCGTTTCCCACTTGTCTGACAAATATTTTGATCGCTTGTATTCTGAATTTAGAACTGTAAAAGGATTCTCTAATTCCTCAAACATGCCTCAAACATTTTGCACATTTCAGTTTGTCTTTCATCAGAAAATACATGCTTAATGACAGCTTCTTTAGCATGCTGATGGATATCTTGGACAATCTCTTCCATAGAAATCACAACAGAATTGACAACACTTTGACTTACACCTGCTACCTTTAGATCAGCAATTACAGATGCAGAACTATTTACAATGCCTGGCGAAAATACCTCTGACACAGACTCTACATTTTCAGTCGACACTTATATTTGTAATGCCACAATATTAGTGGCATTACAAGTGTCAACGGTACTTTGGTGTTGTGAAGAATCTTCTGCAGAATCAAATGAATTGCATACATGACACTCTGGTTTAAGATGCTTTCTTAAACCAGAAAAGCTACCAAAAGAACGTGAACATCCCACTTGACCACATTTCAGATTTAGTGTCCTCCCTGTACATAGTCCATGGATTACCTTAAGGTGCTGGATGAGACTGTTTGGACCTCTATGGCATATTTTGCAAAGAAAACACCTCATGGTTTTATCTTAGTAGTCTTGCTCTTAACTCAGCAACTCTGGGGGTCTCCTTTGTGTTCCCCATGTCAATGTTGTAGATGGTTGTTTGCAAAAAAGTGAAAAAGTTGTTCAGGCAAGGACTGTATGACGTACCAAAGACGAAATGGGCCATAAAGAGTTACATTTATTCATTTAGCAGACGCTTTTATCCAAAGCGACTTCCAAGAGAGAGCATTACAAAGTGCATAGGTCACTGATCATAACAACAAGATAGCCAAAAAACATCGCGAGTAGCCAAAACATGAAGCACACATTGTGAACAACCAAAGTAAGTGCCAAAGGGAAGAACCATAAGAGCATGTAGTTAAAAAAGTTACAATTAAACAACATGAACCGCTATAAGTGCAAGTGTACCTGTGGAAAAAAGCAAGCAACAGTAATAAAAACTATATATCACAGCGAGAACAAAAATTTAAAACAGTTACCACTAATCACAAGAGCAACAAGTCTCTAAGCAAGAGTCATTGTGATCCTTGAGGAAACTAACATCGGGTCAAGCGAACCATCCCGGACCTCCCGGAACAAGTGCGTCTTGAGCCTTTTCTTGAAGGTGGAGAGACAGTCAGTATCTCTGATGGAGGTGGGGAGTTGATTCCACCACTGGGGGGCCAGACAGGAGAAGAGCTTGTGTTGGGACCGGGCGGTCTTGAGCGGTGGGACCACCAGGCGGTTGTCTGAAGAAGACCGTAGGTGATGGGTGGGGGTGTAAGGCTGCAGGAGAGACTTGATGTAGACGGGTGCAGTCCCGTTCACTGCTCGGAAGGTCAATACCAGGGTCTTGAATCTGATACGGGCCATGATAGGTAGCCAGTGGAGAGAGATGAGGAGCGGGGTAACATGGGAGCGTCTGGGTAGATTGTAGACCAGGCGGGCCGCTGCATTCTGAATCCTCTGAAGAGGGCGGGTTGCACATGCTGGGAGACCAGCGAGCAGCGAGTTGCAATAGTCCAACTTGGAGAGGACGAGTGCTTGGACTAGCAGCTGGGTGGAGTGCTCAGACAGGTATCTCCTGATCTTCCGGATGTTGTAGAGGGTGAATCTACACGACCGGGAGACCGCAGCAATGTGGGCCGTGAGGGAGAGCTCGTCGTCCATGGTAACCCCAAGGTTCCTGGCAGAGGATGAAGGGGTCACCGTCGCAGATCCCAGGGTGATTGAGAGATCGTGGGAGATGGAGGGTTTAGCCGGGATGATGAGAAGTTCTGTTTTGGCGAGGTTCAGCTGGAGGTGGTGCTCGGTCATCCAGGCGGAGATGTCTGTGAGGCAGGCCTCAATCCTAGCTGAGATCCCCGGATCGGTCTGGGGGAACGACAGGTACAGCTGCGTGTCGTCAGCGTAGCAGTGGTAGGAGAAGCCATGGGAGGTGATGATTGGTCCAAGTGAGGTGGTGTACAGAGAGAAGAGGAGGGGTCCAAGGACGGAGCCCTGTGGGACACCAGTGGAGAGCTGGCGAGGTCCTGACAGTTTGCCTCCCCAGGAAACCTGGTAGGATCTTCCCGACAGGTAGGATGAGATCCACTGGAGTGCAGTGCCAGTGATGCCCATCTCAGAAAGTCTGGCGAGCAGGATCTGGTGGTTAACCGTATCAAACGCTGCAGAAAGGTCCAGCAGAATGATGACGGATGACCTGGAAGCCGCTCTGGCAGACTGGAGTGCAGTGGTGACTGAAAGGAGGGCAGTCTCTGTGGAGTGGCCAGTCTTGAAGCCCGATTGGTTGGGGTCAAGCAGGTTGTTCTGAGAGAGAAAGTTAGACAGTTGGTTAGATACAGCACGTTCAATTGTTTTTGAAAGGAAGGGTAACAGTGATACCGGTCTGTAGTTCTGGAGGACGGCAGGGTTAAGGGAGGTTTTTTTGAGTAGAGGGGTAACTCTAGCCTGTTTGAAGGCAGAGGGGAAGGTGCCAGAGGTAAGAGAGGAGTTTAGGACATGGAGAAGAAAAGTTATGATGGAGGGGGAGATGGTTTGAAAGAGAGGGGAGGGGATAGGATCAAGGGGACAGGAGGTGGGGCGATGAGAGAGAATGAGGTCAGAGATCTCTGCCTCAGACAGGGGAGAAAAAGAGTTTAGACATTTAGTTGGGTCAGTCATGGAGGGTGAGAGGGTAGGAAAGGTGGGTTTAGGGAACCGACTGCTAATGTCGGCGACTTTTTTCTCAAAGAAGGAGGAGAAGTCGTCTGCTGTCAGGGTGGAGGGAGGGGGTGGGGGAGGTGGGTTAAGAAGGGTGGAGAAGGTAGAAAAAAGTTTGTGGGGGTTTGAAGCGGAGTTAATTTTGTTCAGAAAGTAGAGGGTTTTAGCACCAGTTATGTGAGAAGAGAAGGATTTGAGGAGGGAGTGATACTTATCAAGGTCCAGACCGCCTTTGGACTTGCGCCATCTCCTCTCAGCTGCCCGAAGGGTGGGCCGTTCTTCACAAATAACATCCGTAAGCCACGGGCAGGAGGGAGAAGATCGTGCAGGCCTGGTTGACGGGACAGAGAGTCAAGTGATGCAGTTAAAGTGGTTAACAAGGTGTCTGTGGCAGTGTTAGTGGGGTGGGACGAGAACTCGTCAATGGGGGGGAGGGAGGATGTTACAATAGAGGAGAAATGGGAGGGGGATAGGGAGCGGAGGTTGCGCCGGAAAGTTACAAGGGGAGGGGAGGTAGAAGGAGTTGGAGGGAGAGAGATAGAGAATTGGATAAAGTAGTGATCAGAAATATGCAGTGGGGTTACAGAGGTTAAGTCAGTGATACAGTTACGTGTCAGGATGAGGTCTAGCTGTTTGCCTGCCTTGTGGGTCGCCGGTGTGCTCAGCAGCGTCAGGTCAAAGGAGGTCAGGAGAGACAAGAAGTCAACGACCTGCGTTCCTTGGAGGTGGATGTTGAAGTCCCCAAGGACTATCAGGGGGGTTCCATCATCCGGGAGGACGCTGAGGAGCATGTCCAGCTCCTCCACAAAGTCGGCTAGCGGGCCTGGTGGGCGATAAAGAACAATTAAGCATGCTTTGATAGGATCAGTTAGCATCACATAATGGTGTTCAAATGATTTGGCAATAACAGGGAGTGGTGTGGATGTGTATTTAATATGTGGTGAAAGAAGCAACCCTGTCCCACCACCCCGCCCGGTTGAGCGGGGTGAGTGAGTGAAGGAGTGGTTGACGGAGAGAGCAGCTGGAGTTGCAGTGTTCTCAGGGCGGATCCATGTCTCTGTCAGCGCAAGGGCATGAAGAGAAGCCTGAGATGCAAACGCTGGGATGAAGTCTGCCTTGTTCACAGCAGACTGGCAGTTCCAGAGCCCTATAGAAAGAGAGAGGGCAGGTGAAGAAGATCTGGATAGGTAGTGAAGGTTAGAAGTTGACCGTATATACTTTGTGATATATCTATGTCTACGAGTAGTGTAATGAACGGGAATGCTGAAGAAACACATGCTAGCTATGAATATGTTCTAGGTGGATTAGAATACAAATAGGGTGATACTTATCAGAAGAGGTGATCCACCTCGTCGGCCATCCTCGGCAGACTCCCGCAGGTAGACTCCTTGTCTTTGTTCGACCGAGTCTTCGTGCACCGAGGCTGCCAGACTAGGCTGCCTCTGCAGTGCTACTCGCCTAAATATGCTAAAGGCGCAGCTGACAATGACCCTAATTATGTAAACAAAGCCAGGGTCTCACTCGGCGGCAAGTACCCTGAAACTCGATCTCTAGCTAGCTACCTATTGACCAATTTAGCTGCTATACCCTTACCCTCTGTCCTATAGGCAAAGTTTTAGCAAAACACAAATGAATGAAACAAACTCTGGTTAGTCAAAGGCTCCCACTGAACCTGTCGCTTTGCATGGTAGCGCATGCTTGTCGACCACAATGAAGTAGGAGTGGATGCAGCTCCTTGTAGATCCAAGGGCAAGAAGGTAGGGCTGACTGCTTTGGGTGATGCCATCTAGATGCTGCTGCACCCTGGTTCCAACCTAGAGGAGATACTAAATAGAAGTATTTAGTAACTATACATCAGATCTCATAGTGATTATGAGGTTGAGATGATTTTCACACAATATTTCAATGTACCTTTTGAAATCTGATGAGCTTATCTGCTGCTTGAGATGCAGACATCTTTCCTGGCCTCTTTCGCCCTTGTGCAGCTGGTGGTAGCAAATGTAGCAGCAGCAGGATGGCAGATATGTCACAGTCCCAGCCTATTGATCAGTAAACCAGTGTTAAGTTCACATAATACCACAATTATATTCAATTGAGGATTCGCACCATTACAAAATGCTTTTAGTGCATAGATTAACACAGTAATGTCAAGATCAAACAGTAATCATACCATTCTCAGTCTCCACAGCTGACTCAGCATTGCGCATCAAATCCAAGAGTTCTGTGGTGGGTACGAGTCCCTGGCTTTCCTTCATCACCTTTTCTTTGAAAGTGGTTGGCCACTTCTCCAGGAATTTGTTGGCTGTGGCCTCACCAAACACATGTCTGAAGTCTTGTTCAATCTGCAATGCAACAAACATAGACTTGAAAAAGAAAAAAAACACCACCATTCTCCTGAGTGATATCTAAGGCATTATTTGGTATTTTGGTGATATAGTGAATAAAAAAGTCATACCAGTCCTGCTGTGTCCAAAAACCGCGGGAAGACCAAAAATACATCTGCTGACTTGTCTGCATTATTGACCATTGCTTGGCGATACACAAAAGTAGTTTTCATCTTCTCACGGATTGTGTCTTCATCAGCAGAGTATCTCAAAACAGCAATGGCTGCTTCCACCTCTTCGTCAGTTGGTACTTGGTCCCTGGTGATAGGTTGTCTACCATGGCCTGGCCCACCAGCTAAAGACAAACGACAAATTGACAGCCTCCTTCACAACACAATTCACAGCACAAACTCAGTTAAATGTAACTGAACTTACTTTTGGGGGATTTGCTTTCTGAGGCCCCTTTTTCTTCAGCGATTTTTCTTTGTATGGTCTTCAAACGCCATGCCAGGTATCCAGACCCACTCTCTGGATCGTAGTAATGTTCCTATGTAATTAGATATGAACATAAATTAACACAAACATTTAAAATTATGAATACGGGCATAATGTTGCAATTACACCTTTACTTACATATCCATGTTGTGAATATGGGTCTTCCAGATAAGGAAAGAATGCAACAATCCCCTGTGCATACATCACCCTGACACTTTTTGGGGGGGAAGTCCTAGGGAAGGTATTTGAAATTCAATGAAACCATCAAAGTCAACTGGCATCACACAACATATAAGAAAAATAATAACTACACAGTAATTACACAAATCATATGTCTAATGCTTACCCATGTGTTTCTGTCATCTCAGCAGCAAGTATGTTAATCATTTGTCTTCTGGTGGCATCTGTGAGACTTTTGGTCTTATCATACTCGTGGATAATACGTTCACCACCGGGTTTTGATGTTAGGATTTTTTAAATCAACTTTAAGTTAAAATAAAAATAAAACATTTATTTTAAATGTGAAAATATATATTTTTATATAATGCACTCAAGAACACCAAATGAAAAAACATTCAGACTTAAAAGTAATTTCTACTACCTACCCCTTTTGCCTCACAGTTTACTCTGCATGGTCTTTTAGGTTGGCTTCCTTCAACAGTGGCTGCTTCTTCATTAGGGTCAAACACAGAGAGGTTTAGAATTACCGTGTCATCAGATCTTACAGAGGTTGATGATGGAGAGGCACCTGTGCATTATGAAATTGTACAAAATAAAAAGATTATATCACACAGCACTATTATATTCATGATACATTTTTTTTAAATGTTAAAATGCATTAACCACAAGTTCAATGCATGTGTATAAAATCTGGATTTGGTTTTGTGTTATACTAATATATTATACTAACCCAACTTTTAAGCTTAATAGTTAAAAGTTAATGATTACCAAGTTATTTTATGCCTAGAGTGACCCGAAAGGTTCCAGGTGACTCCTTTGCGATTTCTTGAAAAACCTCTGAGTCGACTTCTGTGTCAGACTGGTCATACACCTTGATTTCAGCCTGACATTCTTCGGGTATGCTGAATTTTGTGAACACTGGTAACAAAAATTATGTTTTCTGGTCATTGAATGAAGCATGTATACTGTATATCAATTAGGATTGCACCATTAAACACATTTTGATAGCAGAGTATATCCTTCCCAAGACAATAAAAGGTCAACAATTATTTCAGGTAAAAAATACAAAATAAATTGCTCATTCAAATGTTTTTGATTTTATTTGACTATCTTTTGAAGATGTAAATTTAATCGTAAAAACATTGTTGATTCAATTAGTTTGAAAGTCATGGTAAATCAAACTTTGCAATAGGAATGAATAGTTCTTGAAATAATGTACACACCTTCTTGCAAGAAAGCATCAAATGTCAGCTCTGACAGCTTGACATACTTTTGCTCTACACCAAACTGAACTCACAGCAACATTTTGCATCTGTTAAAAAACTTCCAAAATAATCATTAACCAGTAATGCACTGCACAGTAGAGACATCACAGTAGACAGACTAAAGCTGGACTCTAGAATAGGTTACATTAAATGAATGTGAAGGTAAAATTATCTGGAGTCACAAATTCTAAATATGTCAACATTGAAGGTCAATAAGCTAACTCTATGATAAAGTCAAATGTAATGTTGGGAGCTAGCCCAACATTACAAGCTAGCCCTTGTGTTATCTTCGGGTCATTCTGACACATCAGTCATTGTGACCCACCGTCGTATTGCGAGAAATTTACCTCATACAAAAACAAAGTGAAGCATTTTCTTTATTATAAATTAATTATTTATATTTGTTTTTGTATTGGGTAAAATTGGGTAAACACAACGATGGTTCGTTATGAACCTTTGGGTCATGTGACCCGAAGGCAGCAGGAGGGCTAGCCAACTTGGTTGCCAAGTTAAGAATAGCTCAAGTTGCTCATTTTGGCCGCGTGTCATGACTCATTAGCTTCACAGCAACGTGAAGATTAGCTTCACAGCAACGTGAAGTAGCTAGTAGGTCAACACATTCTAACTTCAACTTCTAGCATTGAAGGTTGCCAACTAGCTCACTACTCGCGCAATCCACCATCCGAGGCTGTGTGCAGAGTCCTTTGAAGACATGTGCAGGCAAAAACATAAAAACTAGTTAACTTACCTATTATTTACTGAGGTAGCGTTACTGTATTCGCAATACTAACTGGCACGCTGCCTGCAGCTATTATTGCTAGCTAATACAGTACAGGTACTGTACCTCACAGATCTCTGAAGAATAATTAAGTTAGCTACAACAGTACTAGCTAGAGCTAGGTTTAACGTTTCAGCATTTGCCTGACTGCGGGCAGTTGTGACAACTAATTTGTGTCCCGTCTAATTTATGATAACGTTACCTAATTTAGCTTATGTTACTAGCTCAGAACGTTTGCTCAGTTATAGGCTAAGACTCGAGCAGAGCTACAGTACAGTATACTAGTACTTCAGTTAGCATAAATACTATTAAAAACGTACGGTACTTTGCAAAATGTACTATTTATTTACGACACTATAACATTACTTACCGACAAAGTATGTGCTCCTCAGTCCGAAGCCGTTTTCAAAATGACGAAATTGCAACTGTCCTCGCGGTTAAACCTCAGCAGTGGCGCGAAATTAACACTCTGAAGAGTAGATTATTTCACTGCAGGTCTGCAGAATTTAACACTGCCTTTTAACGACACCATTAGAGCGCCGTTACTCTCCACATTGTTGAAAATACTCTCTATGGGTTTTAATAAGTTAACTCTGGAATATTAACACCCCATGTTTTACTGTGTACCACTACAACATTAAAAGATTGAAGTTCTTAGTAGTTATATCCCCATCTCAAATAATAGAAGATTAACAGTTGTTTCTGGCATTTCTATTCACCTTCAAAATTGACACAGCATTAACATTTGACTCTGGACTTCCTACTGGCAAATTCGTTGATGTTATCATCAAATGATATTTTACTTGAGACCTCTTGGTTGATGCTCATCAGCGCAAGCCCGTTGAGGCGTTCCTGACACATCGTTGACCTCAGGTAGGTCTTAAGTAATTTCATAACTACCATACGTTAATATTCAGATACTGGTCTTTTGACATTTACATCCATGTAGGTTGTCAGTGAAGTTACGTTTGCTAGTAACAGCCTAAGTAGCAAATTAGCAAAGTAACAGTCGCTAGCTAGCTATAGCTAGCCTAAGTGACAGCAATGAAACGTCCAATATTGAGTGATTCATAATACTACATTTATTTCGTTTAACACCTTAATGGCTGAGATGAGAAGACTTACCTCTATACTTGGCTTTCTTTTCCTCTTCTTCCTTTTCGTCCCTGTGCTCCAGGAGCCGAGTGCACCAGCTGGGCGTAAAAAAGTTGGTCTTAACTCCTACGTCGGTCTTAGTTACGTCCGACTTTGTGATTTGAATTTACACCGAGTGCACCAAGCTTGACAGGCCACTGTCGTAGCTACGCCTGGTTTTAAGATGCGCGTCCTTGTGAAAATGCGAAAGCGTCGATCGTTGCCAAGCAACACATTTAAGAGCCTATCCAAAGTGCACTTAGCTAGCCTATCACCCTTCAAAACAAGCCATGGATTTAAAAAAGAAAGAAAAGGAAAATACATTTTACTGATAGAGAAATTAGAAAACTTCTAGAGTTGTTTACTCAGAATAGAAGCGTGCTCACGGGGAAATGTAATAATATCAACACGAACAAACAGAAAGCTTGGAAATCGATCACCAATAAAATTAACAGTGGATTTGTGCGATCACGGACAACTTTTTCTCGCCTTAATGTCCTTTCCATATGTTGCCTATAAACAAGACGCGCTGCATGTGCGATCAAACTGTTGTACATTATAATTACCATGGATATTAGTCCGATTTTCCAACTTACGCCTGCTTCCCACTAGGCGTAAAATGTACACCCAGGTGCAGCACATAAAGGGCTTAAATCTAACTGGTGCACTAGTCGTAACTTTAAATTAGTCGTAACTTTAAGTTCTACGTCGGACGTAGCAACGTGCAAAGTTGCACCCAGGCGTACGCCCAGCTGGTGCACTCGGCCCCAGATGGTTTATTAGACTACTTCATTTTTGCGAATGTCACGTAACCTAGCTGACACGCTCAGCCTGCCGTGGCGGCAGTGTGCAGGAGCCCTCACGCAACTAACGTAACACCCCCCCCAAATACGAAATTATCGACAATAAACTTAAATTCAATCTAAAAATCAGGTTGACAAGTAAACGTGTGGCTGAAGGGGCGCCCTAGCATGATCATGATTAATAAACATGTTTTAATGTGCTTGTTATTCTAACTATGATTAATGGGAAGTAGGTCTAAGGGCGAAAGGAGGCGCCCCCAACCCATTTGGCGCCCCAAAGCAGTCGCCTAGTTTGCCTATAGCAATCGCCGGCCCTGGTCAGGACAGTCCAATTGTCTGTCAAAGCAACAGCAGAACTGGTTCAGGTTGTTGGCCAGGTGAGAGTTGTTAATGGAGTGGAGGCTCTGATATGGCAATGAAAAACAATGAAATTTAAAAAAGATGGCAATAAATCTATTTATTTATTTAATTCTGACTAACTCGGCGTTCCATACCAAACAAGATACTCCTCCTATTTCGCAAATTAAGATCTCCATTTCACAATCAGTAAAGTTTCTTTATCACAGTTTTTTTTGTTGCCGTAGCCATTTCTTGAAAAGAATCATTCATTGTTCAACAGGTTAATTGAGAAGTTTATTGAGAAACCTGACAAAATATGGGCGTTTCAACAACCATGTCAGGTAAAATATGGGAGTTGACGGGGTGTGGACAACAAGCTCGTTCACGTGCGCACAATCAAAAGTTAAGTGGAATCCATGATGACAAATGTGTGATATTGGTCACCTACGCAGTGTTCAGAAATGTTGGGTACAGAGTTTTCCTGTTTTCTCCGTATGCATACTTTTACAAATGAATTTACAGAGTTTGATAAATTTGTCCCCTGATTCCCAACCTATCTTCAGCTTCGGTGACCAACTTCACGTCCGTTTCCCTTGTTAGATTAAACATGTCTCCAGAATGTCCACTATCTCCACTAAGGTCAGAGGTGACATCTGCTGGCTAACTGGCTAAAAATGAATGTCCTGGAAACAGGGGTTTTCCCTTGGTCAAAAAGGGTCTTCGGTCCTCAAAAAAAAATCTTTTTTATTATACAAACTAAGCTAAGGGGAGGCAGTCAGTTGCAGAGGTCACATCCAGCTTGTGAACATTTCACCCTCCACTTTTTGTTGACCCCCTGGTAGAGTACCACAATTACCGCCAACTGATGAAGTCAGGATTCCGCAGGTTGATAATTGGGTGCTTGCTTAGAAGCAAGCTATTGTTTGCGCACATCACAGTTGCGTCTTGATCAGACAAGAAGACACACTCGATCTTTCTATCAACGCGATTACTATTGATCAAAACAGAACGAGAGTTCGGCTGTACTTGAAAAATACTATTAAACGTATTCGCGGACATGCACTGCATGAGTGATTAATTGCGATGACGGCTCCAATATAGCTAGCACATAGAACTTTATATATATTTTCTATGTATTTCAATGTATTTATTCCTATTCCTATTTATTGCATTTTCCTTTTATTTTCTTCGTGCCTACACTATATATTAGCATTCCAGGTTAAGAATACCAATGGAGGCTGCGTTGGAAATCGTTAATCAAACTTTTGTCAGCATTTTGAGTGGAAATTTCATTTGCATTTGTACAGGTGTGTTCATGCACGTCGGACTGGCCCTCGCAGTGGAACGACAGTTTACTGACCGCTCTGTCCATTTGCGCACCTCACAGTTGCGTATTGATCAGACAAGAAGACACGCTTATCAACTCGATTACTATTGATCAAAACAGAACGAGGGTTCGGCTGTAGCCTACTTGAAACATACTATTGAGAACATATTCGCTGACATGCATTGCACACGTGATGAACACAGCTTTTTTTTCTTTTCATCGCGGATGCCTTAGGCGCTCGGGATTTGTCATAGGCGCTCGGCTTAGGCGTGCACCTAAATTTTCTCTATGCAGGAAAAACCCTGCAGAAACAAACGTTTATTGGCAAGAAGCTGCCTTTTGTAATATATAGCTTTCTTCGACAAATATAATTTAAACTGTACTTATAGAGAATACAACAAGATCTGTAAAGCAATACCGATACCATTATTACAGTTAGTTCAAAGCACATTGTTCTATGTAAGAATAAGACCCTTACCAACTTTACCAAATGGTTTTATGAATGATTGTACTTTATTTGAAAGTAAAAGTAATAATACATATATTAGAGATGCTTTGAAATCTAAATATTCTTTTGATAACAGAGGATTGTGTGTACAGGTTCCGAATATGCACTGTAAAAAGAGAACTGTTGGACCAACTTAATTTATATTTAGTCATTTAGCAGACGCCACTTACAGTAAGTAATTGAATTACTTCAATTGGTAACACAAAAATGAATTAAGTTTTTTGAAATAAAGTTAACAAGTTAAATTAACACAATTGCTTTAAGTCACATGTACTTAATAATTTGATTGATTTTTAATCAACGGTTTACATTAAACCAACTTAAAATAGAGGCAAGTCAACTTAAAGCCAACTCAATTATTTGCTTTACCTAAATGTAAAATGCTGTTCATTTACAACCCAATAAAATGGTTTCAGGAAAAGTAATTTTTGCAGTAATCTCAGTGTGAAATTTTAGTTTGTTAAAGATAATTAAATTACTGTCTGACCAATTCAAGTTTTAAATTGGCTGGGAAAAAAGCAGTTGCAAATCTGATGTTTTTTATACCTTATTACATACATGTAAAAAAGCTTGACGTCAATGTCACCAACACAGCTTTTGATCCAACACATAACCATTTTTTGGGGGCATTTATTGTAGAATCATTGATATTGACAAACCAATGTCCATAAGTTTCAAAACCCCAGGAAAAAAACGGGGAAAGTTTCAACAGTTGAGTGATGATACTTAAAAAAAAATTCTAGCAGTCATATATATTAAATATAAATGTACAAACTTGTAGTAGACAGTGGAGGAAATTATCCTTTTCCTGTGTTTTCCTGTGTACTTTGGTTATTCATTAATCAATATACCTTTACCTAATCAATATAACTAGTCATTTTATACTAGTTAGTATGTTCTCATGCAAATTTGCTATTGATAAAACTAGATTGTGTCCATGTGTCAGGTTGAATAGATGTTCGGGGTCAGAAGAAAGTACAGGGTAAACGTGCCTTGTGATAACTGTGAGGAGAGCTCCACCTATGATCTCTCTGATGACTCTCACCCACTTGAGTGGTCATGGGAGCTGTGAATTGAATAGACATGTGGTTGCTTGAGCAGACTAATTCACAGGGACCAGGGACGTTTACCCTGTACTTTCTTCTGACCCCGAACATCTATTCAACCCGACACAAACGCAATCTAGTCTTATCAATAGCAAACTGGCATGAGAACATAATAACTAGTATCCAATGACTAGTTATATTGATCAGGGAAAGTTATATTGATTAATGAATAACGTAAGTACACAGGAAAACCTAATTTCATCCACTGTCTACTACAAGTTTGTACAGTTAATGAATGTAACACATGAAAACAACATATTAACACCAGTGAGCTCTAAGCTCTGTTTTTTGTGAGAAATCAAAACTGAAATGGAGCCCGTCTGCACAAATAGTACACATTTGGAGAAAACAATAACAAACTCCTGCTCCTACAAACACCTGTTACCAAAAAAAGTAAAAGCATGAAACAATTTAGCATGTTATTGTGAGCTTTGGAGTCTGCCAAACAGATTTTGGACTTTGGGGGACATCTTGTGCTGCTCAAGCTTCAAGATGATTTTCTGGAGCACTTCAAAAGTGAAACGAAGGGGTTTTGGATACGCTAGGTTGAGTGCATAGATAAAACCTAGAAGCAGGGCACAAGCTGAGGCAACGGAATTAAGTTCATTCAACACTGGCACGCCCTCAATGACGATTCCAATGTCTTCAGGTGGCTCCTGCAGTCCTTCCCCATCCTTCCGAATGACAAACACTGCCATGGTGAGCTGCTCCAGCTCCCTCGGAGCATCATCCGCTCTAGAGGCCTACAGACATTTACTGTACCAGAGTGTTTTCTGTATTTATGACTTTTGAAGTTCCCATAGATGTTGGTTTTATAGTCACAGTTACTGTCTCCTTGTTTTTAAGATGCTGAAAGATGTTTTGAAAATATTCCCATTCTGTGGAGAGTTGATTATTACCACAAATATGGCATCTAAACGTGGATATAGGTTTGGCAACTGTTCGTTGGGCAGGGTGATTTCTTGATAAATGGCTCAGTAGGGCATTCCAGGTGTTGAATCTACAAGCACAATTCAAATAAGTGCAAGGATATGAATGGCCCCTTCCGTAATACATAGTTTAGTTTATAGTGCTTGAGCAGTTCCGATCTTCTTGTAAGCTTCTTCCCACAGTCCTTACATTTCCACATTGAGCGCAACACTGGAAAAGCAAAGAGATGGACTTTACTGGGCAAAATCTAAATTTGGGAAAAACAAGGAGCCAATTGATTTAAAACACAAAAGTCCCACTTGTCCAATTTAGTCAGCCCTCTCTGAATAGACGTTAAGGGATCACTTTTTTGTAAGTCAAAATATTGTACAGTGATATACTTCAGAACAGTCATGTAGGCTACCTGCAGCCTTTCCATTGCACTGTAGCACTCTATTCAAGGGGTATAACTTACCTTAGGTAGTCCAATGAGTCCAGGCTTGAAGTACCCACCGTCAGTCAGGGAAAAAACACCTGAGAAGAATATTAACATTAAGGAGGAGATTACATTTCTATTCAGTGTTAACCTTGATTTGTTTACACGTGGCTGTCACAGCTCATTACCCCACCTGCTTAACTGTTTATGGGCCAGAAGACATGAGTCTAAAGCATTAGCAGCAACCGGTGACACAAACGTATACTGCTGCTTATTAGCACACTGGCACAATACTGAGCTGGGTAACGCCTAACTTAACGTCAGCCTCTGAGCGAGTAGTATAACTGTGCTTTTGTACAACGAGCAAGTTGTACAAAGAGACAGCCCTGCCACCTAGTCGCCTGCATGTCCCATGTCCCACACAGCGAAGTTTGGAGTTCTTTGGTGGGCAGCGGAACGTTTCCCTGTTTGTAAGAGAGCTACCTGCACTCTATCCTTGTCCTCCTCACCGGCCGCCTTCGTAATTAAATTGAATGCAACAATGGCGGCAGCACTACTGTACATTCACGCTTTCTAATAGCACCACAGTTAAGACAAAATTACACATCACTATGGCTGTAAGGATCTGAGTGTAGATCAAAAAGTATGACCATGCACACACACAGGCGCCGAAGTGGTGTGAATAAAACCGTGGGTGCGGGACCTGTAGCTTTTGCGGTGCTCGTAATGTGCTAATAAGCAGCTATACATTACCACACAACTTTGTTACTACAGGTATAATAGTACGGTATTAAACTACAAGCATATAGTCCCGCCCGCATAGTACTAACCTACCAGTCTGCTTGAGAACAACAAACGGGTCTTATATAATTTACATTAACTGCTAGGTAGCTCGTACTTTTTCAAGGCTTTCAAGAAAACTGTTGAGCTAACGCTAACTGGCAAAGTAGCAGAGCACTGCTAACGATTTTGCTAGCTATTGGCGAACTAAACTATCTCTGAGTCTGGACTATAAATTTTACTAGAAACATTAGTTTATTGAATATAAAGCCATAACACCTTTCTTTTGCAAAACCATCAAAATACACTGAAAACGTTTCCGTAAAATTCCTGAGGAGAATTGAGAGCTAGTCACTAGCAGCATGTGCCCGCCTTTTGGATCTATGCTAATTCAACTCACTAACGTTTCAAATTTTTTAATGACAGTCTAGCTTTGGTTCAGTCAGTTTACTAATCACTTAAACATCAAACTGTCACCAATTAACGTGGACCATTTTATATCTAACATTTTACATAATTTGTGTAGGCTATAAAAAATTAAATGTTGTCTTTCATTAGACTTACCTTCTTTCCAAGTCACCTCGTGGAAAATGGCGGTTAGAATGGAAATTTTCTGAAAAAGCGTGTACGTCATGACGTCATAGGAAAAGGCAAACCTAATTGACACATTTTCAATGAAATAAGAATATCAGGTTAACAAGCACCTAAGGCAAAACGTGTATTTTCAAGTTGATATAATCCAGAAAAGTAGACTACCATCACTAAAGTAGAAATATGAATGAGATTCAATAAGAATATTACATTAGTTCAACTACTACTGAAATACTCTTTTTACAGTGTGGTTGCATTGTCCATAAAAAAACTAACATTTAAAATTCATTAAATGGCCCATTTCCCCAAAAGTCAAAGAGACTCACTTTAAAATAATTTATAAAATATATCCGGTCGCTGACTTTCTTAGAAAAATATTCTAATTTGGTGTAGAACCTTCTTTATTTTGTGAGGTGGCTGATGAGACTCTGGAACCATGCTTCAGTCCGATGTAATCCAATTTTGCATTGCTCTGCGAGCAATTTGATCATTCATCTGCTCTGCTATGCGCCCTCTGCTGACATCCTGAATATGTGACTGTCAAGCTCGTGGGAGCAACTTTGGGGTCACATCACAAAAATCTACGCAAAATTGAGAAACAAGATTTCCACACACTATTTTAATTCCCGATTTCCATGTTTAAGCACATCAAAGAAAATCAGATAACGGGTCGTTTTTTTGTTTTCCGTTTTCTATTATCAAAACAGAAAATGGAAAATGGGTCACTTTCCGTTTTTTGTTTTCCTATTTCTAAATGGTAGTCGGGAAACAGCTCGTTTCCCGATTTTGGTTTTCTAATTTCAAAACGAAAATCCATTGGCCGCAAAGTACACGGACCCCACACACTATTTTACTTCCCGATTTCCAAGTTTAAGCACATCAAAGAAAATCAGATAACGGGTCGTTTTTACGTTTTCCGTTTTCTATTATCGAAACAAAAAACAGAAAATGGGTAGTTTTCCGTTTTTTGTTTTCCTATTTCTAAATGGTAGTCGGGAAACAGCTTGTTTCCCGATTTTGGTTTTCTAATTTCAAAATTAAAATCCATTGGCCGCAAAGTACACGGACCATGCGTAGCGGGGGAGCGAGTAGTGAAACATTTTGGTGTATGCCCGAGTTCGGTCTTGCCTGACTAAACTTGCGCTACCCTTACAAAAAATATATTATATTAAGTATATTAAAGTATACTATAAGTATACTAAAATATGGATTGTACACTTTTAGTTCACTTTTGATATACTTTTAAGAAGTATACTTAGAAAATAGTTCACTTTTGATATACTTATAAGTATGCTTTGAAAATAGTTCACTTTTGATATACTTATAAGTATGCTTTGAAAATAGTTCACTTTTGTAAGAAGTATACTTAGAAAATAGTTCACTTTTGATATACTTTTAAGTAGGAAGGGTTGCATTATGCATTTGATGGTTATACTGTCAAACTGACTGAAGAACGAAATAACGACGTGAAAAAATGAAGATCGCGTGGCTCATTGGCTGGTCAATTCCCATGATGCAAGGCGGTAAATAGTGTTAAAATGTGCAGATCTGTTTGCCGTTTGTTCGAAATACAAATGTAACTTCATGAATTTCGTTTTTTAAATGTTTCTGCTTAGAATGTAGTGTTTTGTTGCGTGGTCATTGTTGTGGTGGTTTACCATTTTAAAGATCCTGTAAAGTAAATTCCATGTTTTGCTTCTAAGTACATTATGTTCGTGTGAAATGAGTTCCTGAAAGCATGTGCAAAGCGCTAAAACTTTGTCACACTGAAATGTGGAGTTAAACCGAAGAACAGTTTCTCTTCCGTTTTCAGATCAGGTATTAATGGGCGGAGCCAAAAAACGCTCTATCTACGTCATTTCGCCCTATCTACGTCAGATCACTGAATGGCTCCTCCTGCTGTACTGTTATTGTAGCCTACATCAGCTAGCTAGCTAGCTTCAGGATGTCTCCCACCACACGCAACTGCATCTTCCCTGGATGCAAGAACTCCAGCTGCGCTGCAACGCCATTTAAGTTCCCTATTGATAATGAAAGGAAAAATAGGTGGATAGATTTTGTGAAGAGCCACGCTCATGGAAAGCTTCGGATAAACTCCAACAGCCGCCTCTGCACTGACCATTTCACGGCGGGCAGTTTTAACTCTTTTCCCCATGGAACGCCTTATAGAACTACCCTTTTAGAACATTCCAAGGCTACCCATGGAGTATTATTGAATAAAACAATTAAAACTCGCCAGGTGATTACAAATGAATGATACACTCCATCAACTTACCTGAAACATAGTCATGTTATATATTTTTAGAAACCTGAGGTTCTGAGCTATTATGACAATGTCCATTTGTTTTAAATAATATGTAGGCAAGTCCTCACCATTGGAACATTTAAAATTCTCTAAACTAGTGTTTAGTTTTTTAAAATAAAACATACTCTCCATTTAATATATACATGTTATGAACTTTGTACACACATAAAACATATTCCAATATGTTGGCCAAGTTATTGAGACAATGAAAATATAACCAGGTATGGTATAGAACAGTTTTAATCTATTTTAACTTTTAATTAATTGGCGGGGGTGGCATTCTAAACTCGCCAGGTGATAAACTTGATGTTACACTCCATGGACCTTAGAGAAACCCAGTCATGTTATATATCTTTGGAAACCTGAAATTATGGACTATCTGAAAAGAATTATGTAAGTATGTAATGGTAAGTATGGTATTGAGACCATGTACCTGTACACATGGAAATTGCAGCGAGGGTCTTCTCATGATCAGGTAAGTAATGGGAAATATGGCAATGAACTGTTTCACACCTGTTTTACCAATCTTGTAGTCTGTTGTAGTCAAGATTCCCCAAGTGGTAAGTAATGATAAGTGTGGTACAAAACAGTTTCAAGCCTGTTTGACCTGTTTTGTGTTGTAGTTTCAGTCTATCAGTTATCAATCTTATACGAAATAAAACCAGATTTGACAGTGTTTGGTTGTTTCAATTAATATCTGTTTTTACTGAAACAAAATCTGATAATATGATAAACAGATATCATAAATAGATAAAGATAAATCATGAACAACACATTTACCACCTCATTAGGTGTGGCAATAATATAAAAACAGATATAATATCAATAGATAAAGATAAATATATCATGAACAACACCTTTACCACATTAGATCATTAGGTGTGGCAATAATATAAAAACAGATATAATATAAATAGATAAAGATATCATATGAACACCTTTACCAACCCATTAGGCGTAACAATAATATAAAAACAGATATAATATAAATATATAAAGCTGAGTATATATCACATGAACAACACCTTTACCACCTCATTAGGTGTGGCAATAATATAAAAACAGGTATAATAGAAATAGATAAAGATATCAGATGTACAACAAGTTTACCAACTAATTAGGCATAACAATAATATAAACAGATAGATACATACATAATATATAGATACATATCACATGAACAATACCTTTAGTTCATTCCTCAGGTTGGTGCAGCTGGAGGAAACAGTCCCTGCACATGTGTGTGTTGCATGTGGCACAGCCAAACACCGTTTCATGCCGACGCTCAAGTCTGTAACAATTTTTACACCTACGGTGCTTGCTGGGAAGTCGCTCGAAGGTGTGAGCCGTCTTGTGCCTTTTTGGATCAATTTCAACCCCCCTTTCTGTGATGGTAGATCGCTTCCTACTGGTGAAGCCATTGATCAAACCCTTACCAAGCTCCAAGATGAAATCTTTCTGGGTGTATTGCGTCTTTCTCCCCACTCGTCTTGTAGAGGCCATCCTGTACAAAATCCACGCATTCACTCGGCAGACGTCCACCACAAACCATAAGATATACTTCCAGTACTTCTTACTGGGACGAGAGGCAGCGTATTTTTTTCTTAGCTGATCGTGCACATCCACGCCATTCATGTGCTGATTGTATCGAGTGATAGCTTGTGGTTGTGGCACGACTAGCTTTTCCGTCTCAACCTGCCGATGACAGGTCACCATCTGACCAGGATGTGGGAGACAGGTGTGAGCTACGACAACTACATTGTTGTCATTCCATGCTGTGACAGTGATGCCGGCCTTCTGGAAGAAAATACTGTAACTTCGTTTCCGTAGAAGCTTTTTCAGGTTTCTTTTTTGCTTTATTTCTGTGGGGGCACCTTTTCTATTGGACATTAGCGTTCCACAGGCATAAATGTTATCTGCTAGCAGACTCTGCAAGAGGGGAATGCTTGTGAAAAAGCGGTCGAAATAAACGAAGTGATTGAGGCCAATCAAATCCCTGGTCATATCATGCACGACCCTGTATCCCAAACCATGGATCCGTTGAAGAGGTGTCTGGTCCCGTTTCCCTGAATAAAGCTTGAAGTCTGACATGTAAGATGTGTTGCCGTCACACCAGGCCCAGAACTTGATTCCAAACTTTTCTGGTTTGTTAGGCATGTACACTCTGTTCTGCCTTTGAATCCTTTCATAGCCTCGTCAATAGAAATGTCACGACCGTGTTGATAAAACAACTTGCAATTTTGACGTGCCATCTCAAACACCGGCGCAACTTTAGCTATCGGATGATAGCTAGCATCAGCTCTCGTCACTCGCGCGGCAGCATTATTACAGTGTAAGTACTGGCACAACTTTTCGTACCTGTTCACAGTCATGGCACGTTGAAACCCGCTGACACCCAGGAATGAATCCGTGGACCAGTAATCACTGTATTCATGTTTCGGATTAACACCCATCAGGATATTTAATCCAAAAAAGCTCTCATCTCGGCGCCGTCAGTCGGAAACCAGAGGCTATCGACTCGCGAGTGTTCTTGAGCACAGCGCTCCGCGTACAAGTTAGTTTCAGTAGCAATCTTCTGACACATTGTATCGACAAAAAAAAGAAAAAAGTAATCCAAGGGTGTAGCGTTTCCTACATTGAATGTCCTTGGCAACTTCGGTCCCGAATCCATAGTAAATGGATTGATTGTTTGGTCCCTTATAACGCGACTCCAGGCTACATCTCCCGTTTCTCTCATCTCGTCAGTGACATTTTCGTGACCATCACTTTCACTGTCACTTTCCTCCGGGGGTATAAAATCATCTTCAAACCCAGAAAAATCTGACCCATCAGACTCGTTATCAAGAAAATTCTCAATATAAAAGGCTGCATCTTCCGGATTCCTAAACACTCGCGCCGCCATGGTCAAAATGTCAACATTCGCGGGTCACTCTGACAGCTGACGCGCTCGTCTTTTTTCCCCTCAGAGGCTAGAATTTAGATCGTCAAACTTCGGAAAACCCCGCGAATATGTATCCCTCACTCCTATTGGTTAGCCTGGTGTTGCTAGGTTTCGGCTCTGCCGATCAGATTATTTGTTACAAAGGCAAACACGGTACTTGCTCTAGTCATCGTCAAAACACGTCTTTATTGATACAACAGACTCGTCAAAACTCGTCATAAAGGATTTGTGGGGGGTAGTCATATGACGTCTTTATGGGGGAAAGAGTTAATATGGACCATAGACAGACGGGGTTCTCCAACACACGGCTTCTCTTGCAGCGCGGTGCCGTACCGATTATCGCCCCTACGGCCGTTTATCCTCCGGTCGCTCCTGGACAATCCACCGCTGCCAGCAGTTCATCACTCTGTTCTGTGTGCTTGTTATAATTATACTAGATAACTTTTCCAGAGGTATCTCTGCTATGAGTTAGTGCAAACCGCTAAATTGATATTAGGCTACTCGGTGTAGAATGATGGTATTTTGGTGAAATGGTAGCTAATGTGTTAGTAGCCTAGTTTGTAGGGTGTCCATTTTTACTGTTACAGCTCAGGGGAACATTTCATTTATATGCATCTGTATGTTTCACTCATTAAACAAATAAATTCTAATTCTATACGGTTTTGTTCGGCTTGACATAGCGTCCATTATCTGGGTCGGAGGTAGGCACTAGGCAGCGAGGGGCGGAGCTTCAGCTCCTTCAGGCGACACTATAAGTGTACTTTAAAGTGTACTAAGTGACCTAAAAAGTGGGCCAATTCAGTTTACTTAGTACACAAATAGTATATAAATAAGTACACTGCTAGTATACTTTAAGTAACATGATAATAGCATACCTTTTATACTAAGTATACTTACAAAATAAACTTGAAGTATACTTCTTTTTTGTAAGGGTAAGCCTCATTACCTCTTGTAAGACACAAGACAGGTGTTGTCAACATTTTCAACATTGGTAGTAATCTTTTGAGAAAGATTTACTAAATCAAAAACATGATGTGTGAACATTTAACCCTTGTGTTATCTTCGGGTCATTCTGACCCATCAGTCATTGTGACCCACCGTCGTATTGCGAGAAATTTACCTCATACAAAAACAAAGTGAAGCATTTTCTTTTAACTGTCGGGCTGTCTCAGACCCCCCACATTGGAATGGTTAAAAGAAAATTATTTTTATTTGTTTTTGTATTGGGTAAAATTGGGTAAACACAACGATGGTTCGTTATGAACCTTTGGGTCATGTGACCCGAAGGCAGCACGACAGTTAAATAATAGGTTTGGCGGTAATATAGTTTTTAAAAAACTGCCCCAGCTGCTGCGGCCGCAAGCACACCTCACAATTTCCCCAGAAATATAAAATATTTCCCCAGAAATTGTACCCTTTTAGTTATATGGTACTCTGTGATATCAAACGTTTAGGTTGATGCTACATAAAATGTCTCAATCTAAATTACCCCAATAAAAGGATCATAGGTACATAAATATTTTTTTACAAATGTAAAAAAAAATACATATGCCTCTATCCTCTATGTTCCCAATACAAAACTCTGTTTAAAAATGTTTTGGCTAATGTATTGGTTAATATTATGATTGACATGAACGTATAGGTTCTGGTCCTTTATTATAGATATTTTCTTCACTGATATAAAATAAATACATACACCCACTAAATACATTTCAGTTTAGACCAGTGGTTCTCAACTGTTCTAACCTCAGAATCCATATTTGTTCTTGGTCAATAAGTCAAAACCCAAAAATAATTTAATTTCCGAACCATTATTATTTATTTCAATTGAATGTGGACGGCACGGTGTGAGCCTTCACACCTTTCAAAAGCGCACAATCGGAAGTTCAGTAACTTATATAAATAAAAGTTTGACTTTTTGACAGAGCCAAAGCACACATCTGCAACCCCTCTCCACACCAGCTCGCGACCCACTTTTGGGTCGTAACCCACCAGCTGAGAAACACATGTCATTTTCTTTTGATGAGGTGGTAGATGAGGGAGCTGTTATAGTGTGTGGCTTGAAGAGAATATACTTTCAGAAAGAGGTCACCTAACCTTTGCTTTTTGCAATGGTGAATTGCTTTGATCCATGTTCTACCTCTCAGGACACTTGAGAATAGCGTGCACACACAATTGTCTTGACTACTAGAACATGGCTTGAATTAGTCTGATTATTTGAATTGGCCTTTATGGAACTGATTTATGGCCGACTAATTTGTTAGGTTCATTCAAGTCAGGTTTGGGACTTTATTCCCTTTTTTTTGAGAGGGCTTTATGGAACAGGACCCTGCAGTCGAGTAATACTTATTTTGGTCTTAATTTCTTGTCTTTGTAAAGCATTTTTGTCCACCCATCTCTATTGTATCTTCTCATTTCTTTCTGGCAGGATTTCTGAGGATCTGTCACATCAAGATCGAGTCCATGCTATAACAGTAAGTGATGAAATCCTTATGCTATCAAATCCCCCCTTACAGTACACATTCATTACCGGTCATCTGCTCCTTCTTCCCATTTTCTCCAGGCCTATTCAATGTCATGGTTATCGTTTGGTTGGTAGGTATTTATTGGTTGCTATACTTTCTATTTAGGCTTATAGGACCTTACTCAATGTATGCAATTTAGTCAAGTTTGTTGATTCACCAAAGACCAGGGGGGTATTCCATCAATGGTGATTAAGTCTTGCTGATTTCAGTGAGTGTTCTGTTCCATTACTGTGGCTTATTGGATTCCCAGCTCAGTAACCAAGTACTGAACCGCTGAACTAGCCTGATCGGTTGCAAATAATTTATAATGGGAGTAAACAGAATCCTAAAAGAGTACCGTGATGTGTCTTTGCGTTTGCAGCACTTTTATCATGTCCATTTTCAGAAACATAAGAGTAGACTTTTTCTAACAATGTGACCCAACATGAATTTACGTGTTTACTTAGGCTCCAAAGTACGTATTAATTGAAATAAACAAGTTAAGAAATGATGTTTTACCACTTATTTTTCAAAGCCATTGGTTAATTGACATAGGCCTAAACTATATAAACAGTGAGTCATAACCAATTATGGCATGTCCTTTCCCCGACAATCCTATGGCTGATTGTGCACAGATTATCCAAAGAGCGTTTACTCCACCAGCCCCACGGGTCTTCAGACTGAAATAATCCACTGTGCTTCCCTGCCGACTATCTGTGGGACAGGCATAGGTTCAGCAGGCTCAGAATAGTTTATATAATCTGATGAAACCACACATAAACAAGCAAACCCACCGAAGCCAGAACATGAACACTGTTAAATCTGTCTGCATAGCTCTGCGTTTCTTTGCTTGTGGGACATTCTAGATGTCAAGATTCTGTCAAGATGTAATGGAACAGAGTTGAGCAACTGTACCAACTGTAGTCCTTTTTGTGAGGAGGCTGCTGTAAGGTGACCAGCACAGAGATCCTGAGGCCCCTTAAAAATGTGTAAAATTAGTGGACAATTCAGTTAGCATGATACAATTTTCCACATATCGTGTCAAAGAATGTCAAGTTAATGTCCTTACAATAAATACATAGTACATGCAAGTATTTTTTTTGTTGGTGAAACTAAACTTTTATATATTTTATTGGCCAAACCTTTGTTAGTCTCTGCTTGCCAGGACAAAGGAATTGACCAAAAACTGTCTTTTAAAGATGTAAAAAAAACATTTCTCAAGGACTACACTGCTCAGAGACACTATCAGGATAATATAAATTTAGGTGTGATAGTGTGCTATCCTTCTGTTTGATTTATTAGATGTTTTACTGTAACTTCCTTTCATGTTACGATAAATCAGTCAACCTTGGTATCCAATTTATTATAATCTACCAACAATAAATTTATCAATGTTGTGTAGGTATATTATGAAGTATATGCAAGGTCTTAACATTTTAAGGACACAAGCCTAAAGTTACAGTCTAGACACCAGTGGCGGTCCTAACACATTTGGCGCCCCGGGCAAGGTTCCTCTAGCCTGGCTCTGCCCTCCTACGTACTTCCGCTCAATTTTCTTTTTTCTTCTGTACATAGGTCTCGCCATGAGGTACGTAAGTCAGATTTTTCAAGTTGATTTTCTACCGGTGAATCAGCGAACAGAGGGAGTGGCTGAGAACGATGACGTTGATGTCGTGCGCTAGTTTGTGTTGTAGTTCCGTAATGGCGGCGGAGAAAGATGCGAGCAAAGCCATTCGGCCCGTTGTGGCAACGCTGCCGAATATCCAACAGCTAAAGCTGGAGCAAGAACAAGTTTTTCTGAGTTTTGTTGGTGGCCATGATGTTGTGGCCCTCCTCCCCACGGGGTTCGGGGAACAGTTTGATTTTCCAGCTACGGCAGCTAGCGATTGGTTATGGCAGATCAGAGAGGCTCTGGGCAGATCCAATAGTTTTAAACTTCAACAGAGTACCCGCCTACAAGGAAGTCAACGCTTGTCAATGGAGCGAGGCCAGACTCTCTGTACAAATGCGATGTACGAGAGTCTGGTTAGGACCAGGCTAAGGTTCCTCCCCCAGGACGAAGTTTATCCCTGCCGCCCCCCAAACCAATGGCACACAAACCCACAACCTTTTTTATGCCAGCAGAGGGCGCAAAACACAAATTCTGGAAAATGCCGCCCCTCTCTTCATGCCGCCCCGGGCTGCTGTCCGGTTCGCCCGTGCCTAGAAAAGCTACTGCTCGACACACCTCTCTGTGACTCCAGCTTGGGGAATACTGTGGAGGAATTATGCAGACACTGTAATGGAATAGTCAGGATGATGTGATAATGCAAATTATTTATTAATACCGACCCTAACAAAGATCTTTGTGACCAGGTCCATCACAGGCAGCGTGTTGGCAATCATAAATGCACTGGGCTTGATACTAACTTTTCATTCTCCTCCAATAGGAGAAAAAAAAGAGACTGACAGAAATTGAGAACAAAATGAGATTACTGGAGGATGATAAAAGAAAGCTGCAGTATCTCAAGGTAAGGACAGATTATGTGTTCTGTATATTCGTCAATAAACATATTGTATAATATGTTCAGAATACAAAACATGCAGTAGTTCCCTGAGTACATGTGCATAGGGACAACATAATAGAAGAAGGTAACGTGGGCAGTTAAAGGAGTGTAATGGTTACTAATATTTGGACTGATCACAGTCTCATTCACAGTACATAATCATATGTTGATTATAACTGTTGAATATACAAACCCACATTTGTACATCATTTGTGAATAATACATACATCTAATTTAAGTAAAATATATATAGATTTATAAATATATCGATTGTAAGTACACATGCACATGAGTGAGCAAAAAGTATTTCACTGCATATTGTAATTGAATAATGGAGTATGTGACAAATAAACTTTGATTTGAGGCTTGTTTTTATTTGGATTAATGTTGAATTGGTTCCAGGTGGTCCAGCTGTAAATACATTGGACACCAGCAGGGCCGGAGTGGGACTCATTTTCATTCCTGGAGTTTCATGCTTTAGACTGTTCCACTTTAGTTCACAACTGACTATATTAAATTAATGTAATTAAAACCTCAGAATACACGTTTGCAATAGTGCACTGTTCTCTGCAGCCTTGTAATGCATTGTAAACAATTGTAAAAATGTATTTCTCACCACAAATCTCCCCTTTTTACAAAGCTTTCAAGTCAAGTCAGTTTCACTAATGTATTGCTGAATCATCAGGTGTCATTAATTATCTCAGGGCATTTTTCCTTGAGCAGGTGTGTACACACCATGCTCTTCATTACTATTAGTTCTTCTAATTCTTATATTTACTCAATGACAATCCTACCTGCCCATTCTGGTGTGTTGGGTCATGACTGGAGATGGGTAACGTTACTGGCCCTGGCTCTTGACTGTTAGCAGCAAACAGGACTAGAGACTGCTGCTGCTGAAGAGCTACAAGAAAAAGTTTGATACATGAACGGTGGTTTGCAGACAACGTTGTTTTGCACGGCCGCTAGCATCTTGCACTGCTCCTAACTACCTTAACGTTAGCTTACCGTCCGTCTCGTCGTCTTCCTTTGTCGTTTTGACGGAAAAGGTACTCAGCTTAGAACATTTGGACGCGTCAGTTTCTGTAGCTTTCTTTTTTTTCATTCTGGCCTTTGCGCTTTCTGTTATCTCTGACGTTTTTTATTTTGAGCAAGGTGCCGCTGTCGGGGCCGGAACCCCTCCTCAGGCCCCTCTCTCCTCAGGCCCCTGAAGCCGGAACTCTCTCCTCAGGCCCCTCTTTTCATGTATATCCGAGGTATTAGCGCCACCACTGGTCGGAGGATACTGTAGGCTATTTATATTGCGCGTCGGGCCTAACAACACCCTGGAACACATACTTTATTGACGATAATGTACTGCCTCGAGTACCTTATTGCTTTTATAATACGGTTACCAGCGAAATTATAAATAGTAAATAAATAGTAAGCTGTCTTTCAGCACAAAATAGTTATAGCCAACAAACGTTGTGTATCCATTTCAGTAGCCGAGAGAAAATAGTCCCGTACGTGTGGCTGTTGTTATGCAACGGACAAACTGCATTGTGAATTTGACGTTTGTTAGCCTAGCTAGATCTCCCACCATCTCAGTCATTCTCAATGCTAATTTTATAAAAGTTGCCTTTAAAATAACAACAATGACAATGGGATACTTTCAATAAAATAACATTTAATTTAAACATTAGGCCTAAAGAATGGTTAACACCTGGCACCTGGGAAAGAATAGAAGAAAGGAAAAAAGCTGAAAGCCAAGATGCTTAGCACCAAATCGCCCAGGCTCCATGAGCAGGTCCAGAAAGCCTACAAGGAAAAGGATAGAGAGGTAAAGAAGAGTGCGAGGAGTGACAAGAGGGCCTTTGTTGAGGACTTGGCAGAGAAAGCTGAACGTGCAGCTGCGCAGGGCGAGTTGAGTACAATTTATAAGATCTCAAAGCAACTCACAGGCAAGTACACCAGCCAGCCGGCCCCTGTCAAAGACAAGCAAGGCAACATCCTCACCACTGAGAGTGACCAGATCGCGAGATGGTTTGAGCATTTCCGTGAGGTACTCAACTGCCCAGAGCCAGACGACCCTGCCAACCCTCCACCAGCAGAAACTGTCCTTGACATCAATACCAGCCCCCCAAGTAAGGAAGAGGTCAAACTCGCCATTAAAGCCTTGAAGAATGGGAAAGCCGCCGGCATAGACTCTGTCCATGCAGAGATGCTGAAAGCTGACCTTAACACCTCGGTCAAGGTGCTTACTGATCTCTTTAAAGACATCTGGGAGAGGGAAGTAATACCCCAAGACTGGGACAAGGGCCTGATTGTCAAACTCCCCAAGAAAGGAAACCTCCAAAACTGTGACAACTGGAGGGGCATCACCCTGCTGTCAGTACCATCTAAGGCCTTCTGCAGGATTCTACTGGCCAGAATTGACGCCGCTATTGACCGGACACTACGGCAAGAACAGGCAGGGTTCAGGAGAGAAAGGGGCTGCATAGACCAGATCTTTGCTCTGAGGAACATTATTGAGCAGTGCGTAGAATGGAACACCCCCCTGCACATCAACTTCATCGACTTTCGCAAAGCCTTTGACAGCCTACATCGTGACACCCTATGGAAGATTGTTAGGGCCTATGGAGTCCCCCCAAAACTGGTCACTCTCATAGGGCTGTTCTACCGTCACTTTGAATGCAGCGTCATTGTTAGTGGTGAGCCATCCACATGGTTCACTGTGGAGTCTGGTGTGCGGCAAGGGTGTACTATTTCCCCCATTCTCTTCCTGATTGCCATAGACTGGGTCATGCGGAATACAATTGACAGACCCAGGGGTATCCAGTGGACTTTGTTCTCCCAACTTGAAGACCTAGATTTTGCTGATGATCTTGCTGTCCTTGCACCAAAGCACATTCACCTGCAGGAGAAAACTGACAGACTGAACAAATTTGCCCAACAGGTAGGGCTGAACATAAATGCACCCAAAACCCAAGTGATGTGCATCAATGCCACCCCAGATGCACCAATCACAGTGAACGGGCACGCTCTTGACTATGCTGAGGAATTTACATACTTGGGAAGCCTCGTCAGCAAAGACAACTCTGCACAAAAAGATATTAGAGCAAGACTCGGAAAGGCACAGGGTGCTTTTGCTAGGCTACACTCCATCTGGAAGTCTAAGCAATACAGCTTAAGAACAAAGGTCCGACTCTACAACAGTAACGTAAAATCTGTGTTGTTGTACGGCTCGGAGTGCTGGCGAGTAGCATCTTACGACATGAAAAAAGTCGAAGCCTTCCATAATGGATGCCTCAGGAATCTCTGTCGAATCTTCTGGCCTGAGAAAATAACCAATGCACATCTATACAAGAAGACTAAGCGCAACAGTGTGGTGCTAGAGATCAAACGCCGCCGACTCAAATGGCTCGGACACGTTCTCAGGATGGACCAGGACCGCATCCCCAAGATCGCCCTACGATGGACTCCACCTGGAAAAAGGAAGCAAGGCCGGCCCAAGAACACCTGGCGGCGAACGGTGACAGCGGAGCTGAAGGAGATGAACCTAACCTGGGGCGAGGCACAGCATGCGGCACAAGACAGGTCCAGATGGAGGCAGATCGTCGAAGCCTTATGTCCCATTAGGGACGAAGAGGATTAATAAATAATAATAATTAGGCCTAAACATTCTAAATCATTCAAATGTAGGCACTGGGTATAGGCTATATTATAGGTACGAGTTACTCGATAGAATAAGGCTGTTGTTAAGATTTGGTTATATCGATTTGGATATCTCCATTAATTGTGCATCCGTGGAACACGTTTCTCATGTCCCCTTCGTCTCTGATGACTTTGCTTCCGACCACTCTTGCTCTCTTAGCCGGTGGCTCGGTGTTGGAAGTGCCTTCTCCAGCAAGGATATTACTCCAACGCTGTCTTTCATTGAGATTTGGTGCCCAGTAACTTTGAAGTGTTTCTTTCGTTGCGCAACATTTCAAAGACCTCAAATTATTTTTTTGTCTATAAGAGCATGACTCCCACCTGAATCATCCTCTTCGGCTTACCATTGATCAAAAGTCATCCCCCCCAAAAGATCGAAGTTAACATGAAACATGTTGTTGATGTGATTACTGTCAAACTTGAAATGACAACTAATAACGGTCGCGTTATTTTGATAACGCACCAATATGGAATGCTCCTCAGCTTAATTGTAAACAGGTGTACAGTTACTTTTTGAGTGTGCACTAATATGGAACGCTTCCCTTTTAAGGTAAATGTAAAAAGGCGCACAGTACTTTATCGCTCAATAATGCACACCTTAGAACTCCCTCTCAACCAATCAGAATGCTTGATTTCATCTACCCGTATTATAATAGAAATTATTTGACCTATCGCTAAGCCCCGCCCCCCTTAGTTACTGTTGCTAACTCGGACAAGCTATCGCAGCTGACTAGAGTTTTAGCCGTCAAAAGGGACTTCATTATGCAATGAATGGAGGGATACGTACATAATTTAAAAGTAGATCATCTCACGGTCATTCACGATATCCTGAATCGTGGATATCCAATGCTTGGCAATACCAGTATTGTTGATGCACCGCAGGGTTAGATTAGCTACTTTAATTTACCTTCAGTTAATTCAACTAATCTGGATAGGCACTGAGATGTAAACCTACGTGTATTAGTTTATTTACTAGCATTACCCTGTCCCTGACAGGGCAGTGTCCTAACTTTCTAGCTAGTGAATAAACGTTATACGTAGTTATAACGTTAACGTTAGCTAGTTTTAACCAGAGATAACTTGCCTAAACCTAGCATAACATCAGTGGTGAAAGTAAGCTGGTACTGTCAATGCCAATAATGTGATGACATCCTTGTTTATCTTCGTTACGTTGAGTTGACTGTGTGGTCTGCCACACAGCTTTATCCACCGGAGAAGTTTGGCCCTCTTGTTTTGGTTTGGGAAATTGGATCAAATATACCCCATTGCCCATCCTCTCATGATACCTCGTATCAGTGTTGCATCTACCCCATGCACATCGTTTGACCATTGTTTTACACTTAAATTACAACAAACCCGATAAAACAAGAGAAGAATCCTTTTTCCTAATGCTACTCTATGGAGTTGTAAACTGAAGATGTCCGAGTGCAGCTGTTACTAAACTGCCATTGGCCCGTTTGCGTTCGAGGGGCGGGGCTTAGCGATAGCTAACAGGCCTTCATGTGGAGCTTATCTATGCGGCATTGGACAGATCACATGGAAGCACACTGAGGTACCACAAAGCACTGTGATGAGGACGGGAAAGAACCACAGAAGAAGCTAATCTCCAGCGCTGATTGGCTGATTGTTATCAGGCAGATTTTCCCACAAAATTGCCCTTCAAAAGATAATCACGTCATCATTAACCTGGGGCCCGTTCTCCGTACGTCGCTAACACAGTTAGCTGGATTTGATTGTTGACGATTTGTCATTATCTTGGACTGTTCAGTTCTTCGAAGCTCATAGCTCATTCTGGACTTGCTGTCATAGCAACAAGTCCTTTCGCTTAAACCTGCTCGGGAGCAGGCTTATTTTATGTAAACAAGATTTGATTGCGACTTTATAAGCAGAGGTGATACAGGAAGTCTGTCACAGACATGTCTTGTCCGTTTTTACGACAAAAACCTGCCCAAAAAAAATAACTGTCGCGGAAGGTGCAAAAATAATGAGCAGAATTTAATATTAATCGCATATTGCGTGATAAACAGATAGCACAGCGAGACAGGCTACTATACTTTTTGAGAGATAGCCTATCGGTTTTCTTGTGAGGGTGTCATTTACATCATTAATTTGTTGGAACCACATTAAATTATATGACATTAGATGATCAACAAAGTAATTGTGAAAATAAAAAAAACAAAGACAAATAGGCCGAGCCTACTGTAATAAGCGATAAAACATCTAACGTGGTCACTACATTTAATTTGTCTGCTACTTTTTGCCAGCCCTCTCCTGGATTTTGCAGACTTTGAGGCGTTCCCTGCCGAGTAACCTCCGAGCAAGCTCTTGCTCTGCTTGGCTCTGTTGTGGAAAACACGGGGCTCTTTTTGGCCTTGGTAAGCAGCCATAGACTTATGTGAGCAGCCAATAGCAGCGTTGCTAATCAAGGTTTCTACTATCGATACATACCCCCTTTTAGACCAACGCATAACTCAATCCAGCTATACTAATCATAAACAACAAGGGTAAGTAAGACTTTATTTATATAGCACATTTCATACAAGAATTGTAGCTCAAGGTGCTTTACATAAAATCAATAAAAACGATGATACATTTACATTTATTCATTTAGCAGACGCTTTTATCCAAAGCGACTTCCAAGAGAGAGCTTTACAAAGTGCATAGGTCACTGATCATAACAACAAGATAGCCAAAAAACATCGCGAGTAGCCAAAACATGAAGCACACATTGTGAACAACCAAAGTAAGTGCCAAAGGGAAGAACCATAAGAGCATGTAGTTAAACAAGTTACAATTAAACAACATGAACAGCTATAAGTGCAAGTGTACCTGTGGAAAAAAGCAAGCAACAGTAATAAAACAATATATCACAGCGAGAACAAAAATTTAAATCAGTTACCACTAACCACAAGAGCAACAAGTCTCTAAGCAAGAGTCATTGTGATCCTTGAGGAAACTAACATCGGGTCAAGCGAACCGTTCCTAAGTACCGTTGTACTCCCGGAACAAGTGCGTCTTGAGCCTTTTCTTGAAGGTGGAGAGACAGTCAGTGTCTCTGATGGAGGTGGGGAGTTGATTCCACCACTGGGGGGCCAGACAGGAGAAGAGCTTGTGTTGGGACCGGGCGGTCTTGAGCGGTGGGACCACCAGGCGGTTGTCTGAAGAAGACCGTAGGTGACGGGTGGGGGTGTAAGGCTGCAGGAGAGACTTGATGTAGACGGGTGCAGTCCCGTTCACTGCTCGGAAGGTCAATACCAGGGTCTTGAATCTGATACGGGCCATGATAGGTAGCCAGTGGAGAGAGATGAGGAGCGGGGTAACATGGGAGCGTCTGGGTAGATTGTAGATCAGGCGGGCCGCCGCGTTCTGAATCCTCTGAAGAGGGCGGGTTGCACATGCTGGGAGACCAGCGAGCAGCGAGTTGCAATAGTCCAACTTGGAGAGGACGAGTGCTTGGACTAGCAGCTGGGTGGAGTGCTCAGACAGGTATCTCCTGATCTTCCGGATGTTGTAGAGGGTGAATCTACACGACCGGGAGACCGCAGCAATGTGGGCCGTGAGGGAGAGCTCGTCGTCCATGGTAACCCCAAGGTTCCTGATACAAGTGATAAAAGTAATAATTAAAATAGCAAATTATGAAAAACAATAATATAACAATAAATAAAAGTAGTAAAACCCTTCTGAGATAAAATTACTTAAATACTTCGGTAAAAAGGTAGGTTTTAAGCTGTATTTAAAAAATGTCTAGCGTATTTGCTTCCCTAATATTTATGGGTAATTTGTTCCATAGTTTTGGGGCGTAATTGACAAAGGCCGAATCACCAATCTTCTTATGACTGCTTCTGGTGACCTCTAATAGGCCTGCATTTGATGATCGCAGTGTTCTAGCTGGTGTGTAGTTTATAAGGGAGTTAGCAATGTAGCTAGGTCCTTGTCCGTGTAGAGCTTTGTATGTGAGGAAAAGGACCTTAAAGTCAATTCTGAAGGTAACGGGGAGCCAGTGTAAAGTAGCTAGGACAGGACTAATGTGTTCTCTCCTTTTAGTTTTGGTTAATAATCTAGCTGCAGAATTTTGAATGAGCTGTAGTCTTTCAGTGGTTTTCTTGGGAAGACCAGTGAAAAGTGCGTTACAGTAGTCCAGCCGGCTGGATATAAAAGCATGAATTAACTTCTCTGCATCATTTTGTTTTATGAATGGTCGTACCTTTGCTATATTCCTCAGGTGAAAGAAAGCTGTTTTGGTCACTTTATTAATGTGAGAGTTGAAATTCAAATCTGACTCCAGGATTACACCGAGACTCGTCACCTCTGGTTTAAGACAGGGGGTTAAGCCTCCTAGATTCTTAGTAAGCATCTCTCTTTTGGATTTGGGGCCACATAGTAGGACTTTGGTTTTGTCTTCATTTAATTTAAGAAAGTTATCATTCATCCATTTGTTTATTGCCAACAATGGAATTATTGGTAATGGAATTGATGGCCGTTGCATCGTTGGGTTCAGTGGATATATATAGTTGTGTGTCATCCGCATGGCTATGGAAATCTATGTTATGTTCTCTGATTATGTCGCCGAGTGATAACATATAAAGAGAAAAAAGTAATGGACCTAAGCAGCTTCCTTGAGCAACCCCGTAGCAGTTCTCATGTTTCTTGGACCTATGGTCTCCTAAACTAACATAAAACTTCCTTCCTGTGATATATGATTTCATCCAGTTCAATACACTATCCGTGAACCCAATAAGCTTTTCCAGTCTATTGATTAGGATGTCGTGATCAATGGTATCAAATGCTGCACTGAGATCTAACAGGATAAGGATAGAGACTTTATTTGCATCAGAGTTTAGTCTGAGGTCGCTAATTATTTTGGTGAGAGCAGTTTCAGTACTGTGATATTTCCTGAAACCTGACTGCGAGACTTCCAGGATGTTATTTTCTTCAAGAAAATAATTTAATTGGACTAAAACTATCTTTTCCAGTACTTTACTAATAAATGGAAGGTTTGATATTGGTCTGTAATTTGCAAGTAGACTGTTCAACCCAATTTGGGTTTCTTTAATAGGGGCTTTACAACAGCTGTTTTGAAGGCATCTGGGAAGACGCCAGTTCTAAGGGATGTGTTTATAATCTCTAGCACCGGACCTGAGACACTATCAAACACTCCTTCCAACTTCTTCCAACACACAGGGTGTTGGAAGAACCGAATTATCCAGATCATGATTAGCACGATGATGTCATCTTGGATGTGTCATTTGATCTCGGATTTAATAAGAGACGTATGGAGAACAGGCCCCTGCAGGCTGCACTCTGAGTAGGGCTGTGAGAAAATAATAAATAAAAATATAGCTGCAAGCAGCAATGGTGGATAAAATTGACATAATAGATAGTTACACTGGGATTAACTTGAAACTGTAATTTCTGTCATAAAAAAAAAAAAAAGTTTATACCTTTGCCTGGATGAGAACTCACCACCCTTCGCACATCAGTACTGCGTCTCATCCTACTAAGCCATTCACAGACTTAGGCTTTTGATTGTTCAGTTTTTCTATCAGGAAATTAGACATTTCTCCAATGGCAAGCATTGTCAGATTTGGTTAAAGTTCAAACAGCTGTAATTTAGTCCTATTTGAATATGGGACATAAAAATGGGACAACGGGATGACTGGGTTGCTGCTGTAAAGAATAGCTTACTCGTAGTGCTTTAAAAAGGTTGTTTGGGGTGCCATAACATGTCATGGAAGGGATTTCAAATCATGCCTAGCATCAGTGGCGATTTGTCCTGGCTTAGGTTACTGAAATGAATTTGTGCAACAGGCAAGGGATCCACCTGAACAATCAATATACTTCATTAAAGCTAACTCGGTTGTGAATTTGACACTACCATGCATAGACTCCAAGTAGCTAGCTACTGTGGTAAACCTGTCTTGTTTAGCAGTGGCTTACACAGTCTCGCTAAACAGATGATCGGAGTGTTGTTATGGGCTCAAATAAACACTCATTGCTATGTTTTACAACCGGAGGACTGAACGGAAGACTAGAAACCGTTCTGTCCCAAAAAAAATCTGGACTTTGCCATGTTCAGTAACTGGATAATAAAATAAGGCAAGCATTGTCAGATTTGGTCCAAGCTCAAGCAGAAAATTTGCAGGGTACTTTAGGGGGGTGTCACCTTAAAGCCTATTAGGTTTGAAAAACCATCATTCAAAATGACATTTGATTTAGTGACACAAACATATTGAGGCAATGTGGACATTTACATAAATACACCCCTTTCAGCCATTTTGTATTTGATTCAACTGTCTTAAGTAACGTTTTTAAATACATCAATGATACATATCTGTACAAAATTCCAAGTCAATTACAACTTTGGTTCAAGAGAAGAGGAATTTTGAAGGTTTTCCCAAATTATCACTGTACAGGACAATCCATCATGGTGGACCTTATGGGTCCTTGAGGCTTTTTTGTTCCTCATGACAAATGAGGCATGCACACCAAGTTTCAGAAGAATTGGAGCAATGGGGTGGAAATGCCATCACTCAAAGTGGACATTTGGGCGTGGCCTGTGGCGCCCCCTATGTTCTGATGTGGGCCAGTCTGTGTTTGGGCGGTATTTGTGGCATGTTGTATCAATATGCCAAATTTCAAAACTTTTTACCAATGTGTTCATGAGATAAATTACAATAATAAATATAGCTGCAAGCAGCGATGCGGGTTCCTCCGCAAAATGGCAAAATATTATAAACATGTAATGTATAATTAATCTATGGCATTGCATACCATATCATTGTTGTTGAAACGTTTTCCATATGCATATATAATTATAATATTTTGAAGACTGATCAAATTATTTCAAAGATTATAAATGTGACCATTCATTAAATCTAAGGTGGAATGAAACCACCGCGCTAGTGGTTGTTTTGATTTCATTCTGCGAGTTTAGAAGTACAACAAGTGAGAAAATGACTGTGGTAATTGTTAAACAATGTCAATGCTGTTGCTGTATTTGGCTGTTCATTGAGATTGGGGAACAAAAAGTTGTCCACAATCAAGATATGTAAATTTCCTATAAAAACAAGACATGGGGATGACCTGGTTTAGCCTGGCTGCCAGCCCAACTTCTCCCCGCCCACAAAAGAATTTGGTCGGGAAGTTGGGTCTGGAGGGTCTCGTATTGGGAACAACTACATAAAACCAGGATCTGGACGGACCAATGAAATTGCCAGGGCGGGCTTTATACGATGATGGACAGATGATCAACAGTAACGTAATCAACAACGTCACGAAAGAGCCCTTGGGTTGAATTCGTTTTCAACAAACAACATATTACGTTGCTCTGATTGGTTGTAGGTCTATCCAATTGAGCGAAGAGGCATTTGTTTTACGAGTTCGGTTGAAACAGGCCCCGTAGTCACAGCCCAACGGAGAGTTTTCAGACTCATATTCTGACTAGAATTATGAGTATGACAACGTCAGGCTAGACCTGGTTGCTGCTGTAAAGAATATATTACTCATAGTGCTTAGATTAGGTTGTTTGGGGTGCCATAACTCAACATAAGTCATGGAAGAGAATTTCAAATCATGCCTAGCATCAGTGGCCATGTGTCCTAGCTTAGGTCACTGAAATAATTTGCGCAACAGGCAAGGGATCCACCTGAACAATCAATATACTTCATTAGAGCTAACTCAGTTGTGAATCTAACACTACCATGTGTAGCTAGCTACTGTGGTGAACCTGGCTTGTGTTGCAGTGGTTTACACAGTCTCGCTAAACAGATGTGTTGTGATGGGCTCAAATAAACACGCATTGCTATGTTTTACAACCGGAGGATTTATCGGGAGACTAGAAACCGTTTGGTCAGAATAAAAAATTAAAAACTATGCCTCTGACTGGTATTGAACCTTGATTACCAGCACAACATCTCAGCCAATTGAGCCATTCCCAGGCATGGAATACACAAAGTTCAATAACTGGATAATTAAAAAAAGCTGTTTCTCCAATGGCGAGCATTGTCAGATTTGGTCCAAGTTCAAACAGCTGTAATTCAGTCATATTTTGACATATCAAGGTGAAACTTTGCATGGTACTTCAGAGGCATGTCACCTTAAAGCTTATTAGGTTTGAACCATCCTTCAAAAATACATTTGATTTAGTGACACAAACATATTGAGGCAATGTGGACATTTACATAAATACACCCATTTCAGCCATTTTGTACTTGATTCAATTGCCTTCAAATTGGACTTTTGGGCGTGGCCTGTGGCGCCCCCTATGGTCCGACATGGCCCATATTTGGTGTGGGGGTACCCACTTGGATGTAGTATCAATGTGCCAAATTAGAACATTTATGACCAGGGACTTTTTGAGATATTGGGGCGCAAGGAGAAGAAAAATAATAATAATAAGAAGAAGAATACCAACAATAACAATAGGTTCCCTCCTACCGGAGGAACCTAATAAGAATACCAACAATAACAATAGGTTTCCTCCTACCGGAGGAACCTAATAATACCAACAATTACAATAGGGTTCCTCCTGACGGAGGAATCCTAAAAAGAATGTGGCCGCGGTAAAATAATTAATAAAAAGAGTGGGGCTGCTGTGAGTGCAGGCAACCTAGGGACAGCATCCATATTTCAACCCAGTGCCATGACAACACCGGCCCTCGCGGCCAAAAAAACAGACCGGCCCACCGGGAATTCTCCCGATTAGCCAATCCGGGCCTGGACACCAGGCAATAAGTGGGTAGATCTTTGTGCACCGGTGTTTGAGCCCTGCAGAATTGAGAACAGTCCATGTCATAACGTCACAGACTTCTTCTTTACTAGTATGGATTGCATGGATACATTTATGGGGAGATAGCAGTTGCAAGTTAATTTGTCCTTTTAAACAAGTATAAGTACATTGGAATACTTGGGGTTGCTCGTCTCAACTGTTTCCTAGTGGTCTAACTTCTTCAGCTGGAAGAGAGGAAGAGTGAGGGGGGGCCTAGCTGGGGCAGGGGATGAGGAGAGCAGTAAATCCAAACGGGTTCAGGTGGGGGACAGGGAAAGTAGACAGTCCCAACCAGGGTGAGATGTCACAGGGGTGGATGATTTTAATCCAGCCCGGGGTGTTCGAAGATATACTGTTCGGTGAGCATGTGCACTGCCTGGGAAATAAGTTAATTCATGTCATGATGCTCCACCATCAGTGGTCTCTCAACGGATGACTGCCAGGGTGGGTCATGTCTTTGTTGATGGAGGCTCTGCTCTCAGCATGTAGTGTACAGGGTGCTGATCCCTGGTAGCTCAACTATGATGACCTCTGTGCTGCTTTCACAATCCCCTGACTAGCCTGCCTGTGCTAGGCGGTTGTGTTGATGTACCACACTTGCACCACACCACGGTAATGTTTACAAGAGTCAGTGTGCTAAAACACACCTCCTTAAGAACCTTAAAAGGTGGACATCCATAAATAGCCATTAACTCTTGTTGTATCATTCAAACTTTGCCGACTGAAGAAACAATTGGTACACATAAAATTGGTCAAAACTCGGGTTCGCTTCTGAATATTAACGATATCTTGATGTCAAAATGGCCACTGCACTCTGACCTTTCGATTGACACCTCAATTGACCCAATAGGAGCTTCTATGCCATACCCATAGCCTTCTAAAGCCAACCAGGTGGTTCCCAAAATCCATGCGTCCTGCCCCCCCCCCCCCCCCTTGTGTTCAAGCTTCTTTACTCAAAACCAGTAGGACTTACAGGGACCCTGACAACAGGGGAAGGAAATTCAGAGTGTCACCTTTCAAAAGAGACCACAACCATGCATGTACTCCAAATTGTTCAAGAACAGCTTTCAATTTACTTTGGGTATGCCTTGTTTAGGCGTTTTGGGCGAATTTGACAGGATTCTTAAGAGGAAGGAAAACCTTTACAAATTAAAGTGCTATAACAAAATAAAACATGTTGACACACAACATCTAAAACATTTATGGAGTTATGACATTTTAGTGCAGACCATCCCTGTGGTGTAGCAGGAAAGGAGGCCGATGCAGGAATGATGGTGCAAATAATAACGTTTTATTTTCTAACAAAAACAAGACTTAAATATAGCTGCAGGCAGCAATGGCGGGTTCCTCCTCAACATTGCAACTATTTCTAAATTGACAGGACACAGACATGTATTTCATACATGTACACAACATTTCAAGACAATTGGAGCAATTTAGAAATTCTTACAAAATTGTCACTATAGAGAAAAATCAATGCTGCCGACATTATGGGTTCTTGAGGCTTTTTTGTTCCCCATGCGCAATAATGCATACATACCAACTTTCAGACATCTTGGCCTGATGGGGTCAAAATGCCACCCTTTTGAAAGTCAGAACTTTGAAGCGTGTTCTGTAAGGACACCTATGCTCTGGTCAGGCCTATCATGCAGAGATCCATTCTTTAAAAGTTTTGAGGTTTAAAAGTAGCCCAAAAACCTGCCACCCGCAACCAATACATTTTCACCCACAAGACTGATTTCAAAGTTCTCCGATTTGGTAAGAAAAACACAGATATTGTAACACTTCCTAAATTGATCTTATTCCTGAATCTCAGTCAATACACAAGTGACAAGAGTCATGAGGACAACTGGGCTAAGACAGAGCGCATGGTCAGCTGCTTGCGATTGTAGCTGGTAAGTGTAAAGTAGACTTGTTATAAAAAAAGTTTTAGTCTCTCTGGTACGATTAAACTACACAACATGCACAATCAGGGTGACCAACAGGATTATCTTAACTAACAAACAATAAGATTACACACATTTAACTGAACGAACTGAACTGAAATCCCCTGCACCGCTTTTCTAACCAAACTATTTTCCACAACTCTTTCCCTTTTTTGGCACTGCATGCTGGGTACACAAGGGCTCTGACGCTACAATATGATTATATAGCTAACAATGTATATGTAAAGATAACAACCAAGCTAGCAATCTCGCCAAATCTGACTGCAGTTTTGTACACCATCTGTACTGTGTTATGGTTGTTTGAGTTAAAGAACTTGCTAAATGAATTAAATGTCTGTTTTATGTCAAATCCAACTATGAATGTATAAAAAAGAGTTCCAATCAAATCAGATTTGTTTTAAACCTTGAGGTTTAAAAGGCTACCTTTGCCTAAACTGACATGCACCAACTCAGAGCACTGAGTTTCAACATCAATTTACACATTTAGTCTCTATTTTTACTCTACTCTTAATGCATGACTATGTTTAACTTATGCTCGGCACCTCTTTGTCACCAACTGTCTCTGGAGTGGGGGGTGGGGGCTTTATATCCAACAAATGACACCCCTGAACTTTTAAAAACAGATCTATTAGTATCCTATGACTTCTTCTCCAATTGGGCCTTGATACAATGTCATCTAATATTTTTCTGCCCATTCTGCACAGTTTTTAGGGACTTTCCACACCAGCACCCTATGCCCAGTTCCTATATTCTGCCCTACTACATGTGTTTTCCAACACCAGTTACAATCAACCCTGGGTTATAGCCCTTCACCATTGCATGGTGAACTGGTGTTACTGGTCCAACTCCATGTCCAAGCCCATGGTATCTGTGGAGGAATAGTCATCACACTTGTCAAACCCTCTGTTCTGTCCTCCTTATACTGTGCCCGAGTATAATTTGACAGGCAGCTTCCCACAAACAATCCCACAAACAATCCACTGGAGATGTTTAGTTAAAACTGGAGAGAATAAATAACAATGTATCACAATGAGATGTTACAAAATAAATACAGCAGCATGTTACAATGTACAGGCTTATAAAACAAATAGATTATGAAACTGTACGAGTTGGGCTATACAGTATGGAGTAGAATGTTCATAGCCTACGTACTTTACTTACTAGCTTAGATGAGCTAAAGCAGGGTTCTCCAATCCTGGTCCTCGAGGGCCGCTGTCCTGCATGTTTTGTTGTTATCAAGCTCTGTGGAAGCCGGGTAATGACCATTCATTTGAAAAACTAAGGCAGTATTGTTTCTGAACAAAAATGAAGATTAAACATTATGGACGGCATACTGTATACATTTTCTTAGTATGAGTTTGAGTTAGTTTGTACCTTTAAAAACATGAGAATCTCAGAAGCTTAAAAATCAATTGACGAACAACAAGGCTATGTAGGCATGAACAATTCTGACTTCGAAGCTGCGTCAACTGAAACAACGTAACACGACGTCACCACGTCACTTGCATTAAAGACTGTCTTTAAACGGTCTATTTAATGTAACTGGCCTTTCTAACAGTACAACTGGCCCCAGCTTGCCCACCTATGGTCTCGAACCTCCCCTAGGTGCATTGCAAATCAAGACGAGCCTTTTCGTAAGGCCCAGTGGCAGACTCATGCTGTCTGAGGCCGTCAAATGTCAGCACTCATGGAATGCCTCTTGTCCGATGAAAGTAGACCTACTTGATTGAAACTAATTATTGTGTACACATTTATATTCAAATTATAAACAAACAAGAAAAATTGTACGTGGACAAAGCCGCCCTCCTAATTGCACTCTTATTTACATAGCTACTGTGGTCTCAAACTAGCATAACTACATATGTGTCCTACACATACATATATAATTAATCAATTGGAGTCATGGTTCATAAGAAGATATTTGTACGTTTTTCAAAATGTTCATGGCGGACTGTATGGGTCACCAATGGCTGTTCTGTTTCCCATGAGAAATAAGGCATGTATAGCAAGTTTCAGATATTTTAGACTCATGGGTGGAAATGCCTTCACTTTGAAAATTGGGGCGTGGCCTGTAGCGCCACCTATGGGCAATGGTGGGCCATTTGTGGTGTGGTAGTTACTCATGGCCTATACTTTCAATGTTTCAGAATTTGGAAAACTTTTTACCATGGCATACACATGGGCGGTGCGTCCCATTGGGCAAGTCGGGCAGTTGCCCAGGGCCTCGGCCACCAGGGGGGCCTCGTTGTATTGACGTTTTTTTTCAGTTTTTTTGTTGTTGTAATAATTAAAATAAATCACTTGTCATTGCAAACGAATGACAATTCGAAACACAATTCTTTAATTCTATTCTTTATAGCTACATTTTATCTTAAATCCATCATGGAACATATGATTCAGGTCATGAAGTTTCTGTCAGGAGAATTTGTCGTGTGGTGGAGTGTGTATGATTGCAGAAACATGAAACGATTTCAAAGTGGCAGTGAAAAAATAAATAAGAAAAGGGAGGAAATTACCTAAGCTAACGCAGTTTTTCCAATCAAAGAATGCGTCCGTGGAAGATGAAGACATTTCTGATCATGTTTCAAGTGCTGCTGGGCCAAGTTTAGCTATTGCTAGCAGCAGCAGACAAACAGCCACTTCAACACCAACTATCCCTGCCTGCCTTGCTTCTAAAAACGATGAGCCATCATCATGTACCACATCTGCCCATATCCCTGACACTGACACCTGCACTGAGGAGGCACATGATACTGCCATGGTCATCATCCCTGTTCAAACACAAGCACAGCTGGATGATGTCAGCAATGTGAGTAACCCCAATGATACAGTGATCAGTGAAGACCCAGCATTATGGCGTGATATAATAACAGATAGTGAGATAATTGAAATTGTTAGAACAAGACTAGTACAAATTATGAACTTTAATTACCCCCAAAACACAGATAACCCGCCAAGGAGATTCACGATTGAAAACTTTGAAATGAAAAACGGGGAACAAATTACAAGGAAGTGGCTAGTCTACTCGACCAGTGCCGATGCAGTTTATTGTTTTTGTTTGCTTCGGGAAAAACAAAATCGCACTCAGCACCAATGGATTTTGTGCATGGAAACATATCGGAGAACATCTCAGAAGTCATGAGCACAGCAGGGAGCACGTCGATAATATGGAGAATTGGCGCCAACTTGGCGCCAAGATTGAAACTAAACACGTCAATTGTGCAGTGAGGGTGAGGGCTTGGTCAGCCCACCCTTTTCAGAAAACCTTGGATGTGTGTGCGTCTCCCTAAGCTTGCGTGTGTGTCAAGAGCCAGGATGTGTCTGTGAGAATTTGGAGCGTGCATGCTGTGGAGCAAGGGAGACAGTATTTTGGAGGAAGCCATTGCAATGAGCCAAGCATGCACAAGCATGCACATTTCAAATATTCACAATAAACATTCAACTATTTCTCAGATTTGTGTACTTAACCTTGTCAAGAGTCTTTATATGAACTTTGGAATTCAGAATATTGGTTAATGAATAGTGGATGTGTAAAGCAATATTTTAGCAAAAACGTATATTTCTATTTAATTCAATAATTTTGGATATATGAAGTTTCCTTTGCACATGGTGACATTTTGTAGTGTCTTCCTTGTGTCTGAAACAGATCAAGTCCCTAGGTCAATGTGGCACTTATTTATGGACACATGAAATGCAAATTCACCCTTATGTTAATAATGTTGCCATTTTGTAATATATTCCTTATTGCTTATCACCCTATACCAGTTGGCGACTGCTGGTCTTTCAAAGAGGGGAAGCTCATTTTTGGCCTACATCCTAAAAATGACTAGTTCACTGGCTAGTTCACCCCTACGACACTAGCCTAGCCTACTGAATGAATGAACGAACGATCTAACAAACAATATTAATCAAGGAGGAAATGTGGAAATTGGGTTAAACTGAAACAAGGAACGTGGTGTATAATTGTATGAAATGTATGATGAAAATTGGTTAGCAATTTCGCCAAGCAAATACCAAGAAATAGGTTGATGCAGCTTCGGTGACTTTTGTGACACGCACCCCTAGCCAGCCACAATGTCAAATTAATTGTAACATGCAGTCTACACACAGCCCAGCGAACGTGCACACACACAGCCCAGCGAACACATATATACAAACAACTCGATTGAACAATTTAATTATCAGGCTGTGGCCGCCTATTGAAAAGAACATAGGCTAGATAATCAGTGTGGGACTAGTTTAACCCTCGTGCTGCCTTCGGGTCACATGACCCAAAGGTTCATAATGAACCATCGTTGTGTTTACCCAATTTTACCCAATACAAAAACAAATAAAAATAATTTTCTTTTAACCTTCGCAATGTGGGGGGTCTGAGACAGCCCGACGGTTAAAAGAAAATGCTTCACTGTATTTTTGTATGCGGTAAAGTTGTCGCAATACGACGGTGGGTCACAATGACTGATGGGTCAGAATGACCCGAAGAGAACACAAGGGTTAAGTCCACTCGTCTACTTTTTTGAAGGCAAAGTCACGAATCAAATCGTTAAAGTAAATTTGGCGAAGCAGGTCAAACTCGTTTGACATCACCTTCATGCGAAGCCATTGTTGTCTTGCATGCTTTGATACCGGCAACGACACGTGACGCTAAGAGAACGTGGACTTCACTACGGGTGGGTAAATGCATCAAAAATATGTATTATTATTATTTATTTTTATCTCCCGTGCCGGGGCCCCCTAGTGGCCGGGGCCCGGGGCAGCAGCCCTTCCTCCCCATTGCACAAACGTGGCCCTGGCAGCACCACCCTGACAGAATTTAAAATAATATGACTTGAAAATCCACCACCGCGGCACAGCCCTGCAGTAGCGGACTGGCCATCGGGAGCACCGGGAGAAGAATTAACGATGGAAAACCAGGCTAAGAAACGTAAGGGTGGGGCTGAAAAATTAAGAGACAAAAAGACATCACCTTCACTAGACAAGGTTTTACCAATTGAAAAACGGCTATGTTTATTTTACACAAAGCTCAAAAACTCTTTTGTGCTCAAATAAAGGCCAAAAAAATTGTCTCACGTGCATAGCATGCTGGCATTAACTATCGAATAGTGATGGGAAGTTCGGATCATTTTACTGACTCGGTTCTTTGAATCTCGTTCAGTAAAATGAAAGATTTTTTTCCGAGTCATTAGTTCATTTCAACAGGGGGGGGGGGGGGGGGGGTTGTTGCTAAACATTTTATAACCAGTGGCCTAAATACGTCCACTGCAAACATTTATCATGTTCTCATGTAGGCCTATATGTTAGTGCATGTAAACCAGCAGATACAATTTTTTAAGAAATTCCTGAATTAAAATAATGCATCTTGACAGTTTGTATGATTTGAAATTGTCATTTATTATCACACTAGCATTTAATTATCATGGCAAACAATTACACTGCACTGAACTGTAAGTAAAGTACAAAAAATGTAAATAACGAAACCTGTAATTATTACTTGGGAACGAATATCATTCACGTCTTACTTAACCTAGTCACGCGAAAGTGAACAAGGTAAACAAATCCTTTCTGTTTCCTCTTCTGAGCCTATGCAGGTCATGTGAAAAATTATCCAAAGAGCCGTACCCGAAGACCCAGTCAAAATGAACAAATAATTTCTGTTTCCTCTAGCTACCAGTACTGAGCCAATGCAGGTCAAGTGAAAAATGATCCAAAGACTCGTACCCAGCAGATAAACGAATCGTTCACCTCCCGACCGTGTCTTCGGATCAATGTTTTGTTCTTCTGCCAACCGAGTCTTCGGATCAATGTTTCGTTCTTCTGCCAACCGAGTCTTCGGATCAATGTTTCGTTCTTCTGCCAACCGAGTCTTCGGATCAATGATTCGTTCATTGTGCAAAATATGTATACGTACACCACCTCCGTGGATGCTGGGGTCGCAAGTCACTGGCACCATTATTTTAGGGGTCGTGGGCTGAAATGTTTGGGAAGCCCTGCCATAGGGTTTAACCAAAATCTAAATCTAGGTATCGGCAACTTTGGTTTGCATTAAGATAGCCATAAACCCCACTTTAGCTGCTAGTGTTAGCAAACACTAGCTAGTCTGAGAACAGTCTGTTAACATGAATATTTGCATCCAACTTTGGTAGCAAATCTATGCATTATTCCATGGTAAACCAGAGTTATTGCATTAGTTATGTTTTCCAGATTCTTGTCATTTATGCTATATGCTACTTTATATTTTCCAGTTTTCAGCTCAGCAACCTCGGTTTTGCATATTCTAAGATAGCCGTAAACCCCCATTTGGCTGCTACATTCCCAGTGTTAGCAAACGCTAGTCTGTTAACATGAATATTTACAAGCCTCCAAGCACAGACGTCACACTTTAAATTCTACCTGTTGCCTTTCACCACCATCCACTTATTTAACTGCTGAACCCAAAGGTTCACAACGACCCATCGACAACTTTACCCAATCCAAAAACAAATAAAAAGCTTTTTTTTTTTACCTTTGCGCTGTGGGGGGTGTGAGACAGCCCGACGGTTAAAATAAAATGCTTAACTTTATTTTTGTATGAGGTAAAGATTTCGCAACACGTGGGGGTGTCACAATGACTGAAGGGTCACAATGACCCGAAGATAACACAAGGGTTAACCACTGCAAAAAAAATCACAAATACCATAAATATACAAATCATAACTCTAAGAATTAATTTATTATTTAAGTGTAAGTTCGACAGATAAGTCTTGAGACCCCTCTTGAAGGGTCCAAAACTATCACATGAACGCAGAACACTAGGCAACTCATATCATGCACGCATATTTTAAGAGGACTGTCTACAGGGAATGTGTCTGACCAATCACGGTGGGTGAGGGCCGCCTGGGCCAAAAATGCCATGGCCGATTTTTTGTCCCAGTCCAGCCCTGTTTGCACCTTGTGGTAAACCCTCTGTATTGTCTCTCACTAAGTCTTCTCTTAATGGCAGACTTGGATAGTGATATGCCTACCTTTGGAGAGTGTTATTCACTTGGCTGGATAGTGTGAAAGGGTTTTTCTTCTCAATTTTTTTTGCGACGTTGTTAAGTCGGCAGGTGTGTGTTGCTTAGCCTTAACTGAAAAGTGTTGCGGGAAACCCTGCCCAATTGCTCTGAAAGTGCCAAGTCAATGAATGGGATAGTTAAGATGAGTTCAAGACAAGTTCAAGACAAAATCAATGTATTTATCACACAAATGTGTGGTGCTGGTGTCTGTTACACTCAAGTTCAGTATCACAGAAGACTGGATAATGAATACAGGAAATCAAGAGAGTATATGGTATCACAATATGGGAGGATACAAGGTGATTAACATAGCCTTTGCAGGCACTGAAAAAGGACACAGAATGCCAGATAGCTTTTGTTTAGGTCTTTAGATAGGGCTCCTAGAAATGGCCTTGTCACTCCTTCTATTTTCCTTATTCAAAGTTGCATGGCATTATACACTTTGGTAGTATTGTGACCTCTGATCTACCGTAGTGTCACAGGCATTTCCTAGTCGCTTCTTACAAAGACCCAACTTATGGCTATACAGGCATAATAAAACAGTATAATGACAGTTTGTCAATGATACAAGAAACATAATTAATATATAGGCATATTTCTCTCCTGGACATAACCAAGGGTTATGTGCTCATGAGCTTAATATTGCAAGGTATATAGATCAAACATTGTTTATTATATTCAGAACATTTCAAACAGTATAGAAGTAATAAAGTAATCATTATCTTTAATTGTTGTTAACTGATCAATGGTTTAAGGACAAACCTCTTCATTATCTTTTTAATGCCGTCTTATCGGACGTGGCCCAATGGGCTTGTGCTGGCTAACACAGGTGGTAATGTGGTAATGAGCGGATGACGTGCGCTGCTCGAATGCCATGCCTGAACTAGCTTCGCTCATGTGTTAGCTATGTTAGCAACCTAGTGCAGTCGCAATGCCGATGTTAAAGCTCAATGAATAACCAGTAGCCTGCAAAATACATAATGTCACTGCCAATGAATATTATTTCTTAACCTTAATTTAAACAAGATTGGGTTGAGTGGGGAATTGTTTTCTCTCTTGCAATAATCGTTATCTGGTTTCCCCTCAGAAACGAATGAAGTGGTAGCACTTCACTAGCATTTTAAACGTTTTAAGGAGGTCAAAACAGCCGTGTTAAGACAATTTCTGTCGTCTTAAGATGGCCAAATTTCTCGTCTTAACGTGAACACTAAATTTCAGGTTTTGGCACATATGGCTTTCCATAATTCCGCACTCACGTGTGATCTAATTCTCGTATCACTTCTCCCATGTAAGTAAGTACATTTTATTTATAAAGCACACTCTCAACACAGCAAGGCTGACCGAGGTGCCGAACAAAAGCACAAAAATAATAATACAAATACATTTAAAAAACACTATAAAATACATAGTAAAAACAAAATACAAAACAGTCAACAACAGCAAAACAAGTAACATCACAACTCAAGTAGTGGGAACATATAAGTGGGTCTTAAGCCTGGATTTAAAAACAGACAATGAGGGAGCCTGCCTAATAGAAAGGGGAAGCTGATTCCACAGCCTAGGACCAGCAACTGCAAAGGCCCTATCACCTGTGCGTATACAGCGTGATCGGGGAGTATACAAAAGTAGCTTGTCCGCAGACCTCAGTGACCTAAAGGGTGCGTGCAATTTTAAGAGGTCAGAAATATATGAAGGACATATATTAATGTCCATTAAGAGCTTTAAAAACAAACAATAACATTTTAAAGATCCAAGATGGCGCCGATGATGGCTGCCTCGGTCGTTAAGTGCGCTCTTTTTTGTCTTTTTTATGTTGTAATTTACGGCAACTTATATTTTATTTTATTGTATATTTAATTCAATTCTAATCCCACTTAGTACTGCTAGTTTATGTACCCTTAGTATAGATAGTCCACATATTTAAATTTTAGGTCCCTATATGTTTATTGTATGCACCTTCCTGCCAAAGCAAATTCCTTGTCTGTGCAAACTTTCATGGCGAATAAATCCCATTCTGATTCTGATTTAAAATGTTTTCTAAAATGGACAGGAAGCCAGTGCAAAGAGGCCAAGACAGGGGTAATGTGGTCAAACTTTCTAGTGGACGATAAAATTCTGGCAGCAGCATTCTTCACCATCTGAAGGCAGGCGATTGAGGACTGGGGGAGACCATCATAAAGGGAATTACAGTAATCTAAACGTGAGGTGATAAAAGCATGAATAACAGTTTCAAGGTCTTTAAAAGACAATGCAGATTTAACCTTAGAGATCAGTCGTAACTGATAGAAACTATTTTTCACCACTGAGTTTATCTGCTTGACTAACCCAAGGTCCGAGTCAATAATGAACCCAAGATTCTTAACATGAGAGCTGACACTAGGGAAAAAATTACTAATCATGTTAGCAAGACTAGCTCTAGGGCCAGCAGGACACAAATTATTACTTCAGTCTTTTCATCGTTTAGTTGGATAAAGTTACTTGAAAGCCACTTTTTTATATCCGCAATTCAGTCTAAGAGAGGTTGAACAGTATCATTGGGTTTCAAAGTCAGATAAAGTTGAAGCATAAAAATGAAACGAGATGTTGTGTTTCCTAATGATATCTTCCAGAGGAAGCATATACAGGTTAAAAAGGATCGGCCCCAAAATTGACCCCTGCGGAACCCCAGAGGAAACAGGAGCTACGGAAGAAGAAAAACTATATAGTCTATAGTGACTGAAAAGGCCCTGTCAGTGAGATAGGATCTGAACCACTGTAGTGCAGTCCCCTTTACCCCAACCCAGTGTTCCAACCTCGCGATGAGGATGTCATGATCCACCGTATCAAAGGCAGCGGTGAGACTGCCTTTAATGTACTCTGTCCGGGCAGGATATAATAACAGCCCCTACAGAATGTGACTAATGTACAAAACACCATGTCTTAGTAGAAAACACAAGATACAAAGATACAAAATAAGAATAGCTCAAAAGTAAACTCAATAGGGGTTATGCGCAACATTCTTCCGGGTTCTACAAAACAGATGTAACTACTTCCGGCCGTCCGCTACTGAGGTAAACACAGCGTAGTAATGGCCACCTTCGGTGTTTACAGGAGCTACCCTTAATTACAATTTCCGATGTACACCGTATTGCCAAACGGACGTCCAGAGCCCCGAGTACTCTGTTAGACAAGGTATTTAAGTTTTACGCCTTCTCATTTATTCATAATTATAAAGGTATGTAATATATGTAGCTTTTGCTAATGGCATCGGATATAGCGATAGTGTTAGCCTATAGACTTGTATGCTATCAGTAGTTTAGTCTTTTATTTTTGCTCGCAGACGATTAAAACAGTCAAACGAAGACTTTTAGCGATGGGGTTATAGTACCAACAGTATAATTACTACGATGTCCTGTGTGTTTATGCTGATCAACCGTTATGTAATCCATCTGACTGTAGGTCTAATGTGTCGACTGTAGGTCTAATGTAGACTGCTGTTCTGGCAGGTGTTTCAGATTTCTAAAATATTGTTAGAATAATGATAAAGGTACTGAATGGATGAATGCTGTCTTCTTGTCCACCAGTTTCAAACAAAGACAGGTTGACCGGTACTATCAGTGTCAGAGCAGCTTGTCACAGGTCCATGCAGAAGAATAAAAAAAACACACAGCTTGAGAGTAGGCTAATGTTTAGGGATGGGTTTGGGTATTCTGTTCAATTTTGCAGTCTGTTCCAGTTCAATGACTGCTTTCATTTGACCATGAGCATGTTCTCGACTATGTAAACATTCTTCTGAGACACTTGATAAATGGCTGTAGTCTACCTGTTAGTGGAGAAGTAAGGTAATTGGGGCAAAGTTGATTGACAGTAAATCTTTCTATTGCAACATATTTGGTATGGTATACCTCACCTCGTATTGTAATAGACTTGTAGGAAACCCCTTGTCAACAAACTTACCCCAGCAACTTTACTAGGCCAATTCTTAATTCAGCGGTATCTGAATAGTAGCAAAATTCACTTCAAAAACACTTCAGAGGATACATCAGTATCAATGTTTGTCTAATTGTCTCTTTGTGTATTTTACACAGATAGTGCTACGTGATTACATTTACATTACATTTAGTCATTTAGCAGACGCTCTTATCCAGAGCGACTTACAGTAAGTACAGGGACATTCCCCCGAGGCAAGTAGGGTGAAGTGCCTTGCCCAAGGACACAACGTCAGTTGGCATGACCGGGAATCGAACTGGCAACCTTCGGATTACTAGCCCGATTCCCTCACCGCTCAGCCACCTGACTCCCTGTGATTCAGAACCTGTCGTCATGACCTCCAGTCAGTGTTCGTGCAAAGCTGGCACAGCAGTGTGTAATGACACTGCTGCACTGCTCTTTCAGACAGCTCATTACTCAGAGCTCAATATCCAGGTTGTCCCCCCTGTTCATGCCTGCACAGAAACTGAACAACAATAGCACAAGCCCAGAACTACAGTAAGGGTTGAGGCAAATGTACTGTATATGTATGTAAGAGTTAGGCTATGTATGCAGCAATAACAATTGTAAATTGCTAAAAGAAAGTATTGTGATCTAAGGTCAGAAGCATTTTGAGGTGCAGCGTAATATAGTGGAGACTCAGTTTATTTTCTGAGCGGTAAATGGGACTGCACCCGACTACATCAAGTCTCTCCTCCAGCCTTACACCCCCACCCGCCAACTACGGTCTTCTTCTGACAACCGTCTGGTGGTCCCACCACTCAAGAGTGCCCGGTCCCAACACAAGCTCTTATCCTGTCTGGCCCCCCCAATGGTGGAATCAATTCCCCACCTCCATCAGAGACACTGACTGTCTCCCCACGTTCAAGAAAAGGCTCAAGACGCACTTGTTCTGGTACTTAGGAATGATTGGCTGGACCTGATGTTGGTTTCCTCCAGGATCACAATGACTCTTATTGAGAGACTTGTTGCTCTTGTTGGTTAGTTGTAACTGACTTAAAGTTATTGTACTCGCTGTGAATTATATTATTGTTGCTTGCTTTTTATACAGGTACACTCTTGCACTTCTGAAGTTCATGTTGTTTAATTGTAACTTGTCTAAACATGCTCTTATGGTTCTTCCCTTTGGGACTTATTTGGCTTTTACAATGTATGCTTCATGTTTTGGCTATCCGCAATGTTTGTATATCGTTGATATGATCAGTGACCTATGCACTTTTGTAAAGCTCTCTCTTGGAAGTCGCTTTGGATAAAAGTGTCTGCTAAATGCATAAATGTAACTATC